>NC_064926.1:156995091-157595091 GCF_023897955.1 Schistocerca gregaria | reverse complement strand
CTCCGCATTGTCGCATCGAATTACTTCGCGCCTGCAGATAGGCAACCCAATAAACAGATTCGCAAAGCGGGCTGCTGCAGCACATTCCCAGATTATTTGTGCTAATAAACTGGATGCATATGTTGACGTTTACTTCGTCACGGACGGAGCCGATATTGAACACCTGTAATGTGAGTTAAAACTTGGAGAAATGCTCTATCCACTGATCTCTGACTGTTTCCTGTATGTCTTGTAGTTTTTGTTTAGTCACCTATTAAAACTGTGGAGGTAGTTATGAATAACCATGTAGGACTACGCCCACTATTACTTACGCTGGGAATAAGAACGGCGGGAAATCTTTCTTTCATCTTGTTACTTCTGACTACGATATTAATTAATTTTTATAAGACATCAGTCTTTTGATGGGTTCGATGTATCCCACTGCGAACTCCTGGTTTGTGCCAACCTCTTCATCTCAGAGGAGCAAAAAACTGGCTCTGAGCACTATGGGACTTAACATCTGAGGTAATCAGTCCCCTAGAACTTAGAACTACTTAAACCTAACTAACCTAAGGAAATCACATACATCCATGCCCGAGGCAGGATTCGAACCTGCGACCGTAGCGGTCGCGCGGTTCCAGACTGAATCGCCTAGAATCGCTCGGCCACAGCGGCCGGCCGCAGAGGAGCACTCACAGCCTATGTCCTCAACTGTTCGTTGGATGTATCCAGTCTCTGTCTTCTCCTACAGTTTAATGCTCTACAGTTCGCTCTAATGTCAAGGAGGTTATTCACTGATTTATTAACACGTTTTATCACCACTGACAGTGGCTGTGCTTTGTGCACTCTGTGGCTGGTTTGCATTGTTGTTTGCTATTGTAGTGTTGGGCAGTTGGATGTGAATAGCGCGTAGCGTTGCGCAGTTGGAGGTGAGCTGCCAGCAGTGGTGGATGTAGGGGGAGAGATGGCAGAATTTTAAGAGCGTATGATCTGGACGTGTGTCCGTCAAAAAGAGTAAATTTGTTAATTTGTTATACTGGATATCATGAACTGATATATCTTTTGAACACTATTAAGGTAAATAAAAATCTTTCGTTTGCTAACTATGCCTATCAGCAGTTAGTGCCTTCAGTAGTTAGAACCTTTATTTAGCTGGCAGTAGTGGCGCTCGCTGTATTGCAGTAGTTCGAGTAACGAAGATTCTTGTGAGGTAAGTGATTCTTGAAAGGTATAGGTTATTGTTAGTCAGGGTCACTCTTTTGTAGGGATTTTTGAAAGATTGCGTTGCGCTAAAAATATTGTGTGTCAGTTTAGTGCTGATCAGAATAAGTAAAGAGAGTAATGTCTGAGTACGTTCAGTTTTGCTCAGCTGTTTGAAAATCAAATAACGTAGAGGTTTTCCAGGAATGTCATTTATAAAAATTTTGTAAGGGGATGTTTCAATATTTCTCCGAAAGGCCAGTCCCATCAATCAAAATAACTATGCATTAATGATATACGGGGTGGGGCAAAAAAAAAAAAAAAAAAAATAGGCGCCCCGGCCCGGTGGACACGATTGGCCGTGAATTTATGCACATAACTAGTAGGAAAAGACCTACAGTTACTTCCAACAGGATGGAGCAATTGCCCTTACAGCTGGCCGAACCTTGGAGCACGTTTACACAGTCTTCACGCCTGACAGAGTTGTTAGAAGAGGTCAGTCTGGTCGCCATACTAGCTGGCCAACCAGGTCTAAGATGTGTGGGTGTGTGGCAACAGTCCTCATAGGCATAAAGAACTGCAAGAGAACTTTACTGATGAGACTGCAGCAATTCCACAAGTCCATCTTCGATCCACCTTCAGCAACTTTCTGACCAGGGGCCAAAAGTGCCAAGAGATGAATAATGGTCACTTTCAACACCTACTTTAGTCAGGTTAGTACTGCATTTCCTTTCCTCTGCTGTGATTCTTTGTTTACTGGAACTATGTTCTCTGGGCCACTTTTATTTGCTCCACCATCTATATATTCGGAAAGTAAGTTCCAATCAGCTACGAAATGGAAACCACTGTGCAAATCCGATGAAGCTTTACACATATGTGTTGGGCAGTGTATCTAGTACGTCCATCTATAGCATCACATCGCTCTTTCCAGTTCTGAGCGCACGGTGAGCGAGTAAAGATGGTTAAAAAATAGTGTCTCCTGCTAAGTACGAGGGCCTGGTGAGAGATTTCGCCTGATGTCATGCAACACACATATCATAACTGTCATGCGGTTCCTTCTCATTTACAGTTCTCCGCCGCACTCTGCAAGGGGAGTGAAGATGCTCCTCCAGCGTTTTCAATAGGAAGTGTTTGAGCAGCAACAATACAGCCCGTAACTGACTCCCGCTGGGTTTCTTCTCTGCTCACATGAATACAACGTTTTAGCAGAGACTACGAGCTGTAGACCAGCGTAAATTAACGGAGAGCATAGGTTGCTGTCTTCTAGGACGAGGGTATTGTAAAGTTGGTAGAAAGCTACGGCAGATGTCTAAGTTGGGAGATTTTAACGGTACATCCACCTCTAGCGTTACTTTTCCTGAACAGCGAATTTTGAACAGGTCAATATTGTCTCAGTTGCTTTTCTGAAAACATTCGTATAATTTTTTAAGCAGCATGCTATATTTTCAGCTAAAATTTGTTAAAAGGAATTACTTTATAAAATATTTTAGTTTCCATGATATAATCGATATGTACTAGTTCTAATGACAGTTAAAATTACGAATTACGAATAATTTTTTTACGCTTAAAATTTCTATTACTAATTACACAATTATTTGCCGGTTACTGTGTTTATTTCTGGGTTCATTGATGAAATAATAATCGAAATCAATAATGTAACGAAAACTAGTAGGAATTCATTTGTTAAGAAAAATTGTAAACCCTTTGGAATATTGGTATTTCTGCAGAGTGTGAGAGTCTTAAGCTTTCCTCTGGTTTGATCGGACGTATTTTTGTATAATAGGTGCGAACAATGTAATTTCGGATTTGTTAATGTGAAATATCAAAATACTGTATGATATACTAAAATGTGAGAAAATCAGTGGAAAATATATTTACATGAAAAGTTCTGCAACAACAATCTTCCAATTCATTTAGTTCAAACCAACCGTGAGGACCTGATGTTAGATTTTCAGCTTCAAAAATCAGACCCCTAGACAAGAAGAACTGGAGCCATCTCAACATGACAAGCTAAGTAAACTTGAAAGTTTTCTGTAATCTTCGCTCCTCTCAGTTCTTCATAAAAGAATTTGGTTATCAATTACTTTGACTGGTCATTGTTTAATGTGGACAATAGATAGAAGAAGAAAAGGGGGGAGCGAGATCACAAGGTGTTGCAACTAAAAGATTTTTTATTTTCACCGAGGTTTCCATTTCGCGACCGATTGGAACTTACTTTCCGAATAGTCCTCGTATACAGGGTGGTCCACTGATCGTGACCAAGTCAAATATCTCACGAAATAAGGGTCAAGCCAAAAAATTACAAAGAACGAAACTTGTCTAACTTTAAGGGGGAAACAAGATGGCGCTATGATTGGCCCACTAGATGGCTCTTCCATAGGTCAAACGGATATCAACTGCGTTTTTTAAATAGGAACCCCAATTATTTATTACATATTCATGTAGTACGTAATGAAATATGAATGTTACAGTTGGACCACTTTTTTCGCTTTGTGACAGATGGCGCTGTAATAGTCACAAACATATGGCTCACAATTTTACACGAACCGTTGGTAACAGGTAGGTTTTTAAATTAAAATAGAGAATGTACGGACATTTGAACATTTTATTACGATTATTCCAATGTGATACATGTACCTTTGTGAAATTATCATTTCTGAGAAAGCATGCTGTTACAGCGTGATTACCTGTAAATACCACATTAATGCAATAAACGCCCAAAATGATGTCCGTCAACCTCAGTGCATTTAGCAATACGTGTAACGACATTCCTCCCAATAGCGAGTAGTTCACCTTCCGTAATGTTCGCACATGCATTAACAATGCGCTGACGCATGTTGTCAGGCGTTGTCGGTGGATGACGATATCAACATCCTTCAACTTTCCCCACAGGAAAAATTCCGGGGACGTCTGATCCGGTGAACGACCAATCCACCTGTCATGAAATATACTATTCAATGCTGCTTCAACCACAAGCGAGCTATGTGCCGAACATCCATCATGTTGGAAGTACATCGCCATTCCGTCATGCAGTGAAACATCTTGTAGTAACATCGATAGAACATTATGCAAGAAATTAGCATACATTGCACCATTTAGACTGCCATCGATAAAATGGGGGCCCATTATCCTTCCTCCCATAATACCAAAAATGGCTCTGAGCATTATGGGGCTCAACTGCGGAGGTCATAAGTCCCCTGGAACTTAGAACTACTTAAACCTACCTAACCTAAGGACATCACACACATCCATGCCCGAGGCAGGATTCGAACCTGCGACCGTAGCAGTCGCGCGGCTCCGGACTGTGCTCCTAGAACCGCTAGACCACCGCGGCCGGTCCCATAATACCGCACCGAACATTAACCCGTCAAGATTGCTGATGTTCCACTTCTCGCAGCCATCGTGGATTTTGCATTGCCCAGTAGTGCATATTATGCCGGTTTACGTTACCGCCGTTGGTGAATGACGCTTCGTCACTAAATAGAACGCGTGCCAAAGATCTTTCATCGTCCCGTAATTCCTCTTCCGCCCAGTGGCAGAACTGTACACGACGTTCAAAGTCGTCGCCATAAATTCCTGGTGTACAGAAATATGGTACGGGTGCAGCAAATGTTGATGTAGCATTCTCAACACCGACTTTTTTGAGATTCCCGTTTCTCGCGCAATTTGTCTGCTACTGATGTGAGGATTAGCCAAGACGGCAGCTACAACACCTACTTGGGCATCATCATTTGTTGCAGGTCATGGTTGACGGTTCACATGTGGCTGAACGCTTTCTGTTTCCTTAAATAACGTAACTATTCGGCGAACTGTCCGGACACTTGGATGATGTCCAGGACACCGGGCAGCATACATAGCACACACCCGTTGGGCATTTTGATCATAATAGCCATATATCAACACGATATCGGCCTTTTCCGCAACTGGTAAATGGCCCATTTTAACACGGCTAATGTATCACGAAGCAAATACCGCCCGCACTGACGGAATGTTACGTGATACCACGTATTTACACGTTTGTGAGCATTATAGCGCCATCTATCACAAAGCGAAAATAGTGGTCCAACTAAAACAATTTCTTTACGTACTACATGGATAAAAATGGGGTTCCTTCTTTAAAAAAAGGCAGTTGATATCCATTTGACCTGTAGCAGCGCCATCTAGCGGGCCAACCATAGTGCCATCTGGTTTCCCCCTTCAAGCTAGAGGAGTTTCGTTCTTTGTAGTTTTTTTCGTTTCATGCTTGTTTCGTGAGATATATGGCTCGGTCACCATCAATGGACCACCCATATATAAAAACTTGATAATGAAACATTTAGGAGCAAACGTCTGTTAATCTCAGTTTCACTGTTGGTTGAATTCTTGTGACCAATGGAGGTGTCTTCACAAGCTGTAATCTGTGAGCCCAGACAAGAGCGCAAGACTCGCGTCAGCGGCGGTGCGCCGCCCTTGACTGCTATAGCGTCGGCAGCCACCCCGTCAGATAGTAATAGGCCGGTGCTCCCGCGCCTCCAATATCTGCGGAGAGCAGGCGCTATACGGCAGGCGGCGATGCGGCTGCAGTGTAATTGCATACTTCTGGCCACGACGGATCCGCGCCCCGCCATTACCGCATTTCACGCCGCTTCCGGCCGACCGTCGATAACCGAGGCCGTACACACGACGGCCGAGGCAAAATGGCGCCGCCGCGACGCGACGCACTTGGGCCGGGAAAGGCCACGTCGTCCCTCCTGTTGAATAATGGATATTTAATAAGCTGCTTCAGTCGAGCTGCGCAATTTGGTGCCCGCGTTCAATGCCAAGGTGGAGATCAGAATGGTGATTGAAAGAATATAGCGACCTGCTGCGTGTCGGTAAAAATCGGAGGGCAAGTAGCGTGCCCAGGCGCAAGAGATCTTCACCAGATAGGACTGACACAAAGAATACGTGAAAGCGGCTCGGAGATGCTAGCACAAAGAAATATGAAATCTGCATATGGCATCCACGGCGGGGAGGCCTTTAGTCGGAAGTTCGACCGCCGTCAGTGATGAGGATGAAATGATGATGAGGACAACAAAACATCTAGTCCCTTGACGGAGAAAATCTCCAAACCAGCGGGGATTCGAACCCGGGCCCCGCTTATATTGGAGGCGCGCACGTTACCACCCAGCTAAGTAGGCGCACGGTGCTCGCTCAATTCCAGTGGCAAACGCTACAGGAGTCGCCTTGTTCATCACAGAGTGGCTTACTGCTAAAATTCCGAGGTTCCAGTGCCGGCCTGGGTGGCCGAGCTGTTCTAGACGCTACCGTCTGGAACCGCGCGACCGCTACGGTCGCAGGTTCGAATCCTGCCTCGGGCATGGATGTGTGTGATGACCTTAGGTCAGTTAGGTTTACGTAGTTCTAAGTCCTAGGGGACTGATGACCTTAGAACTTAAGTCCCATAGTTCACAGAGCCATTTGAACCATTTTTACATTCCAGTAAATATACAGCTTCCTCCTACGTACATCTTGTGAAACGGTCGTGAAGTTGAGGTTAGAGAGATTCGAGCTGACACGGAGGCCTGCCATCAGTCGTACTTAACAGCACACTACTCGTGAATGGGAGAAAAAGAAGGAATGTGGAAATTGTACCCAAAGTAGCCTCCACCACACAAATTAATGTGGTTTGCGGAGTACAGATGTAGATTTACTAGGTGTAGAAGTATGAAACCGGAATATGGTTGCAACTGATGACCGATATTTTATTCAAAATAATCTCCTTTGCTGTTTATACATTTCTTCCACCTCTCCGACAGGCTATGAATGCCGGGGAAAAAGAATTCTTCTTTTGAAGCGAATCTTCCCAAATCCCGGAATCGGCGTGTTAACGCGCTCGGGAGCTGTCAGACGCGGGTAGTGAGGTGATTATGGTATTGGACTTCCCCTTCCTATCCAGTGCCTGGGGTGCATGGAATTAGTGCGTTATCTTTGCTGATCCTAGGGCAAGTGTGCAGTGACTGTACCTGTAGTTCCTGCCAAACCATTACATTCACTGGCTCACGATCCTTTCAAGATCATTAGTTCCTATCCTAAAATTATTGTGTTTTGATTCCTCTATCAGATCCTTCAATTTGTGCGCGGTCCTTTGGTGACTTTTACGATGAGGACTTGTAGCTGCTAGATAGAAAAAGTATTGAATGCCTGACCTGTGGGTCTACATTGAAAGACGTGGAAAAAGGTCTCAAAAGCGTCATTGCGTCGTCTCTTATTTCCTCATCAAGTACTTTGTCGCAGTATTTTAAATCATATGAGCAGAGAATCGACAGCCTGGCGATGAGTGTATTGTCTCCTGAAACAGGATTACGAAGCAAAGCTTTGGATGACAATATCCAAAACAACAATCGAAGAACAACTTAGTAGTTTTCTGACCCACAGGTTGATTGTATTAGTATTGCACACGTATACACATCATATGTACAGTAGACGTCTTCTGTAAGATACATCAATTTCTTAAATGAGCTAGTATCATAAATATTCTATTTTAGAAATAATTTTACATAAGGATATAGTGCCTCATTCATACTGTTAGCAGTTACAAGTAAATATTTTTTGTTGTACTTCGTGCTGTAGTTTTTGTATCCCTTTTCAGAGTTTAGACATCGGATCTTTAGTTTGCTGCCGGCCAGGGTGACCGAGCGGCTCTAGGCGGTACAGTCTGGAACCGCGCTACCGCTACGGTCGCAGGTTCGAATCCTGCCTCGGGCATGGGTGTGTGTCATGTCATTAGGTTAGTTAGGTTTAAGTAGTTCTAAGTTCTAGGGTATAGATGACCTCAGAAGTTAAGTCCCATAGTACTCAGAGCCAGCCATTTAGTTTGCTGTTTTGTACGCAATGATTTTATTTGACCAAGTCTGAAAACTTACGAAAAAAATATGATTAAGGTACAAATACCTTTAATCCTTACAGTCAATATTTTAAAAGAAGTTACAATTAGAACGTTTTTCTTTTTCGAGGACGGCTAACGTCAAAGAATTAGTCAGATTTTTACCGCTAAGTAGTGAACGGTTTTTAATTTTAACAAGCTTTAAAAGGGAGAAAAAACGCTCACAAATATACGTGGAACCAAATATTGAGAGAACTTCGACCGCGTGCTTGTGCGAAAGAGGATACTTCTCTCTTGGAAAACAGCTGTAAAAGTCATCCAATGTTTTACATATAAGAAAGTGGTCCTTCAGGCGGATATCGCACAGCAGGTCAGTCAGCTCCACTTGAAAATCTTGTGAGACGTCATCTGCTCGGAGGGAAAACGGGCGAACAAATATATCTGAGGTCGGTTGAAGCTCACTTATCTCCAAAAATCTGTTTTCAAACTGTTCGTGTAATTCACATATATTCTTTAACGCTGTATAAAGCATCTAAGTGTCCACAATTCTCCTCTTGCAAGTTTTTTCCCTCATAATAAGTTTCTTTGAAATGCTTGAAACGTCTGCACTAAATCAACAGCAAAGTGATTTTCGCCTTGGAGTGAAATGTTCAAAGTATTTGATAACCTGTTCGGTCGCTGAAAAAAAGCCAAATTCTCCACCCACTTAGGATCACGAAGTAATTCTTCTGGACGTCCTTTCATTTCCAAAAAGGTAGTGACTTCGTCCCTTAAGAAGAAAAACCGATGAAGCACCTTCCCTCTGTTCAGCCATCTTACTTCGGAGTGGTAGGGGATGTCCAGGTATTCCGCTTCGATATCAGCGCGAAATTCTTTAAATTGGCAATGTGTGAGTCCATGTGAGCGTAGATAATTAACCGTTCGAACAACTGTGTCCATAACATTTTTTGTGTTGACAATCTTCGCACAAAGTACCTCCTGGTGCATCAGACAATGGACTGCTGCGAATACGCAACAGCCAACTTCAGCCAATTTTGACCTGACGTAACCCAGGAACCCAGTGCGTATCCTTCATGGCGCAGGGGCTCCATCCCTTGTTACACTGGTCAGGCGTTCCCATTTTAAACCTATTGACTCGAACACGTTTTCCACGGCTAGAAAAATATTCAAAACCGTGATTGTGTCTTTTAATGGTATAAGTCGAGAAATTCTTCGGTGAACACAGACTGTCGTCGACGCCCCTAATGAATATCACGAACTGAGATATGTGCTCAACGTCCGTGGACTCATCAAGAGCGATAGAAAATGAAACTAAGTTTACCGCTCTCTCCATTAATTACTGCTCCGTATCTGACGTCATATCTTCGATTCGGCGAGCAACAATTTGAGGCGAAAGAGCTTTTTTTTCAATTTTTTTTCCGTGAGGTCTGCTACACAATTACAATAGGCGAAAGTAAGAGCATACGAACTATCAGATCAATTGTGTGATTGGATTGAGGAGTTCCTAGATAACAGAACGCAGCATGTCATTCTCAATGGAGAGAAGTCTTCCGAAGTAAGAGTGATTTCAGGTGTGCCGCAGGGTAGTGTCATAGGACCGTTGCTATTCACAATATACATAAATGACCTGGTGGATGACATCAGAAGCTCACTGAGGCTTTTTGCAGATGATGCTGTGGTGTATCGAGAGGTTGCAACAATGGAAAATTGTACTGAAATGCAGGAGGATCTGCAGCGAATTGACGCATGGTGCACGGAATGGCAATTGAATCTCAATGTAGACAAGTGTAATGTGATGCGAATACATAGAAAGATAGGTCCCTTATCATTTAGCTACAAAATAGCAGGTCAGCAACTGGAAGCAGTTAATTCCATAAATTATCTGGGAGTACTCATTACGAGTGATTTAAAATGGAATGATCATATAAAGTTGATCGTTGGTAAAGCAGATGCCAGACTGAGATTCATTGGAAGAATCCTAAGGAAATGCAATCCGACAACAAAGGAAGTAGGTTACAGTACGCTTGTTCGCCCAATGCTTGAATACTGCTCAGCAGTGTGGGATCCGCACCAGGTAGGGTTGATAGAAGAGATAGAGAAGATCCAACGGAGAGCAGCGCGCTTCGTTACAGGATCATTTAGTAATTGCGAAAGCGTTACGGAGATGATAGATAAACTCCAGTGGAAGACTCTGCAGGAGAGACGCTCAGTAGCTCGGTACGGGCTTTTGTTAAAGTTTCGAGAACATACCTCCACCGAACAGTCAAGCAGTATATTGCTCCCTCCTACGTATATCTCGCGAAGAGACCATGAGGATAAAATCAGAGAGATTAGAGCCCACACAGAAGCATACCGACAATCCTTCTTTCCACGTACAATACGAGACTGGAATAGAAGGGAGAACCGATAGAGGTACTCAGGGTACCCTCCGCCACACACCGTCAGGTGGCGTGCGGAGTATGGATGTAGATGTAGATGTAGATGTCGACCAGGCAGTCCTTGATGAGATTCCCAGCTGCAAAGAGTTTCCCTGCCTTTGCAATTCTCAGCGAGCATTTGTAACTTGCGCCCAAACTTTGTACACTTGTTTCCAGCTCCTACCACGACAAAAAACTTACAATTAGTTTTGTACAATCCTGTTTTTTTAATGGTTTCATTCATTGAAAATCAAATAAAAAATTAACAAAAAAATTGGTTTTAGGTGCATTTTCCCCCCAGTTCCGCTGAAAAGCGGTCATAGACGCTAGCAAGGACAGCGAAATGTAGTCGCAAAATAAATTTTTATCTATTAGAATATTATGTTAATTAATGGAAAGCACAGATATATATTTTCTCATACATCAAAACACAAATACACAACAACAAATAATGACTAATAATGACACTTTGCTGTCCGACAGAACGTTTGTCACGGCTTTACAGGAAGTGGCAAAAAATAACTCACGTGGAACTCTTTCTTATGTCTGTTCGACGCGATTTAATGCAACTAAAATATACAAATTAAATGGAAAGAAATGTACCTTGTTGCTGACAATGTGATATTCGGTAACTGGCACATTGCTAAGTAGTATATCACATTATCAATCATAGTTTTATTTTTCATCTTTATAAATAATAAAGAGTCATACGATGCGAAACACTTACTTCACGACAATGCTGCTTGAAATTTTCTTTCAGTTCTTCAAGTTTTGACTGGTGTTCCTCTTGCGACAAATTTTCGAAATGATATTTGTGACAGGTTATTAGTGCCGTTCAGTCGAGGACTTTTTTTAAATACGTGAGGTTCCGATGACATACAAAACATTTGGCATGATTATGGACAGCAGTACAAAAGAAATTAATTTCCGTCTCGGGTTTAAATAGCTCGCTCGCGCCATTCCTCCTCCTCTCTCTTTTTTTGTTTTTTGTTTTTTGTTCGATCCATTGTAGCCTTACGTCTGTTGACTAACAGCTACGTGTGGACTCAAAGCTTTTGACCGCTTCTGGCGCGGGGCGGTCTGTCTTAGCTTACAGCGGCATGGCTGCATGGGTGGACAGCACGATTAGCTAAAAGACACGGCTCGGCCACTGCAACACACGAATTCGCTCGGGGCGCTGATCTCGGTCGATCGCGGGCACTAAGGCCCCAGGGGCACAGTTTGGTCGAGCCTGTGGAACGTTCATTGTCCAGTGTAACACTGAAAGACGGCAAGTCTCTAGGACTTGCCTTTTCTTCCACTTTATTTATTCAGTCTCCTCCGTCCGAACATGACTTGAAAGGCCCAACGGTACCGACCGGCCGCGGTGTCATCCTCAACCAACAAGCATCAATGAATACAAAGACTGATGGGCATTTGGGCAGCACACCGCTCTTCCGGCCGTATGTCATTTTACAAGACCGGAGCCGCTACTTCTCGATCAAGTAGCTCCTCAGTTTGCCTTACAACGGCTGAGTGCACCCCGCTTGCCCACAGAGCTCGACAGACCAAATGTCACCCATCCAAGTGCTGGCCCAGCCCGACAACGCCTAACTTCGGTGATCTGACGGGAATCGGTGTTACCACTGCGGCAAGGCCGTTGGCATTTGCTACACCACGAAGTTGACGTGCAACAGACGCGAAATTTAACCAACAGGAAGAAGTTGCTGTGATATGCAAATGATTAACTTTTCAGGGCATTCACACAAGGTTGGCGCCGGTGGCGACACCTACAACATGCTCACATGAGGAACGTTTCCAACCGATTTCCCATTCACAAACAGCAGTTGACCGGCGTTGCCTGCTGAAACGTTGTTGTGATGCCTCGTGTAAGGAGGAGAAATGCGTACCATCGCTTTTCCGACTTTGATAAAGGTCGGATTGTAGCCTAACGAGGTTGCGATTTATCGTATCGCGAGATTGCTGCTCGCGTTGGTCGAGATCCAATGACTGTCAGCAGAATATGGAATCGGTGGGTTCAGGAGGGTAATACGGAACGCCGTGCTGGATCCCAACGGCCTCGTATCACTAGCAATCGAGATGACAGGCATCTTATACGCATGGCTGTAACGGATCGTGCAGCCACGTCTCGATCCCTGAGTCCACAGATGGGGTCATTTGCAAGACAACAACCATCTGCAAGAACAGTTCGACGACATATGCAGCAGCATGGACAATCAGCTCGGAGACCAAGGCTGCGGTTACCCTTGACGCTGCATCACAGACAGTGGCGCTGCGATGATGTACTCAACGACGAACCTGGGTGCATGAATGGCAAACCGTAATTTTTATGATGAATCCAGGTTCTGTTTACAGCATCGTGATGGTCGCATCCGTGTTTGGCGACATCGCGGTGAACGCACATTGGAAGCGTGTATTCGTCATCGCCATGCTGGCGTATCACCCGGCGTGATGGTATGGGGTGCCTTTGGTTACACGTCTCGGTTACCTCTTGTTCGGATTGATGGCACTTTGAACAGTGGACGTTACATTTCAGATGTGTTACGACCCGTGTCTCTTCCCTTCATTCGACTCCTGCGAAACCCTAAATTTCAGCACGATAATGCACGAAAGCATGTTGCAGGTCCTGTATGGGCCTTTCTGGACATAGAAAATGTTCGACTGCTGCCCTGGCCAGCACATTCTCCACGTCTCTCACCAATTGGAAACGTCTGGTCAATGGTGGCCGAGCAACTGGCTCGTCTCAATACGCCAGTCACTACTCTTGATGAACTATGGTTTCGTGTTGAAGCTGCATGGGCAGCTGTACCTGTACACGCCATCCAAACTCTGTTACTGACTTCTCAGGATCTATGGACCCGAATTGTGTGAAAATGTGATCACGTGTCAGTTCTAGTAAAATATATGTGTCCAATGAATACCCGTTTATCATCTGCATTTCTTCTGCATTTCTTCTTGGTGTAGCAATTTTAATGGCCAGTAGTGTATTTAGTCTGGCAGACATATAAATATGGCATCAAGTGAGCAAGTTCTGTTATCAATGATGCTTATTGAAGAGGTTTGACAGTGGTTGTCGTACTGAATTGAATGCAGGCTAGTTGTATGAAGGAATTTAGGAACTGAGTGTATGTTTTGTCGGAATGTCACACCTGCCGCTGGACCGCCTATTGGTCTCATTTCGGAGAATGGAAGTGGAAATGAGAGTTTGGCGTCATTGTCTGGGAGGCCCCTTATGGGGCAGGTCCGGCCGGCTTGGTGCAGGTCTTATTACATTCGACGCCACATTGGGCGACCTGGGCGCCGGATGGGGATGAAATGATGATCCCTGAGGGGAGAAAATCCCTGACCCAGTCGGGAATCGAACCCGGACCCCTTAGGACGGGGCGGACATTACGGAGAACAAAGAGGGTCACGGGTGCTGGTATATCGGCAGAACCACCTGAGGCTTGGGCTGGTGCTTTCTCGAAACGAAAGGCAAGGTGGAGGACATGGCTTGAGCAACAGTGGATCCACTAGCCACAGGCGGAGGAGAACTCGTAGCGGACTACGATGCTATGTCTCAGAGGCAGAGTCCTTCGTTAGGCGATGGGCCGGCAAATAGGCAATTGCCCCTGTGGAACTTCGTGCGAGATCAGTATCTGTTAGGCTCGTGAAAAAACATTTCGCCTCAGCTCCCGAAATGGGCCGGCACTGCAGGCTCTCCGACGCTATGTCGCCGGGACAGTTCTTACGTTTCTCTAGGGTCACGTAGGCACCCATCTACTCTGATTCCCAAGTGCACAAAGTGAAAGTGTTTTGATCGGGGAGCTGGATGTGACATAAGAAAATTTACCGGTGAACGCTTGTTCCATGCCATGAGATAGGAATGTTGGAACGGATTTTGCCCGTCTTCTGGAGGCAGGCTGTACAGTACGCTGACTGATATGTGATTGGTCCATGAGAGCACTATCGATTCCGAATGGCGATTCGGTATACACTTCCCGTGGAGTATTTTGCGAATCTGATTAGAATGAGAGGAGGTTAGAAGTCGCACAGTGCCCGTGAAGGGAGAGGAGTGTTGAAGACTAGATTCAGGCTGTGACGTGAACGAGGAGAGAACAATTCACACTCACGGCGTGACGATGGGTCTGAATGAGAAAAGGACACAGAGGTCCACCGTTCGAGCTGACGCAGAGGTGCACTGGTCACCACATTCTTCAAAAATGGTAAAATGGCTCTGAGCCCTACGGGACTTAACATCAGAGGTCATCAGTCTCCTAGACTTAGAACTACTTAAACCTAACTAATTTAAGGACATCACACACATCCATGCCCGAGGCAGTATTCGAACCTGCGACCGTAGCAGTCTCGCGGTTCCCGATTGAGGCTCCTAGAACCGCTCGGCCACCACGGCCGGCTTACCACATTCTAGACAGCTACAGGTGTACAATTATCATTTCGTAGCATTCGCGTTAGGGATTTTTAATGTGAATTTCACTAACTGCTGAATGTTCTTACAATAGTTGCAGTTACTAACCGATTTAACCATATTGAGGTAGTTTCCCCATAAGCAGTTCACAAACACAATTTACTTACAGTCAGATAACGTTAATGATATGAACAGTAGAGGTTTTAGACTATTTTTCCACCCTCTTTGCAACTGTGCCAACCGTACATGAGCACACATTTAATTTTTTTGTGGAAATAAGTATGTCGTTACCTTGAATGTTGTCTCGTGCACTATTTCGCTCCAGTCACGTTTACTAATTTCATTAATTGGTATGAGAAACGATGGAAGTAGTCTTAGAACTGAATTCATCCTGTGAACTTCAGCATCACTGCTCAGGGCCAAATACTTTTGTCATTTGTGTTTCGTTTCCGTTGCATTTAATTTTTCGTTAGTGTAACTCAGGGGTGGTGCTGTGTCACACAAATATTTAGATGCAGAACTTCATTAGAGGTACCCACATACCTGCCACCTAACGGGAATGTTATTACGTTTTATGTTATATTCGACAAATGTTCTTCGAACCCTCACATATTTCCGAAGATTCTGAGTGCGATCGTCACCTTATCTGTAGTCGACTATGTGGCCATTTTGGAAAACTACGTTCCAGAGAATAGAAGATAGAGCAGGTGACCAGAGTGCTTCTGCACGGGAGCACAAGATGAGGAGCCGGGAGAAAGTGCGACTACAAAGACGCAGGCACCAGTCGGCGCGTCTTCTTGGGGTGGGGGGGGTGGGGGTGAGGCAGCCGGACTGCGCGGCCAGAGGAACTGAACTGCTCCGCAGCGAGTCACGGCGGCTCGGCCGTGAGTTACACGCAGGTCCTAATCGCGCCGGAGGCAATTACGGCGCCGCGGGCCCCTGGGGGCAGCAGGCGTGGGGGCGGCGCGGGCGGCCGGGGGCTGCGGGGGCGGGCGTCGCGTGGCGTCGCGGTCACGTCGCGCGAGTGGCGCCCAGGGGGGCCCTAGCGCCGAGGCGGCCCGTAAACACCGGATCAGCGCGCCTCCCCAGGGCCGGCCCACTGCAACCTTTGCCTCCCGGCCGCTCGGTCACACGCACGTACCGAGCCCCAGCCTGCTGCCGTCCCGCCTACCGTACGGGTTGCTCACCGACTTTTAGTTCTGACATCACGTTCACATAATACGTCCTCTCCGTCAGCAGAAATGGTATTCCGAATACACAATCAAGAGTCGAAAGTCATGGGACAGCGATGTACACATACGCAGATGGCGGCAGTGTCGCGTGCACAAGGCATAAGAGGGTAGTTATTTCTAGTCAGTTTGTTCATGTGAAAAGAATTCCCACTTGATTGTCGGCACACGACGGGAATTAATAGACTTTGAACACGGAATGGTACTTGGAGCTAGACGCATGTAAAGCCGTCGGCACACGGACCTCGCTTTCGAACTTTAATGCTGAGCGTGCCAAGTTCAACTTGCTGCTGAACGCTCAGGAACGATGCGACTTGTGCACACGGTACGTGGGCCCCAACGTGGTATACGCGATCGCAACGCACTCCAACGGCAGTTCAGGAATGTTTCTACTTCGTAAATCACACTGTTTACTTAACGGGCGCGTAAAATTCCCACGTTAGCTCTATTAAAACGCACATTTCGTCCATCGTCCATGAAAGGAAAAGTACTATGCCCAAACAATAAGGACCCAGGGTTATAGAGGTTTCATTACAAAATGTGCGGTACAAATTTGGAATACTTCTCCGCATAAGATAAACATTATTTCATCATTCCCTCATTTTAGTAAAACCCCAAGGTCAGTCTTACTCGATCACTGTTCCTACCGAGCAGCAAAATCTTTGCAACATGTGAATTACGAAGCGAAAAAGAAAGAGCAACATATATTTATACAAGTAGCGCAAGCTGTCCTGTAGATTAAGCCAATCGAACAAAGTCACCTCTCAAAAAAAGGTGAACTTATATATACATAACATCAAATATTATGGTATATACTTATATCAAACTAATAATAATGTAGCAGAACGTAATAAACACACGAATGTTAGGAAAAAAATTTGGAAGTGACAAGACGTTATGCACTGCCCCAACACTTTACTCAAGAACGGTCAGTAACGCTAGTTTTTTTGGCGTTTTTTGCATTTTGTCCACTAATGATAGTTGTGTTTGCTCGTTGCGGACGTCGCAAGACATTCTGTTCAAGTTCGGTGTTTGATCCTTGCGCTCAGTTTTTTTTTATTACAGAGGCCAATCCACTCTCTGACCGAACACGCTGAGCTACCATGCCAGCAACGCTAGGCATTACGCTACACCAACAGCATAACATTTGTATGTAATCATAGTATGTTACCCCTAGCTGAAAACATTAATCGTCCATATGTTGCTAATTGAAATTTAATTATAACAAATTGTACTAAGAACAATTCGTTTAGGGTGGATCTCCAGTGTGTCGCTGCCGTCAAAGAGCCTACTCTCATAATACGCAAGTTACAATAATTCTTTTGCCACGAATGTCATGTTTCTCATTATTTTATTGGAACGAATCACACAGTTAACAACGGGTTTTTCAGTGATTCTCAATTTGCTGGTGCTCAGAAACGGCATATATACATATAGGCTTGAAATGAATGCCAATATGGCGCCTCACAACTCTGTACTGAAGGGAGACGGCGTGCGTGTGACGTAGATGCCGTTGTGCCATCTCATTCGTCATCGCTCAGGCGCACACTCAAGAATGTCTGACATGCCAGATACTGCTCTGCACGTTCGTAAAGACTCCCAAACGTGCAATTCCACGCTACGACGTCAGAAACACGGCACGCTCAACGCTCAACGTTCGGATGAACGGTCCGTGTGCCGACGGCTTAACAGACCATTTCTCAATTGTTTTAGGTCATTCAATAATCCGAGATCGACAGTGTCAAGAGCGTGCCGAGAATACCAAATTTCAGGCGTTACTCCTCACCGCGGACAGCAGGCCTTCGCTTAACGACCGAGAGCAGCGACGTTACTTTGCAGTTGTCAGTACTAACAGACAAGCAACACAGTGTTAAAGAACCGGAGAAATCTATGTGGGACGTACGACGAACGCATCCGTTAGGACAGCGAGGCGACATATTGCGTTAGTTGGTTATGGCGGCAGACGGCCGTCGCGTGTGCCTTTGCTAACTGCGTGACATCGCCTACAGCGCCTCCCCTGGGCTACGTTGGACCCCGGGAAACCGCGGCCTGGTTCGTAAGAGATGATGGCAAGGACTAGAGTACGGCGCAGAATCGACGAAGCCATGGACCCTAGTTGTCAACTAGGCATTGTACAACGTTTTGGTGGCTCCATCAAGGTGTGGACTGTGTTTCATCTCCATAACTTAACTTCAACCATTAACACTACGTCATACAAATTCACAGGCCGGATATTACCGAAGTATTCGCAGACTGGTACACAATAGCGAACCATATTGTACATTAGAATTATTTGACTGCGTTAGTTTTGTAAATTATAGATTGCAGCGATCAATCGTCCTCTTTAAATTTTTATTGTGCATATCTAGATTTCGGCTAGAAGCTAGCCTTTGTCAGTGTACTATTATTTTCGCTCAATGCATGTAATTCCCTGTTGGTCGATTTTCATCCACAGTTCACTGAGTAGTCAATGAACTATGGATGAAGCTTGACCAACAGGTAATTACATGCATTGAGCGAAATTAATAGTACATTGAGAATGGCTAGCTTCTAGCCGAAATCTATATCTGCACAATAAAAAAATTCAAAAAGTACTACCGATGGCTGCAATCCATAATTTACAAGTCAATATAACAGGCGCTGAGAGCAACAGCTTTCTGAATGGAAGGTAACCTGATGCGTTAGTTTTGTTTGTGTACTTTTTTTTACACTTCACACTTTATTTCATTAATTTTAGCTAAGTCAAATTTTTCGTCTGCCTCTGGCTGACTTCAAAGTTTCCAGCAAAGATCAGTTGTCCAAATACTGTATTCCGATTTCGTGACCGCCCCCGGTAGCTGAGTGGTCAGCGCGACGGAATGTCAATCCTAAGAGCGCTCTTCAATAAAAAACTGAGAGGAACGATGAACAAAGGAACTTTAACGGATGCCATGTGAGGTCAGCAACGACTAAACACAATGATCAACAACGAACAAAAATGCCGGCACGGTAGCTCAGCGGGTTCGGTCAGAGGGTTTAGTTATCCTATGAAATAAAATAAAAAACTGAGTAAACGGATCAACGAACAACCTGAATGAGTGTAATCGGACGTCCGCCACGAACAAATTCAACTAACAATATATAGAACAAAAATGAGATAAAAAAAGTGGCCCGGGTTCGATTACCGGCTGGGTAATCATCATTTCGTCCTCATCGACGCGCAAGTCGCCGAGGTGGCGTCAAATCGAAAGACTTGCGCCCGGCGAACGGTCTACCTGACGGGAGGCCTTAGTCACACGACATTTACATTTTTTATTTCGAATTCGTAGATTTTTTATATTTCTCGTTCATTTATTAATCATCTTTGTTCTAAATAAGAATTGTTAGTTAAATACTTACGCTACCTTGGAAAGTGATACTGATGAAGCACGCCAGAAGTAAATTTCGCAACCCTAATTACTACTCTCCCAACACCAGTCCTCATCCAGTACGAACATGTGTATTAATACTTATGTCGTCAACGGGACATGAAATCCTAAATTTTTGTTTTCCGCGTTGATTTCGCTACATCTGTTGATTTCTAAATATTTCTTGAACATATATTTCAATTAGGCTACAATCATGCTTCTGAGCGATTGACTTGTATGCACTAGATTTAAACGAAATACTAGCGCAAAACTGAATAGCACCTGTTGTGTAACATTCATATGAATTTCGCCGGGTTACGTACGGAATTACCTTTGCCACAGTTCTATACGCTAATGAAAATAAATGTTTTACTCAAGTTCCACAAATTGTTTATCGTTTCATCAAAGCGACGGGCCACTGTAAGTGCCTGGCCAATTTAGATTTTTCTCACCATGGTATAATTTTATCATGTATATAAACAGTGAATTACGTGTGAAGCAAAGCAAATGTTATGAGAGCAACAGATGGGCGTAATTTGAGAGGCGTTCATTAACCGGCACCTTTCTGAATGCGGGTTGTTTAGTGGCGGCAAACTGAGGATGAATTATTCATGCGTGCGCTGTCAGGTATGAAAGCTGTCCGTCGTGCCGCGGCGTTACGCGTCCGTTTCCACACGTTGCCTTCCCCCGCCGTGCTATCAGGGGTCAAACGAAACCCTGTCAGGGGAACCACGACGATTTATAACTGCCATACATAATCCTCTTCAATATTCAGTACATCTTAATAATAAGATGTTCTCCCTAACTTCAAATTCCTCACAGAAATGTAGCTGAACAAAGACATTACCCCAGTGTATATCTTTTATGGTGGACAGCTGTGACCCTGGATTTCTATAGATCTCACGGACAGACACTTTTTCTCACCGATGATATTAGATCGCATTCATATAACGAAAAGAACCCAATCCCCCCCCCCCCTTCCTCCGTTCCTTCTAAAATGAAGGAAATACAACACTTCAGTCGCGGACTCTGAAGACATCGCTTGGTGTCACAGTTTCTCAGGAGTCGGGCTTTTCGACACTATAGATCCACACCACTCCGTAAAACTTACCGAGTAACTGTAACTCGTTACTTCCGTTTCTCATCCTAATTAAGTACGACATGTATGATAGGTCACTATTGCTAGTAGTAACCAAGCACGTGTACTAGACAAAAGAAAAGTGTGATAGATCGAGGGGGCAGGTGAGGAAAAGACAGCAGTTTTTGCCTTGGGTGTACTATGTACATACCACTGGCTCGTCAGTCACTAGAAACAACCTAACTGAAAGCTGCATACTTTTAAGTTATGCAGTACCGAGTAATATTTTGTCTAATATTAATTCTGGTTCAAATGGCTGTGAGCACTATGGGACTCAACTTCTATGGTCATAAGTCTCCTAGAACTTAGAACTACTTAAACCTAACTAACGTAAGAACATTACACACACCCATGCCCGAGTCAGGATTCGAACCTGCGACCGTAGCGGTCGCGCGGTTCCAGACTGAAGTGCCTAGAACCGCTCGGCCACCCCGGCCGGCTATAATTCTGGTGTCCAGTACTGATCCGTCTAACGCTCCAGCTGTTAATTCCTATTGCTCCCGACACGAAATATTCCCAAAATGAGTAGAAAACTTTCATCCAATTATCATTGTTTAAAGTGTCGTAACCGTAAAGGAGGGGTGGACAAAAATACTGAAAGAACACAAACACAGCACATTACCATGCATAATACAGTGTAAGAAGAGCGTTGGCATTCAGAGCAGATTACCGTCGTCTCTAAATGGATAAATACAGGTTCTGTATGGCTTTTCAAGGTAATATCATGCTATTCTTCCCGAAAAATGTGGCAAGTACTGGTAACTATGATGGAAGGGAATAGTGATAGCACACCCTTTCTCCAATGTCGACCGTAAAGGCTAAATAATATTAAGATATGTTGACTGTGTGGACAGAGGAGATGCGACAGTCCATCCTCATGCTCACAAAATAGAATGGTCCTGATCAGCCAAAATGGTCACAAAATCCTTGGCGGTAATGCGACCTTTCAGAGTACCTATTGGGGTCGTGGAATGTGGTCGCCCAGACCATCACCGGACCCCAGCCCTGTTCCACTCAAGGGACGTATATTCGGCCAGAAGTTGGAAACAGTGTGAAACATGATTCAACCGACCTAATGAAGTTCTCCCCTTGCTCCATACTCCAAGTATTATGGCTAGGACATGAAATTTTCCTGTTGCGAGGATTTGCATCACTGATGAGTGGTTCTGGAATTCCAGCTTGCTCAGCAGCTTCCTGCTTATGGAGCCGCTTTCATGTTGTTTTGGTGCTGAAGGGTTCGGGAATGCGACATTGAGCTCTACAGTGACTTTTTCAGATGTCTTCCTCGTAGTTTCTGCCACAATTCTCTTCAATGACCATGTCACGATAATTCAACACATACTTTTGCCCACATTGTGGCTTAGCGAATGATGTTTTTCCGCTTTCCCTGCGTGCAGTGTTAATCCTAGGTACCACGCCTCTTGAAACACCAAACACGTGAGTTCCCTTGGGTGTGGAAGCGTTCACCATACGAGCACCAACAGTTTCGCACGTTGCAGTGCACTGAGCTCCGACATAATGCACTCACACCTACTCGGAATTCTTTAATGACCGCGACTGACACTTCCAACGTATTGAGGACGCTGAACACGTGCCGTTCGTTGTCAAATGCAACAGTGCAATCTGCAGTCTTGTCTAGCATCAGCATCTGCTTTGAAGCATGCATTTCTCGCGGTGTTTGCATATTTTTGTGCGTCCCCCACATATTACATAAAAGGGAAACGTAGATTGAGATCTATATCTGAATATAATTGCTCAGCTTTTTTTATCTTTACAAGATGACAAATGAACGTGCAGAAATACTAGTTTAACGTATCATTTCATCTCCCTTGCCCACAATAAACTCTATAGACTGTTTCCGTTCTCTGAAAGAAGAACGCTTTAGCCAACCTTGAGGGGGTGGTCCTATCTTTAATAAAATTCTTCTAAATCGGTTTTTCGTCTCTGCCTGTTACGCTTATTAAGGGCGTTACAGCCTGGAACCGCGCGACCGCTAGGGTCGCAGGTTGGAATCCTTCCTCGGGCGTGGATGTGTGTGATGTCCTTAGGTTAGTTAGGTTTCATTAGGTCTAAGTTCTAGGGGACTGATGACCATAGAAGTTAAGTCCCATAGTTCTCAGAGCCATTAACCATTTGTTTTTCATGATAGGAGCTGTTTCCGAACTCCTGATGGAAATTAACGTTGCGAAACCTGGCAGGAAGCCAGTATTTGCTGAGGACTGCCGTCAGTAACAGCAGGAAGTGGTCAAAAGATATGCCTGGATTCTGTTCTTGAAACTCACTGGCTGGAAGGGGTGCGTTGCTGTAGCCACCATCTGTCTGTGAAACGCGTCAACCAGTGATTCTCAACCGCCATGCCGCGACACATTGGTGTGTCGCGAATTCGTGTCAGATGTGTCGCGAGATTTTTAATGTCTTCTGATCTTCTGCAGATAAAATATCTAGAACATAAAAAATTTATCGCGAAATTATTTCATGGAGTACTCAAATTAGCAAAAAATCGCCCATTATCGTACGTGACCATACGCGTAGTAATAAATATGTTGCATTTTTTGCATCTAGCAAAAAAATTACATGTTGGGTTGTTTCGAAAGCTTGAAATGTGCTTTTGTGTGACACGTACGAAAATAAGGTGGATAAACGTGACCATAGTCCACATAGAAATCACTATTACCTATAGTTTTGCGATTGTGAATTCCTTATTTTATCCTAAATTCTCCTTTATTATTAACCACAGACACCAATATGGAGTTCTGCTAAATCCCGGAAGAGGTTTCTCCAAGACGTTCACTTGCCAACTTTACACACCGTTTTTATTGCACGCTTTTGTAGAATAAACCACTTTTTCAAGTTAATCTAAAATACGCGAAGTATGGCAGCAATTGTGCCTGTAGGTCAACAGAGTGAGGGAGATTTTTGAGTACAAAGCAGACAGAAGCGAGCTTTTAAGTTAACTTATCTGCAGAATTGAGGAGTAGCGGAAGAGAATGAATTCGGCTATTTTCGAAGCAAAATTGTGCTTGGCAACAGAAGTATGGACGGCATAAGAAGGAAAAGAGGAAATGTGTGAAGCATCCGCCATTATTCAGGAATAAATTTCTGAGAATGTACGTTTGAAACACAGCGTTGTATGTATGTGACTCACGTACTGCGGGGAAACCGGGCAAGAACAAAATAGAATTCTGTGAGACGTGGTGCAACAGAACGGTGATGAAAACTGGGTAGATTGATAAGACATTAGGCGATATTCTGAGGAGAGGAACATGTGGAAACCATCGAAAATAATAGATTATGTGTTAAGACATCAAGGACCAACTTTCATTGTACTAGACTGTAAAGTATTAAAACTTTGGAGGTTGACAGGGATTGGAACATATTCAACAAGTCATTGTCGACGTTGGGTGTAAGTGCTACATTGAGATTAAGCTGGCACAGGAGATGAAGACATGTCAGAAGACTGAAGAAACTCCCTCTCCCCGTTCTTCCGCCCCTCTCCCCCCCAAAAATATCCCTCCTTAAATATTTATTATTTCTCGTAAACCATCCTTTATCAGTGGTTACCTTATTGAAACGTAGACGTGTCAATAAAGAACATCCCGTGTGAACGCAGAGCTAGAAGTAATGAGGTAGTGAAACAGTTTATCGCTGAGCTGTTAAAACAGTAATTTCCAGATGAAATTGTTCACAGAATGTGTTTCGAATATTGTTAATAACAACGTTCTAGTACTGGTGTCTGTTCCACTTCTGATTCTCTGAGTTGCATTACTGACTATAGGCCCAACCACATTATTCACTCCGAGTGTTCAGAACACAGACAAACGAAACAAGATTTAATGTTCTAAACGGTCCGTATCTGTCTCGGACAGGTGAAACGAAGGCTGCCTTCATTTCCTTAGGAGAGTCACCTTGTAACCTTTAGGTAAAATGGAACCACTGACCAATTTTTTTTCATGCAGTAATCTAACGGAATTCTTTTGCTACTGTTACTATTTTGCTATGTGTATTATTTACATTTTCATACATCTTCTCACCAACACATTTGCCCTAATAAGTGGTACTCGATTCTCATTTGGAGTGTGTGATACGATTTTTGTTCAATTCCCATTCATGGTTATTTCGAGGAGAAGCTCTACCCGTTATAATCTTCCATAGACTGATGGTTACATCGCCCCTTCACTTCCCCCATTTTACCTAAGCACTTAGGACTTATTTCCAAATATGTAGGTAAATTAATTAAATCAGTTTACTAGCGCCTATAATTGTATATTATTGATCTATCCTGACATCTGGAAAGTATTGCCAGAGCACCATTCAGACGTGGATTTCTGTTTGTAGCGAACAGGCAGATGAAAAATACCTCGGTAAATGATCATTACTTTTATTACACTGCTTTCAGAACAGTCTCTCACAAATACTCAGAGAGATAAATTTTGATTTAATGTTCGGAAGTAATATGAGGGAAATAACAGTAATATGGAATGTCTGTGTCAATCGCAGTGGCACAAATTTTGAACTGTCGCGGTAAATGAATCACTTGTAATTTGCGTAAAATTCTTCGAATTCAAGATCTGATGTAAGTATTCGAGACTGAGAGCAAATAGTATTACATGTTTTTCGGATTAAAAAGACAGAATTGATCATTGTTATTTGCAAATGTATTGGTAACACGAAAGAAACATTTACAAATCAAAAGTGAAAATCTGCAACAAGACGTATTTTTTCAGAACTAATTTCTCCCAATGTTACAAGTAATTGCAGACAAGACAATGACAGTAGTAATATCGCTTCTACTACATACATAGCATCGCCGTATCGAAAGCCTCGTTGCTGAGAAAGTACCATCAGTGAACAAACGTAGCTATAATTTTACCATTACCTGAAGATTTTTCAATTATAACTGCGAAAATTTGAGACCTAAGATTGGTACACGTGGCAAATGAATTTTATGACACAAGTTACACTTATTACAATACACACACACTATATCATGAGAAGTATCCGGGCATCTGGCTTAAAATGACTTACAAGTTCGTGGCGTTCTCCAGCGGTAATGCTGAAATTCAATACGGTGTTGGCCCACACTTAGCGTTGATGAAAGCTTCCACTCTCGCGGTCTTACGTTCAATCAGGTGCTGGAAGGTGTCTTGGGGAACGGCACCACATTCTTCACGGAGTGCTGCACTGGGGAGAGGTATCAATGTCGGTCGGTGTAGCCTGGCAAGAAGACGGCGTTCCAAAACATCCCAAAGGTGTTCTATAGATTCAGTTCAGGACTCTGTGCGGGCCAGTCCACTTCAGGGCTGTTATTGCCGTGTAATCACTCCGCCACAGGCCGTGCATTATCAACAGGTGCCCGATCGCTTTGACAGATATAATCACCATCCTCGAAATGCTCTTCAACAGTGGGAAGCAAGAAGGTGCTTATAAGAACAATGGACTCTTCTGTGATAGTACCACGCAACACTGGAAGGGGTGAAACGCCCTCTATGAAAAACACGACCACACCATGACACCACCGCCCCCGAATTCTACTGTTGGCACTACACATGTTGGCAGATGACGTTCACCGGGCATTCGCCGTACCCACATCCTGCCATTGGGTCGCCACATTGTGTAGCGTGATTCGTCACTCTACACAACTTTTTTCCTCTGTTCAGTCGCCCAGTGTTTACGCTCCTTACACGAAGCGAGGCGCCGTTTGGCATTTACCGACGTGATGTGTGTCTTATGAGCAGTTGCTCCACCATGAAATCAATGTTTCCTCACCTCCCGCCTAACTGTCATAGTACTTGCAGTGGATCCCGATGCTGTTTGAAATTCCTGTGTGGTGGTCTGGATAGATGTCTGTCTATTACACATTACGACTTTCAACTGTCGGCAGTCTCTGTCAGTCAACAGACGAAGTCGCCCTGTACGCTTTTGTGCTGTACGTGTCCCTTCACGTTTTCACTTCCCTGTCATATCGGAAACAGTGGACATACGGATGTTTAGGAGTATGGAAATCTCGCGTACAGACGTATGACACAAGTGACACCCTATCACCTGACCACGTTCGAAGTCCATGAGTTCTGCGGCGCTCCTCATTCTGCTCTCTCACGATGTCTAATGATTACTGAGGTCGCTGATACGGTGTACCTGGCAGTAGGTGGCAGCACAATGCACCTAATGTGAAAAACGTATGCTTTTGATCACATAGTGAATTACTGAGATTTGAGATCAGTACTCATTCCCTGACCTTGGAATCCCGCATGGAGTGAAGCATGGCATGAATTAAGTTCGTGATAAATTATATCGTTGTCTGTATGCGGCTCCGCAAGTCTGTTACATTGGTTGATGGATGTTAATGACGATAACGCTACTAACCATCCATACTTAAAAGTCTTTTGTAGATCGCATCTGGGGCGAATGTACAAACCACGTAATACGTCGTAGTTCCCATTTTTTGAGAAAAGCTCGCGCATTCCCCACCAGGTATTGTTCTGCTCAAACATGACAAGTGGAATAGTCTGGAGGAGAATCAAATCTTAGGCCACTTAAAATGGCTCTAAGCACTATCGGATTTAACATCTGAGGTCATCAATCCCCTAGACGTTGGACTACTTAAACCTAACTAACCTAAAGACATCACACACATCCATGTCCGAGGCAGGATCCGAACCTGCGACCGCAGCACCTGCCCGGATCCGGACAGAAGCGCCTGGAACCGCTCGGCTACAGGGGCCGGCATTACACATCAAAACAAGATGCACACATGACACTAATTTTCAACATAGTCAACAAGTGTCTGTAAGAAACGGCCGATCAATTCCTTGACGACCAAAACCACTCCTCGGCCATGGAGTCATTAAAGATCAATTGTGTGAACGTGGTAGTCGTTTGAAAATCTTTTTCCCTTAGACATTCTTTCAGCTTGTGGAAAAGATGCAAGATGTTCCTGCCTTCGTTCCTACCCGATGAGAATCACCCGCATCTGGGTTGCCTTGTTGAAATTGTTGGTAACATTTCACTAAGACTGGACACGGGATTGCATTTAGTCCACATACTGCCTGAATTTCATGGTGAATCTGTTTTGCCCACAAGAAACATAATGCCCCGCGTGCTTATGTTGTGTGGTAGGAGTAGAGTGAATTAATAATCAGGTAATTCTGCTTTCGTGTGATTTGAGGTAGGCATAATATGAAGAGGTCTTCTTCAATGTTACGTTAGATGTTTTGTAAGCAGATTACTTGGATCCTTCTCTAAGCCGCAGGCACCCTCTGGAGGGTGACTGCCGATGTGCAGTACAAACGCAGCAAAGATGATACTAGGAAAAACTGACTAAAAGGGAAATTATGCGTCCTAGAGGGGACTTCCCCTGGTCAGGTTCACGGGGCAGCCAAAAGTGGAAAAAGATCGTAACACTTGGCAGCTGAATGCACGAGATGGTGACACCTCGGCCCATTACCTGGACATTCAAGGGAAGATCCAGTGTGAGAAAATCAGTGGAATGGGATTTTAAGCGCAGGAGAACACTTTGGGGGAGAATAATGTTCAGTAGAAGTTGGGAGAGCTATGTTCGTGTATGGGAGATTGACTCATGGGTGCAGAGAGTTGTTCCGAAATCACGGAGAACCTAAATCAGGATGGCCGGACGCGGGATTGAACCGTCGTCCTCCCGAATGCGAGTCCAGTGTGCTAACCACTGCGCCACGTCGCTTGGTTGCTGCTGATGGTGACGTTCGATGTTGATCCTGTTGCTACCTTCCTGTTCATCCTCTGCCTTTTCTCAAGTGTCTTCAGATTGTAGACAAGAACGTGTTATGCCGTAAAAAGCTTGCCGCTAATAATAACCGAAATAAAACTGTCAGGGAGAAAATTTATCTCTGAGCGACTGGACAATATTGCTTTTTTCTGAGTTAGTTACTCATTCTAAGGATTTTATAGTACTGTTTATGTTTATTTCGAGTGGTTTACTAAATCTTTTTGGCAATTTATATTCCCTATAATGCAGACAATTTTCGTTTTTTTTCCGGACTGAATGCAAAGTGTAGCGTATTATCACTGACTTCTAGTAACAACGTGGCACCAAATCAATGAACGAATCTAACTCTCCAGCAAAAACTACCTCATAAATTATCCTATAAACTCAAGTCCCAGTGCCAGTTTATTAAATCAGGAGAGCGACCGTAGTACAAGAATAACAGATGTTATCATTTAGGCCCGCAACCACGCTTGTGGCAAGAAATGAGAAGCTGGAAGGTTCCATTCAGTGGCTCCCAGATCACTCCCTGCCAGTGCTACCGGCCGGAGTGGCCGAGCGGTTCTAGGCGCTACAGTCTGGAGCCGAGCGACCGCTACGGTCTCAGGTTCGAATCCTGCCTCAGACATGGATGTGTGTGATGTCCTTAGGCTAGTTAGGTTTAAGTAGTTGTAAGTTCTAGGGGACTGATGACCTCAGATGTTAAGTCCCATAGTGCTCAGAGCCATTAGAACCACTTTTGAACCTGCCAGTGTTGCACAGTAATACTGACTGCCCGAATGCGATCAGAAGAGTTGCGTCCAACTCGTAAACGGCGATATCTGTAGGACAAGTAGGCTTACATTTTGCCGTTCAAAACAACAGCGACGGCGTTCACACTCCCATTACAGTCTGAGGCAGTTTTGGTCACTTGACAGTAGGAGATGACCCCTCGACATGTGGACCACCAATGAAAAATACACTGTCGAACTCTCGACTCAAATAGCCCACACCCGCCGCAGCCCAATAACGTTTCCACCGCCAACGAAGGTGCACACTGCATTAGGACCGTGGAGACAAAATGGCGGACATCGTGAGATAAGGTCATAATGCTTACTGCAAAAATTCACAGTCTTGGCTAACATGTGCGCTGCAAGCTATTCGTGCTGACGTTTGTCCCTCGTTTTTGGTTCAAATGGCTCTGAGCACTATGGGACTCAACTTCTCAGGTCATCAGTCCCCTAGAACTACTTAAACCCAACTAACCTAAGGACATCACACACATCCATGCCCGAGGCAGGATTCGAACCTGCGACCGTAGCGGTCTCGCGGTTCCAGACTGAAGCGCCTAGAACCGCTCGACCACACCGGCCGGCCCTCGTTTTTAATGTCTGAATCAGATTCACATTGGAGGCATAAGAATGTAGCCCCTTATGCTAGACCTTGTGCACTGTTAACCGATTGTTTTAGTTTAGTTAGTTTCATTTTACGTGGAATATTTCCACGATAAGCCGTAATAATGTGGAACGCATTCGGGAGGACGACGGTTCAGTCCCGCGTCCGGCCATCCTGGTTTAGGTTTTCCGTGATTTCTCTAAATCGCTCCAGGCAAATGCCGGTATGGTTCCTTTGAAAGGGCACGGTCGACTTCCTTCCCCGTCCCTCCCTAATCTGATGACACCGATGACCTCGCTGTCTGGTCTCCTCCCCCAAACAATCCAAATTTTTATTAACATCAGAAATTATATTTGTAAATATTCCTGCATGCTTATCATGGACATAGTGTCTTCGATTTTTATTTATTTTCATTGATAGTAATAAAGAAGACATACAGATGTGTGTACACACCACGTTTTCTTTTACTCTGAGCTTTCTCTCGTGGGGTTCAGTTTTCTCGTTACATCTTTAGAATCTTGAAATAAAAAAAATTAAGTAACTCTAAGAGTTGTCTTGTCACACGTTTAAAACCAATGAGTATTACCTTGTAACGTTTTAAAGTTACTAAGGTCTAAAGTTGTAAAGTTAATTTGGGGCCAGCCTGCATAAAATCAGCAATACAACCCATTTCAAAGCGCCATACGCCATGCGCAGAAATATCGTGGCACTCGACTTCTCTCGACAACTCGTTGTGAAATATTCCAGTGACTAGGTCAAAGTTCATTTCTCGTGCACTCCGTCTAACGATTGACCGCCGAGGCCGTTGGTTGTCTACCATGAAATATTCCATAAGCACCTTGTGCCAAGCTAATTATTCATGGCCAATTAAACGCTCGTGAGTCACGCAGCAGAGCAAGTAAGAGAGGCTCTCCACTAATTGGAACGCTGTCACACAGCGGCACTCGCCGCTTGCAGCCAGATTCGTCCTTCTCCCGACACAGAAGCGTTCGCTGGCACAGTAAATTACCGCAAGAACCAATGTGCTCCATACAACCCCAAAATAACTTTAATACTATTAAATTTACACGAACCAAGAGAAGACGGTACACTAAGAGAGTTTAAAATATTCGGCGAATGATATCGTCAAACAAAGAAAACAAAGGAAGTAAATTACATTAGCTTATTCTCCATCAAGGATTGCCGCAGTACACTAGCTGAAAATGGCTGGCAAAGACTGTTTTTGAATCGGTGTACACTACCTAAACAAAAAACACCCGGACACTTGTTAGCTGATATTACTTTGTTGGAGCGTAGCTTTGTACCGTTTTTCCACAAGTCTAATAAACACAACAATAGACGTAACAAGGACTTTAGTGATAGATAACGTATTCTTCTTCATTATTTACAAAAGCCTGCCAAAGTCTGGGATAGTTTCCGATTCCGCGACTGCAGGAATCACGGCGTTTCGAGGCGAAGAACTCGTCGAGTCATGTTCGTAGCGCATTTTCATCCGGAAAGGAAGTTACTCCTAGGTTGTTGAATAGAGAGCGGAAAAGGTGAAAATGTGAGGTCACGAGATCATGTGAATAAGGTGGGTGTGGTATAGCTTCATAAACTAACTACTGTATAGAGTTTTTTGTCGCCTAGAAGAATACGGGCGTGTGCATTAGTGCAGTAGCATCGCTTCACGCAGTCTTCCTGGTCATTGTTCTTGGATTACGTTTGCAGGAGGTCTCAGTTGTTCACTATAAATGTCGGCAGTGATGGTTACACCTCGGAGAAGCAACTTGTAGTACACCACACAGTCGCTGTAGCACCAGATGCATAACACTTTTTGTGGATGCGCGCAGGTCTTTGTACATGGAGTTGCTGCTTGTTTGGGCTCAGTCTTTCCTTATTTTTCCTTATGTTAGCATAAAGATACCGTTTGTCGCAACCAGTATCGATACAGATAAGAATGGTCGGCGTTGTTCACGAAGCAACTGAAGACGACCAGACATAAATGCACATATGGCCACCAGCAGATTTTTGTAATTTTGGTTTCTAGAATGCGGTCCCCATACACACGTTCCTCACTGCAACGCACTTGTCGCACTGTAGGCTAGTGGAATGATGATAGTTCATAAAATTTTGACAGTTCTCGAGCACGCTGACTTGGAGAATTGTGGATTAATGCGTTTAAACAACCTTCAACACACACCGAACGTCTTTCTGAACGAGGAGTGTCACTAATGCCAAAACGATTCCTCTTAAGCCGAAAAAAAAACCACTTTCCTGTCGTGCTCTGTCCAATGGCATTATCCCCATACACGGCGCTAATGTTTGTGGTTGCCTCCGCTGCTGTCACCCATGTATTGAACTCGTACATAAGAATATGTAGGAAATCTTCCCAGTTCTTATTTAGCACTCCATTTTGTAGTGTCCTTTGCTCCATTCACTATCTCCAAGTTACAAAATGTTAGTATGTGAACTAAAATTGCAAGAGTGAACTAAAAATAAAAAATGACAATTTAACACATAGGAACCGGAATACCTACATGCAGAACAAAAACGATGTGACCTTATACAGCAACCTAATAATATGGGACCTCTCCTCCCTTCGCTCTTATGACACCTTTAACGTGGCTGGCGACACATTTAGTGAGGTGGCTGAGTGATACGGAGATTATTCTACACCAAGAGCCGAAACTAGAGATAGTTATGACGTTGGACTCTGGAGGACGGAACGAAGGCGCCTTTCTAACACATCCCAGAGTGAAACTTCTGGCAGATTATTGCTGTGTGCAGGACCGAGACTCCAACTATGGACCTTTGCCTTTCGCGGGCAACTGCTCTACCATCTGAGCCATCCGAACACGACTCACGCCCCGTCCATACAGCTTTAATTCCGCCAGTGCGAGGACGGGGCGTGAGTCGTGCTTGAGTAGCTCGCATGGTAGAGCACTTGCCCGCGAAAGGCAAAGGTCCAGAGTTGGAGTCTCGGTCGGGCACACAGCTTTAATCTGCCAGGAAGTTTCATATCAGCTCTTACTCCGCTGCAGAGTGAAAAATCCCATTCTGGACATCCCAGAGTGTTCCATTTGGTGAAGAGGAGACTCTGGGCCACTATACCGCAGTACTGTTATTACCCACAAGCCATTGGCTCACAGATGTTACTTTAAGCCAGGCCGCATTTTCATGCTGATACAAATAATCATAGTCTCTGCACTGTTCGTCTAGTGCACACAGTAAAATGTGCTGTACAATTAGCGTTTTCTGAACCAGGAGACCACGTTATAACAAAAAAAAAAAAAAAAAAAAAAACTTTCCCATTCCGTAACACCACTTCTTTTACTTTTGGCGTTACACATGGTGTAATGTAACATTCTTCAGGCACTTCGCCAAATCCAGAACCTTTCATCAAATTGTCACAGAGTACAGCATGTATCACCACTCCAAATAACTCGTTCCCAGCCATCCAAATCACCCACTGTCCAATGGCGTCGCTCTTTATACCACCCTCCGCAATGTTTGTCCTTGTCTATCATTATATGAGGTCTGCGTGGTCTTCTTTTGCTGTGTGTTTTCCTTCACGTTTTCGCTTCACAATCACGTAACCAACAGTCGACTTGGACAGTTTTGCTAGAGATGCTATTTCCATGTGGGTTTTGTTACTCACGTTACATCCAATGACTAGTCCACTTTGTGAGCGCCCCGACCTGTAATGACCGACACATCCTGCTGTTACTGCTGCTCTTCTGACAGCACAATATTCCCCGTGTCCTTTAGAGCTGATGAACAGCCTTACATGACATCTAAATTCCATTTTAAGTAGTATTTTACGGATACCTTCGAACAGATGGTGCACGTAGTAATATTACACATCTTGGGTTCTCTTGTATGTGTGCAAATTTTGTGGGTACAAGAAACTGTATCGTAAAAGGTGATTAACGCTATCGTGGACATAGTCGTTATACACTACTGGCCATTAAAATTGCTACACCAAGAAGAAATACAGGTGATAAACGAATATTCATTGGACAAATATATTATACTAGAAATGACATGTGATTACATTTTCACAAAATTTGGATGCATAGATCCTGAGAAATCAGTACCCAGAACAACCACCTCTGACCGTAATAACTGTCTTGATACGCCTGGGCATTGAGTCAAACAGAGCTTGGATGGCGTGTACAGGCGCAGCTGCCCATGCAGCCTCAACACGATACCACAGTTCATTAAGAGTAGTGACTGGCGTATTGTGACCAGCCAGTTGATCGCCCACCATTGATCAGACGTTTTCAGTTCGTGAGGGATCTGGAGAATGCGCTGGCCAGGGCAGCAGTCGAATACTTTCTGTATCCAGAAAGAGCCGTACAGGACATGAAACATGCGGTCGTGCATTATCCTGCTGAAATAAAGGGTTTCGCAGGGATCGAATGAAGCGTAGAGTCACGGGTCGTAACACATCTGAAATGTAACGTCCACTCTTCAAAGTGCCATCAATGCGGACAAGAGGGGACGGAGACGTATAACCAATGGCACCCCATACCATCACGCCCGGTGATACGCCAATATGGCGATGATGAATACACGCTTCCAATCTGCGTTCACAGCGATGTCGCCAAACACGGATGCGACCCCCATGATGCTGTAAACAGGACCTGGATACATCCGAAAAAACACCCTTTTGCAATTCGTGCACCCAGGTTCGTCGTTGAGTACAACACCGCAGCTGCTCTTGTCTGTCATGCAAAGTCAAGGGTAACAGCAGCCATGGTCTCCGAGCTGATAGTCCATGCTGCTGCAAACGTCGTCCAACTGTTCGTGCAGATGGTTGTTGTCTTGCAAACTTCCCCATCTGTTGACTCAGGGATCGAGACGTGGTTGCACGAACCTTTACAACCTTGCGGATAAGATGCCTGTCATCTCAACTGCTAGTGATACGATGCCGTTGGATTTCCAGTACGGCGTTCCGTATTACCCCCCTGAACCCACCAATTCCATGTTCTGCTAACAGTCATTGGATCTCGACCAACGTGAGCAGCAATGTCGCGATACGGTAAACTGCAATCGCGATAGGCTACAATCCGACTTTTATCAAAGTCGGAAACGAGATGGTACGCATTTCTCCTCCTTACGCGAGGCATCACAACAACGTTTCACCAGGCAACGCCGGTCAACTGTTGTTTGTGTATGAGAAATCGGTTTGGAAACTTTCCTCGTGTCAGCACGTTGTAGATGTCGCCACCGGCGCCAACCTTGTGTGAATGGTCTGAAAAGCTAATCATTTGCATATGACAGCATCTTCTTCCTGTCGGTTAAATTTAGAGTCTGTAGCACGTCATGTTCGTGGTGTAGCAATTTTAATGGCCATTAGTGTAGGTACCTCTTTGTGACACGAGTAATCCGGTCAATAGAGCCATTGTTGCTCTGACGTCGGATAAAATTGGTAGTCCCAGGTCTTCTTCCCGCTACAGACGGTTTCCGGAGGAGAAAGCATTTGTCACATCTCCCGCCGAATTACCATTAATTCGTGTTGCCATCTGGTGGTCACTGACATTGTGGTGCCCAGTATGGGAACAGACCATAGGCTATACCAAATATTTGTGGCATTATGGACTTTTTTCACAGCATCAATGCGTTTATGCTGGCCGCATGTATTCTCACTGGCAGCCAAGCTGGATGTAGAGCGATGTCAACGGTTTCTTCTGCTTCAAGAAAGCGGTAGGACAAATCTATAACAAATTTCCTCGTTACTTCTTCTGCTTCGTACAACTGCGCAAACATAAACGTTCGGTATAGGGCAAGAGTAAGGACACTCTACAGCAACTCGTCAAACGTTGTAAGAAGAGAGTCCTTGGTGAAACTGCTTTATCTTCGATAGGATAACATGAAAAAGTATCGGTGAAAATGCTCCAGGAAAATGTTCGGTTATCGAATTTCGGTGTTGTTTGAGGATGACCTTTGACTTCTTATTGATTTGTTCGTGATATTGAACAACGGTTTGTCATTCGTACCTGTCACATCAGCAGCACTGTACTTAGGGCGTGACATTTTGATACATCTGCAAGTCTTCTGCACGTGAATGCTAGCACAAATGAAATATCATTTACATACAACTAGAAAAGAAGTGGACCACGGAACGAACCACTGGGGGCTCTAGATAACGGGCTATTTGAGATCCGGCTCATAATAGACCCTCTGTTGTTTTTCAACCAGATACCATGAGAGTTTGTGCTGAGGGATTACCAGTTTCGCATTTACCTTCGAGCCAAGGAAAACCTCTGGTAAACTAAGTCTGAACCGTTAGATTTTCAGCTATTTTTATGCACAGGTTGTCCGTAGTTAAAGTTTCAATTCCAAAACGCCGTAGAAAGAAAACCACTGCTCAGAATGACGTCAGATTTGAACATCATATTATTGGCGCTAGAATAAACGTAACTGAAAAAAAAATATGACCAATAGATAGCGCTGTAAGCGTCAGAATACGCACACCAACAGACGCACGCCACACTGCTGATCCTCCGTTTGAGTCCGAGACTCCCAACATCTCTGTTCTGCTGATAAGGACCCTTTACAAGGGTTGTGACTTTGCGCCAATAGCCCTGAAGAAGCTGCAGACATTCACGGCTATGAAAAATGGCACTGGTCCGACGTCTGTTAATGATCTGGAGGAAATGATTACAAAATTCGAAAAGACAGTTCTTTTGAAGCGCAGTTAGGCCGAGGGAGGAAAGCAACTGATGCCACCCGGCGACCGATGAAATTATATTTCGCAGTACAGTAACTGTTATACAGTCTACTACAGAGAAATGAGTGGACCTTTTCCTTCCGCAGTAATGAAATTCAGCTTAACCGGCATCTTCCCAATAGAGCCAAACTCTGACTCCGAATAATATAACTGCTGGATTACGTAGGAGAATGTATGATTTAACAAGCCTCAAATGCACCTATGTACAGCATTACACCTGCGAGAGAGATGTGTATGTGTTTACTATGTCGACTGTTGTTGGTCTGTGGTGACATACATGGAAAGCAAACAGTAGACATAAATGACACGTACTGTTACGGTGTGCGATCGAGAATAGACGTGCAAATCATGAACGGAATTATACCTCACTGTTGTTAAATACAATTTTATTTTACATTGCTGCTGTGACGAATGAGGTGAAAGTATTGATCAGAAGACACTTTAACTCTCCTCAAGGATATATTAGACTGTTGAAAATGTATTTAAACAATTTTGATTTTGTAAACGGTGCACTTGCAAGAGTGAACATGAGTGCAAGGATTCTGTAAGTCGTTTGAACATTTGGTTCGTGATGTTAGCTGGAAAATCTGTATCACGGTCTTAGGACACACTAGAGAGTGCATTAACGAATGACTGAAGTGATCTGCTGTCGCATCGTCGAACCAATAGATAAGTAAACTGCATTGCATCATTTTCCAAAAGTTATACACGAAGTTCCAAATGTTTCCAGAAGTTTACAGGCAACCGGTGGGTATCTGCATTTGCTCCATTAATTACTGTCTTACAGTTGTAAGCAGGGAGTATGTAATTTTCAACGACATGCAAGGAGGAGTCAAATAAAGAGCATTCAAGACAATGAACTGAATCTGCATTTGCTCTGAAAAGATAATACCGAAGGCTGTTAAATGAGCTGTAATGTAATGAGAACCTTCCCTGCGACGAAATAAATTAATTTCAAGGATTTTTTCAGGCAATTTTCAGTAATCTATATATATTTCAAAAAACTCATGACACTGAACTGCGTTAACCTTTTTTTTTTTTTTTTTTTTTTTTTTTTTTTTTTTTTTAAGTAGATACCGGTTTCGGCCGTAAGCAATCATCTGGTACCTAACAACACTTCAATTTGTAGAAAAATGTTAAGACAGCACAAACTGACGCCTAGCAATCACATTGTAATATACTTACGAGAATCACAATTCATTTGTCACTGTATTGAAACATGAAGCATTGAATATTTTAATCGACATGAAAGACGTAATAAAAAAGTCACTCATAGCATTTACAAGTGCAGCAATCGTCTTATTGATATGAGATTATAACAACTAATACAAAGCGACTTAGCAACTCAGCCCAAAGATCTCGTTATGCTGAAGATGTACCTGCGAAAATATATCAATATATACATCATTCAATTAAAAATGTGACAAATAATATAAAGAAAGCTAAATTTTACCTCCACTATTGTCATGTAGCTCTGTATTTTTTTATAATACAATCATGCAAACCTAACACACGGAAAAATACGTAATGAAGAGCATACAAGGTCAGTTACGTTGTCACGATAGACTGGGAATGTAACATATTCAGCTTACAGTATTACAGTATTGTACAAATTATAGTACAGTCTAAACCAAAAACGAGACCCAACATAAAAATGATCCAGTAACAATTGTTAGTGACTGGTTAAAGTGAGACCTCGTAACAGTGGGGCTCATCCAAGTCATTACATATCCTGTCCATAAGGCTTTCCCGCTCTGCATAACTTGTTGATGATGTACACTGAAGAGCCAAGGAAACTAGTGCACAAGGCTAATATCGTGTAGGGCCCCGTGAGCACGCAGAAGTGACACAACAGGACGTGGCACGCTCTCTACTGACGTCTGAAGACGTCTGAGCTGGACAGACACCATGAATCCTGGAGGGCTGTCCATAAATATGTTAACAGTACGAGGGGTTGGAGGTCTCTTCTGAACAGCACGTTGCGAGACATTCCAGATACGCTCAATAACGTTCATGTCTGGGGAGTTTTCTGGCCAGCTGTAGTGTTTAAACTCCTGGAGCCACTCTGTACCAATTCTGGACGTGTGGGGTGTCACGCTGTCCTGTTGGAATTGCCCAAGTCCGTCTGAATCCAAAATGGACATGAATGGACGCAGGTGATCAGACATGGTGCTTACGTACATGTCACCTGCCAGAGTCGTGACTAGACGTATCTAGGGTCCCATATCACTCCCTGCACACGCCCCACACTATTACAGAGCATCCATCAGATTAAGCAGCCCCCTGCCGACATACAGGGCCCATGGATTCATGAGGTTGTCTCCACACTCGTACATGTCCATCCGCTCGATACAATTTGAAACGAGATTCGTACGACCAGGCAACATGTTTCCAGCCATCAACAGTCCAATGTCGGTGTTGATGGGTCCAGGCGAGGTGCAAAGCCTTGTAAGAGGTCCATGATTAAAGAATATGTTGTTAGCGCACTCGAGCAGATGTAATTTCGATGGATTGCTCACGCGCTGCCTGCGATATGTAAGCTGTAAGAGAATCTGAGACCAAAGAGCAGTGCTGACTGCAGTAGGAACTGTGTGGCAGTAGGAGTAAGTTGTTACTAGCGAGCAGTCGTGTGTACGGAGTTGGCTGGGCCGGTGCTGGGGAGCGATGGCAGAGCCTGAGCGTTGTAGGATAAGGTAAAACCAGCCTCGCGCATATGTAGTATTGCTATATCAAGTCCCATGTAAATGTTTTTAAAAAAATCGTTTAATAAGAATCTTTCTCATAAAAAGTAACTTTTGACAATCATTCATTTCAATTTAAAGAATTTACTAGTTTCTCCGATCCTTGCTCATCCCGATTACTGAAAAGAAAAATCAGTTCTTTCCTTTTGTATAAGACAAATCTATCGGCCAGCATTGCACTGAGCTGCACCAGAAAATTTTCTTATAGGAGCAGATATATATATGCGTTATCCGGCGACCTAACTGAGGTAAGATTTTTCAATTTATTCAGAATGAATTTTCAGGGCCATGACGCAGCACTGCTGACGTCCAAAATTTACCAGTTTACATTCACAGTCAATTATTGAAAGGTTATAAGTGAGCCACATTTTTTATTGAGAGATTAGTCACATTTTATTATTGATACGTTACGCAATTTTCCTGTTGGTAGGTTATACTGAATGTGAACGACATAATTATATTTTTTACTGTTGAGGGGTTTAGGAATTTTTCTGTTTTGAGGTTACATTAAATGAGAATATTATTCAGATTATTATTTTGTGGGGAGGTTACAGCCTTTAGTCGTGCAGTCATCGAGGGTTCAGGAATGGGCCTTCGGCTCCGAAAGCCCATGTCGATCATGTTTCGTTGAATGGTTCGCACTCTGACACTTGTTGATGGCCCAGCAATGAAGTCTGCAGCACCTTGCGGAAGGGCTGCACTTCTGTCACTTTGAACGATTCTCTTCAGTCATCGTTGGTCCCGATCTTCCAGTATATGTTTCCGGCTGCCGCGATGTAGGAAACTTGATTTACAGTATTCGTGATATTCACGCTACACTCGTGAAATGGTCGTACGGGGAAATCCCCATTTCTTCTCTACCTCGTAGATGCTGTGTCCCATCGCTCGTATGCCGGCTATAACAACACGTACAAACTCACTTACATCTGGATAATCTGCTATTTTAGTAGCAGAAACCGATGTAACAACTGCTCCACACTGTTGTTGTCTTACGTAGGCTTTGCCGATCGAAGCACCTTATTCTACCTGTTTACATATCTCTGTATTTGGATACGCAGGCCTGTACCAGATTCTTTGAAACTTCAGCGTAAATGGCATATACAAGGTACTACCACAAGATAATAATAAAATCCAATTGATGCCTTTCTGCGCCGTAAGTTTTTTTGAAAAATAATTTCAAGGAGCCTGTAAAAAAAAATCACCCCATCATCAGGCCACAAGTGGCCAATCTGTTCCATCCGACAGCCGTGTCATCCTCAGCCGAGAATGCGAATAGGAGGGGCGTGTGATCAGCACGACGCTCTCCTGGTCTGTACGATGGTTTTCTTTGACCTGAGTCGCTACTGTTTGGTCGAGTAGCTCCCCAATTGGCACCACGAGGCTGAGTGCACCCCGAAAAATGGCAACAGCGCATGGCGGCCCGGATGGTCACCCATCCAAGTGCCGGCCACGTCCGACAGCGCTTGACTTCGGTGACCCGACGGGAACCGATAAGGAGCTTATATACTACTTCATAATTACTTACTACACTTGATTATTTCGTTGAGGTTTAGGAGTGGTAAATCAAGGAGCAACTGTTGGTTGTTTATCTGACGCGGCCACATTTGAATTTTAAAGGTGATGTTTTAACGGAGACCTAGCATACCTGGGGGAACTTTGTCCAGCGGCTGGTTTGTGTAGGAGGTGAAGTGTTCGTAAATGTATGTGTCCCTCGCCGGGCACAATACTGAAACAACAGTTGAGCGGTAGCTTGGAGAAGTGACGCCGCGTGACACAGACGTTGGGGAGACGGCGGCGTGAGGCGGGTTACCGCAGAACAAACAGCTGTGGGCTCCGCGACACACCGCGAGGCGACGGCGCCCGGTCGATGGCCTCGGCGAGGCAAGCGGTGCGGTGTGTGGCGGCGGGTGTTTTCCCAGCACTTGGCCCAGGTGCGGCGGCGCCTGTGTACCGCCGTGTCGAGGGCTTGTTTGCACGGGGCGCCGGCGAATGCACTCCATCACGGCGCCGCCGGCCACAGGCGTCGCGCAGGGGAGGTGTCGCCGCCTCGCGGCTCCACCCACGCCCTGCCGTCGCAGCTCTCCGCAGAGTCGCGTCTCCACTCCTCCTGCACGTGACAGAGGGATGTACACGCCCTCTGATGCAAAATCTGCATAGTCAGCTCTGTAGTAAATACGCAGTCAAGGTCGCAATTCCGAGTAAACCGCACGTTTCGTACGTCTCGGTGACTTTCATCGCCGTCAACGATGTACCTGCAGCGGGTAGTATACGCTTGAGGCTTCTCATCGACGTACATATCCTGAAAACCACTGCGAAGTGTACAGCAGAGGGACTTGGCATACTACCATATCTTAGTGTTTCTTCCCATTCCAAACGCATGTGGACGTCAGAAAGGATGGCTGCTAGCTAGCCGTCCGTGATGGCCGAGCGGTTCTAGGCGTTACAGTCTGGAACCGCGCGACTGCTACGCTTAGGTTGGTTGGGCTTAAGTAGTTCTAAGTTCTAGGGGACTGATGGCCTCAGATGTTAAGTCCCATACTGCTCAGAGCCATTTGAACCATTTTTGAACAGACCAGGACATTAATTTGTACCAGCTGCACGACGGAGCCGAATGATCTGAAACTACTGTTTCATACAGCGTGGAGAGCGTCCACACCTTACAGCAAATGTCTTCCATTTTCTTCAGGCGACATTCAGACTCCGGATCGTCCCCCTCGACATCTAAGCATTCACTGGACACGGTGTGGAATACGGCCTCTATAGTCACGGTCTCAGACCGTGTCATTATTTATTATGTTGTTCTCTAAAGGACAGAGTCTTGAAAAATGTTCCGGCAACACTCGAAGATATTCGTTCTACAATTTCCAGAGAGATTCGAGCAGCTGAAAATGATGTACTTCAGAAAGTGGTCAGGGAATTCAGTTCAGGGCTGTACATACTTATTGCCGCAGAGGAAACCACTCTTAAAACTTCTGGTTTAACCTTCAGATTGATTGCTACAGCATAAATATGACAAGAAAAATATATGATCCCTTACTGCATCATAGTAGATAAAAGCTTTCTAACGCCACTGTGTGCTATGTACCGAAGTAAGATCTAATGTTGGTAATAGCGAAATGCGTCAAGTGAAACGAAAAGTAAAATGAATGTTTTTTTTTGCGACTGAAGGACATCTTAGTTACAGTGATGACAACTGAGAAATATTCACAGAAGTGGCACATAAATTGTTTCGAGGTACCCCAAATTCCATGTGTGATATCTGGTCACGCAGGCAGTCTCCTTTGCAGAGTGACTGCGTTTCCCCAGTACTCTACCAACGAACCCAAGTCTGCCACCTACGTTACCCGCGACTAAACCTATGTGACCATTCCATTTCATATTCCTCTATTAATTAAATACGGTTGTTTGTATGATTTGATTGATTCGTTGACGTGAAAATTTTTAACAAGTTGCCAGTCTTTTGCACAACTTTGAAATCTTGTAAAGATCTTACTAGGAAATTTGTGCATGTATTTTCAGATGATACCTCCTCATAGAAACCTGTATCGTCTGCGAAAAGTCCGAGATTACCATGAAACTTGTATGTCATGTCATTAAGATACAGGGTGTATCAAAAAGGTTCATTCGATTTTCAAAAAATCATAACTATTATGTCATCTGAGATATGTGCGAGAACAAGGTACTGTTGGAAAGAGCAAACTCTCGAGTTTTACATGGTTCCCGCTAGGTAGCAGCAGCGTGCACCTACTTCAGTTCTAGTAAAAATTATGTCGGAATAACAGAAAGCGTTTTGTGTTCTACGCTTTGCGCAATGCGGATCAGTAATAACCCTTCAGCTTGGCTTTCGTACTAAGCATGGTGTGGCTCCTGCTAGAGTACAGAGAATTTGACGATGGCATGAAAAATTCCGAGAAACAGATTGTATGGGGGCAAATCGCCGGACCATCCCCGAGTGTCTGACACAGACACATCCGTCATAGTTTCAGAAGGAGTCCGCAGAAATCCGTTCGCCGTGCACCTCGACAGTCAACATGCCCCCGATGTCCGTCTGGTGTGTGTGTTGTGTCGGCGTTTACACATAAAACTATACAAACTGCAGGTACTGTAAGCTTTTTGTGAAACTGACAAACAACAGAGTGGAGTTCTGTCATTTTGTTCTTGGAAAGATGAAGGATGACAGTTTTCTTCCACGCTTAGTGTTTAGGTCAAAATGGTTCAAATGACTCTGAGCACTATGGGACTTAACATCTGAGGTCATCAGTCTCCTAGAAGTTAGAGTTACTTAAACCTAAATAGCCTAATCACATCATACACAACCATACCCGAGGCAGGATTCGAACCTGCGACCGTAGCGGTCACGAGGTTCCAGACTTAACCACCTAGAACCGCTTGGCCACAGCGGCCGGCAGTGTTTAGTGACGAGCAAACATTCCATTTAAATGGAAAGGTGAACCGTCATAATATGAGAAGGAGGTGTAGAATATCACTGAAGTACCGCTGTGCTGTAAGGACGCCGCGAATACCCAAAACGGTCATACTGTGAAAAGAAATGGCACCCTAGACTATCATTCCTGGTTGTCGGGCATCCCACCGCCGTCCGGGATGTCCCCAAGCATGCGTCGCTGGCCATCTGGGCTCAGTTCGAAATGGGACTCATCACTGAACAAGTTTCTATTGCAGTCAATGTGATTCTAAGCCTAGGACTTGCCTGGAAACGCCCAGAATCGGAGGGATACTGACCAGACTGTCGCACAGTAAGTGATGTAGAACTGGTGCATGCGACCGAGCCAGGTGTCGCAATGGTTAGCACACTGGACTCGCATTCGGAAGGACTACAGTTCAAACCCGCGTCTGGCCATTCTGATTTAGGTTTTCCGTGATTTCCTAAATCACTTCAGGCAAATGCAGGGACCTTCTTTGAAATGGCACTGCCAACGTCCTATTCCATCCTTCCCCTATCCAATGGGACCGATGACCATGCTGTTTGGTCCCCTCCCCCAAATCTACCAACCAACCAACCAGTTGGTACATAGGGATCTTGTGATCCTCCACCGCTGGAAAAAACTACATTGTATAATAGCGATAGTTACATAGTGCGTTCTTTTATCGAGTGTTACTGCTTTCTGTTACAATAAAATATTGATGCATTTTAAGCATCCTTCCAGAGGATGTTTAGCAGTTAGGCGTAGTTATGATAAAATACAGTACTGGCCATTAAAATTCCTACACCAAGAAGAACTGCAGATGATAAACGGGAATTTATTGGACAAATATATTATACTAGAACTGACATGTGATTACATTTTCACACAATTTGGGTGCATACATCCTGAGAAATCAGTACCCAGAACAATCACCTCTGGCCATAATAACGGCATTGATACGCCAGGGCATTGAGTCAAACAGAGCTTGAATGGCGTGCACAGGTACAGCAGCCCACGCAGCTTCAATACGATACCAGAGTAGTGACTCGCGTATTGTGACGAGCCCAGTTGCTCGGCCACCGTTGACCAGACGTTATCAATTAGTGAGAGATCTGGAGAATGGCCAGGGCAGCAGTCGAACATTTTCTGTATCTAGAAAGGTCCGTACAGGACCTGCAACATGCGCTCGTGCATTATCCTGCTGAAATGTAGGGTTTCGCAGGGATCGAATCAAGGGTGGAGCCACGGGTCGTAACCCAACTGAAATGTAACGTCCACTGTTCAGAGTGCCGTCAATGCGAACAAGAGGTGACCGAGACGTGTAACCAATGGCACCCCATACCATCACGCCGGGTGATACGCCAGTATGGCGATGACGAATACACGCTTCCAATGTGCGTTCACTGCCATGTCGCCAAACATGGATGCTGTAAACAGAACCTGAATTCATCCGAAAAAATGAAGTTTTGTTATTCGCGCACCCAGGTTCGACGTTGAGTACGCCATCGCAGTCGCTCCTGTCTGTGATGCAGCGTCAAGGGTAACCACAGCCATGGTCTCCGAACTGAGAGTCCATGCTGCTGCAAACATCATCAAACTGTTCGTGCAGATGGTTATTGTCTTGAAAATGTCCCCATCTGTTGACTCAGGGATCGAGACATGGCTGCACGACCCGTTACAGCCATGCGGATAACATGTCTGTCATCTTGACTGCTAGCGATACGGGGCCGTTGGGATCCAGCACGGCGTTCCGTATTACCCTCCTGAACCCACCGATTCCATATTCTACTAACAGTCATTGGATATCGACCAACTCGAGCGGCAGTGTCGCGATGCGATAAACAGCAACCTCGATAGGCTACAATCCGACCTTTATCAAAGTCGGAAACGTGATGGTACGCATTTCTCCTCCTTACACGAGACATCACAACAATGTTTCGCCAGGCAACGCCGGTCAACTGCTGTTTGTGTATGATAAAAGTGTTGGAAACTTCCCTCATGTCAGAGCGTTGTATGTGTCGCCACCGGCGCCAACGTTGTGCTAATGCCCTGAAGAGCTAATCATTTGCATGTCACAGCATCTTCTTCCTGTCGGTTAAATTTCGCGTCTGTAGCACGTCTTCTTCGTGGTGTAGCAGTTTTAATGGCCAGTAGTGTATTTATTGTGTGCAAATCAGTACCAGCAACATAGCAATAGTTTTTTGTAGTTTACGTTTCCTTCACCACATTTCGCAATTTTTTTGTGAGCAGTTGAATAAAACCGCGGAAATATTCTAGTCGTAGGAAAGAAGCTACAGACGACTTCAGTGCTTGACCTTCTCTGAATCGAGATTCTGATTATTGAAACCAGCCTTAAGTTTCTAGCCGGCCGCGGTGGTCTCGCGGTTCTAGGCGCGCAGTCCGGAACCGTGCGACTGCTACGGTCGCAGGTTCGAATCCTGCCTCGGGCATGGATGTGTGTGATGTCCTTAGGTTAATTAGGTTTAAGTAGTTCTAAGTTCTAGGGGACTGATGACCACAGCAGTTGAGTCCCATAGTGCTCAGAGCCATTTGAACCCTAAGTTTCTGATTAGGGAAATCATACGTTTTAGATTAAGACTGAAAACGTAGTAATGTAAGGGAGGTGCAAAAATCTTTCTTTAGATTGCACAACGCTCGTGACACATAAATTCACACTGAATATTTGAGGCTATTGGTCAAGACAGTTGCTCAGATTTCGCTTCAGAGTTTCGTGGACGCTGAGGGGGCTTCACAGACCAAACGCGAAGCCAGTACAGAGAGACTAATTAAATGCCTTCCTATAGCTTCCGCTCTGGCGTAATCGTTTTCAGGCTAGTTTACTCAGGTTGACAGTCGTCTAAATTTGTAATATTTCACATTTTAATGAGTATAAAGAAATACTAGAACACAGGTGCACATTTAGCTACATCCGAGACTTGTAAATCGCTAAAACAATCGTGGCGGAAGATTCTTTTTCTTGTTTTACCCCGTGCCAGTCGACGATGAAATCTGCGGACAACGATTACCGACATGCCCCAGCTTGAGCTACATCTCCACGGACTGTTCTGAAGGAAGATTGTTTGTCATTTTCTTATGGAAATGCTATCTAGCATTAAAAAGTATCTCTTCGATTCTCTGACTCTTATTTGGAGCTGCTTTATTACAGACATCTCTGAGTCAGAAAAACCTGCTCTTCTAAACGTTCAACTTTCTCCTCTTATCCTTATCTGATATGGATCCGACACACTCGAAATTCCTTGGTGTGGCTGTGCAATTTCCCCTTTCTTGTAAACAAACCATAATTTCTCTGTACATTACAAAAACATCGAAATCTCCAACTCTGTTTACACACAGCTGAGTATGTATTTGTATTACTTGGACAAGTTGCTATTCGTTATCATTTTCATCGAACAAAAGCTCACAGAAAATCGCAATATGCGAGAGACGTTCGAGACTGCGCCCAATAGCATGCGCCAGATTTCCAACATACACTCCTGGAAATTGAAATAAGAACACCGTGAATTCATTGTCCCAGGAAGGGGAAACTTTATTGACACATTCCTGGGGTCAGATACATCACATGATCACACTAACAGAACCACAGGCATATAGACACAGGCAACAGAGCATGCACAATGTCGGCACTAGTACAGTGTATATCCACCTTTCGCAGCAATGCAGGCTGCTATTCTCCCATGGAGACGATCGTAGAGATGCTGGATGTAGTCCTGTGGAACGGCTTGCCTTGCCATTTCCACCTGGCGCCTCAGTTGGACCAGCGTTCGTGATGGACGTGCAGACCGCGTGAGACGACGCTTCATCCAGTCCCAAACATGCTCAATGGGGGACAGATCCGGAGATCTTGCTGGCCAGGGTAGTTGACTTACACCTTCTAGAGCACGTTGGGTGGCACGGGATACATGCGGACGTGTATTGTCCTGTTGGAACAGCAAGTTCCCTTACCGGTCTAGGAATGGTAGAACATGGGTTCGATGACGGTTTGGATGTACCGTGCACTATTCAGTGTCCCCTCGACGATCACCAGAGGTGTACGGCCAGTGTAGGAGATCGCTCCCCACACCATGATGCCGGGTGTTGGCCCTGTATGCCTCGGTCGTAAGCAGTCCTGATTGTGGCGCTCACCTGCACGGCGCCAAACACGCATACGACCATCATTGGCACCAAGGCAGAAGCGACTCTCATCGCTGAAGACGACACGTCTCCATTCGTCCCTCCATTCACGCCTGTCGCGACACCACTGGAGGCGGGCTGCACGATGTTGGGGCGTGAGCGGAAGACGGCCTAACGGTGTGCGGGACCGTAGCCCAGCTTCATGGAGACGGTTGCGAATGGTCCTCGCCGATACCCCAGGAGCAACAGTGTCCCTAATTTGCTGGGAAGTGGCGGTGCGGTCCCCTACGGCACTGCGTAGGATCCTACGGTCTTGGCGTGCATCCGTGCGTCGCTGCGGTCCGGTCCCAGGTCGACGGGCACCTTCGGCCGACCACTGGCGACAACATCGATGTACTGTGGACACGTGTTAAGCAATTCGGCGGTAGGTCCACCCGGCCTCCCGCATGCCCACTATACGCCCTCGCTCAAAGTCCGTCAACTGCACATACGGTTCACGTCCACGCTGTCGCGGCATGCTACCAGTGTTAAAGACTGCGATGGAGCTCCGTATGCCACGGCAAACTGGCTGACACTGACGGCGGCGGTGCACAAATGCTGTGCAGCTAGCGCCATTCGACGGCCAACACCGCGGTTCCTGGTGTGTCCGCTGTGCCGTGCGTGTGATCATTGCTTGTACAGCCCTCTCGCAGTGTCCGGAGCAAGTTTGGTGGGTCTGACACACCGGTGTCATTGTGTTCTTTTTTCCATTTCCAGGAGTGTAGATGGTGGTGGTGGTTGTTGTTGTTGTGGTGGTGGTGGTGGTGGTGGCATGTATAGGGCGGTCAACAGCGTGGTCATCAGCGCCTGTAGTCAACTAAAAGGGCACAAGTGTGGCTATGAGTTATTAGAAACATGCAACAAAATGTAAATTAAAAAATGGAATCCGCAACCATCTAACGCAGGGATGAACAAATTGCAAGAACTACATTACAGCGTGTGGCGGAGGTAACATCTGGAACCATTTCCTGTGTAGGAAGAATGACTTTCGGTAAACCTAGACGTGAGCTCCAGTTTCTCAGTTCTTCTCATTCTGGTCATACTGCGAGACATATGTGGCATGTAATAATATTTTCCTCGACTCCTCTTTGAACTAATGCTTTCTGAATTTGAAAACTACTAGGTTACACAGAAGGTGTAATAAAGATTGCACTTCTAAACGTTTCTCAGATGCCGGAGTTTTCTTATACAACAGGTGTGGCCAAGAAAAGTGGCTCAATGGCCATCTTGCAGTATTGGCGAAAATAAAAACATGTGAATTTTTATTCTATGTGGCTCTGCACATAATGCTCGGTTTATAATACCACTGTGTAGATGCGTTCCTTTAGACCGTCGCCTCTGCTGGCGCCGTGGCAGGTATCATCGCATTGTTCTACTGGTGCCCTGTCCCGGTGAATGGCTGCCCTGTATGCCTGTGGACCTGTCCGGCAAGATTTACTAAGGGATGGGCTCGCTTCCAACTGCTTTCATTTGCCAACAAGCCCTTTCTACGAACTAAGAATCATAAAAATGTCTCATGATTTTAGTGCTTTGCGAAATTTCGCTTCTTGATATTAATGTGCTTCCATCATATACTATATACTTAGCTCGTCGAAAAGAAATGTATAAGTATTGCCCGGTATAAAAAAAAAAAATGCTATGAAGAGAGACAATACAACCACCTACATAACTATAGGCCCTATTGTTGGAATAATGATAGTAACATCCTTTCTAACCTGCTTTTAACGACGAAATGCGTTTCAGTGACTTAATAAAAATTAATTCAATGTCTTACTATAACTTGGCATCTGAGGAAAGCTGTTTTTAGAGGTTTGAAATTTATCCTCACTTAAATTCAAACTGTAATCAGCCTGACTCAATTATAAAGCAGAACTGTGCAAAGTTAATTGCTCTGCATATCTGTTCGGGTTTAGCCAGTAAATAATCAATGTTTCCAACTTAACGTAATGGCTGTCTGTGTCCCATTACTACAAACGAAAAGCAGATGGCCAAACGAATCTCCACCACAGTTATATTATTATCTCCTTAATAAGCTCACATGGAAGGGGGACGAAATGAAGGAACATACAGGGTGGTCCACTAATCGTGACCGGGCCAAATATATCACGAAACAAGCGTCAAACGAAAAAACTACAAACAACGAAACTCGTCTAGCTTGAAGGGGGAAACCAGATGGCGCTATGGTTGGCCTGCTAGATGGCGCTGCCATAGGTCAAACTGATATCAACTGCGTTTTTTTTTAAAATAGGAACCCCCATTTTTGTTACATATTCGTGTAGTACGTAAAGGAATATGAATATTTTAGCTGGACCATTTTTTCGCTTTGTGATAGATAGCGCTGTAATAGTCACAAACATATGGCTCACCATTTTAGCCGAACAGTTGGTAACAGGTAGATTTTTAAATTAAAATACATGACGTAGGTACTTTGAACATTTTATTTCGGTTGTTCCAATGTGACACTTGTACCTTTTTGAACTTATCATTTCTCAGAATGCATGCTGTTACAGCGTGATTACCCTTAAATACCACATTAATGCAATAAATTCTCAAAATGATATCCATCAACCTCAATGCATTTGGCAATACGTGTGACGACATTCCTGTTAACAGCGAGTAGTTCGTCTTCCGTAATGTTCGCACATGCATTAACAATGCGCTGACGCATGTTGTCAGGCGTTGTCGGTGGATCACGGTAGCAAGTATTCTTCAACTTTCCCCACGGAAGGAAATCCGGGGACGTCAGATCCGGTGAACTTGCGGGCCATTGTATGGTGCTTCGATAACCAATCCACCTGTCATGAAATATGCTATTCAAAACCGCTTCAACCGCACGCGAGTTACGTGCCGCACATCCATCATGTTGGAAGAGAATCGCCATTCTGTCATGGAGTGAAACATGTTGTAGTAACATCTGTAGAACATGACTTAGTAAATCAGCATACATTGCATCATTTAGATTGCCATCGATAAAATGGGGGCCAATTATCCTCCCTCCCATAATGCCGCACCATACATTAACCCGACAAGGTCGCTGATGTTCCACTTATCGCAGCCATCGTGGATTTTCCGTTGCCCAATAGTGCATATTATTGCGGTTTACGTTACCGCTGTTGCTGAATGATGCTTCGTCGCTAAATAGAATGCGTGCAAATAAATCTGTCATCGTCCCGTTATTTCTCGTGTGCCCAGTGGAAGAACTGTACATGACGTTCAAAGTCGTCGCCACGCAATTCCTGGTGCATACGGGTGCAGCCGATGTTGATGTAGCATTCTCAACACCGACGTTTTTGAGATTCCCGATCACGCGCAATTTGTCTACTACTGATGTGCATATTAGCCTCGACAGCAGCTAAAACACCTATTCGGGCATCATCATTTGTTGCAGGTCATGGTTGACGTTTCACATGTGGCTGAACGCTTCCTGTTTCCTTAAATAACGTAACGATCCGGCGAACGGTCCGGACACTTGCCTTACGTCGTCCAGGACACCGAGCAGCATACATAGCACACGCCTGTTGAACATTTTGATCACAATTGCCACACATCAACACGATATCTATCTTTTCCGCAATTGGTAAACGGTCCATTTTAACACGGGTAATGTATCACGAACCAAACACCATCCGCACTGGTGGAATGTTACGTGATACCACGTACTTATACGTTTGTGACTATTACAGCGCCATGTATCACAAAGCGAAGAATGTGGTCCAACTAAAACATTCGTATTTCTTTACGTATTACACGAATACGTAATAAAAAACGGGGGTTGCAGTTGAATGCGTTTGACCTGTGGCAGCGCCATCTAGCGGGCCAACCATTGCGCCATCTGATTTCCCCCTTCAAGCTAGACGAGTTTCGTTCTTTGTAGTTTTTTCGTTTGATGCTTATTTCGTGATATATTTGGCCCGGCCGCTATTACTGGAACACCCTGTATATTGCGAAAATACACTTACATACGTCGACTTCTACAGCAAATTACATCCGTAGTATTTCGCTTCCAGAAAGAAAGTAAAAGGTTTGACACTATTCTTTTTGTTGCCAGAGACACAGATTTTATAGGATATAGCGTCTCAGTGTTATTACGATACACAGATAACATGTTATTACATTTATTTTTTCATAAGAAGTATTAATTACATTTCTGCCTTCTTTCGCTTTCTGCAGTATCAAGTTTATTTACAACTATGGGTAATCGGTGTTTTTAGATTGACATGCTGTTTTTCTTTCTCTTTCGAGCTTGGGACACCACACTTTTAATAGAATTTTTCCAGACGACGGTACACTGCGTGGAAGCAATCTATTTCATAACATCGAGTACTCGGTAATAGGGGTTCTCCTCCTACCGCATTCATACGTTTGACGCCATGTGCATTCGGTGACCATTCGGTGAGCGCGACAGACGGAACAAATGTCAGCGAGGCCTTCGGAGGGACGAGCTTCTGCGCGCAGCGCTGCGGACGTGCTGCTGGGCGACCCCGCAGCCCGGCGTGTATTGTGTGCCAGCAAACGCGAGGCGGTCTTCTGTCAGGTGGCGAGCGGGTCGAGTCGCGCGGAGTTTGCAGAAGCGTCGCGCGGCGTGCGCCGAGGGTCGCCGGTTTGCAGACCGCTGATGCGAACTAATCGCGCTGATTGAATCAATCGCGGGTCTGTGTGTGTGTGTGTGTGTGTGTGTGTGTGTGTGTGTGTGTGTTTGTGTGTGTGTGTGTGTGAGTGTGCGGGGACGCATCCTCAAGCGGAGCACGCCGCCTCCCACGAGCAGCTCCACTCTCCTCCCTATTGTTTGGCCTCCAGACGCCCTCACTCCAGCGCTGTCCGCCTACGCGCAGCGAGCCCCGTGTCGCTTACAGCGCGCTCACTTGCGATCCTCTCCGGACGCCATAAACTCTGTCCCGGCGCAGAGTATTGGAATTCCCAGAATTCCCAAGCCACACTGTGTATAGAGGTGAAACGCGGTTTCCACCGTGATGATCAAGGAGCGATTCGAGCAAAAGCTGTGCGAGGGCGCTGTTGTCTACAGCAACAAAAAAAACACTTGTTCAGTTACGGTAGAAAAAAAAAAGAGGCCACGTGATGTCTACTACATAAGCAGTACAGCCCTTTATTTGACAATGTTGCACTCATGCACCATCAAACCCCCCCCCCCCCCCCCCCTGTTTTCTGCAACATGTTTAAAGTTTCGTCTTTGATTCAGCAATGGCGTTTGCAAGCAACTCGTAAGCTCTCGTATACAGCGATATTCTGTTGTCTCTGTTCGGAATAGTGTGCAGCTACAGCAGACCGTGGAAATTCATGTACCAGGTGATCAAAAAGTCAGTATAAATTTGAAAACTGAATAAATCACGGAATAATGTAGATAGAGAGGAACAAATTGACACACATGCTTGGAATGACATGTGGTTTTATTAGAACCAAAGAAATACAAACATTCAAAAAATGTCCGACAGATGATGCTTCATCCGATCAGAATAGCAATAATTAGCATAACAATGCAAAACAAAGCAAAGACGATATTCTTTACAGGAAATGCTCAATATGTCCACCACAATTCTTCAACAGTAGCTGTAGTCGAGGTATAATGTTGTGAACAGCACTGTAAAGCATGTCCGGAGTGATGGTGAGGCATTGGCGTCGGATGTTGTCTTTCAGCATCCCTAGAGATGTCAGTCGATCACGATACACTTGCGACTTCAGGAAACCCCAAAGCCAATAATCGCACGGACTGGGGCTGGGGACCTGGGAGGCCAAGCATGACGAAAGTGGCGGCTGAGCACACGATCATCACCAAACGACGCGCGCAAGAGATCTTTCACGCGTCTAGCAGTATGGGGTGGAGAGCCATCCTGCATAAACATCCTACGTTCCAGCAGGTGTTTATCAGCCAGGCTGGGGATCATGCGAATCTGTAACATATCGGCGTACTTCTCACTGACTTTTGCTGTCCAGCGCCATCTGACGGAAATTTTGTGAACTTTGTTTTTTTTTTTTTTTTGTTCTAGTGAACATTCCAAGCATGCGTGACAATTTTTACCTCTCTAACTACATTATTACATGGTTTATTAAGTTTTCAATTCTATACTGACTTCTTGATCACCCGGTATACTACCGGAGTAGCAATTTTTTCCCATCTCATGGATCTGTTTTTTCTTATACAGTGAAATCTGCTTGTAAACGGAAAAGAGGATTTATTATAGAACTGAGTCAGCAAATTCTTACCTGGGACATAACAGACGGACTGATCTTTCCTGGCAGGAAGGAACCTGCCTCTGAATACTGGATGGAGAAGACAAGAATAAAAAGGCATCAGCAGCTCCTGATCCAGTGAATTACGTACGCCACTGGCCAGAGTACGGGGGCAAAAAAAGAAGGTATAGGCTTTACTTTTACGAGTATTCCATTGTGAAATGTGTAAAATATGGAATCGTTCCGTGCTTTGTACCTAAAGGAACTGTTTTAAGACATATCACATCTGCATCTACATCTACGTGATTACACTGCTATTCACAATAAAGTGCCTGGCAGAGGGTTCAATGAACCCCCTCATGCTGTCTCTCTACTGTTCCACTCTCGAACGGCACGCGAGGCCTGATTTCTCTTATTTTATTGTGATGATCATTTCTCCCCATGTAGGTGGGTGCCAACAGAAAGTTTTCGCAATCTGAGGAGAAAACTGGTGATTGAAATTTAATGAAAAGTTCTCCTCGCAACAAAAAAGTCTTTGTTTTAATGATTGCCACTCCAATTCATGTATCATGTCTGTGACACTGTCTCCCCTAATTCACGATAATACAAAACGAGCTGCCCTTCTTTGTACTTTTTCGATGTCATCCGTCAGTCCCACCTCATGCGGATCCCACACCGCACATTATTACTCCAGAATAGGGCGGACAAGCGTAGTGTAAGCAGTCTGTTTGGTAGAAATGTTGCACCTTCTAAGTGTTCTTCAAATGAATCGCAGTCTTTGGTTTGCTCTACCCACAATGTTATCAATGTGATCGCTACAATTTAAGTTATTTGTAATTGTAATCTCTAAGTATTTTGTTGAATTTGCAGCCCTCAGATCACATGAAAGTAACTATTTTTCCAGTCACAGGAACAACACTGTAGTATTTATTTTGTAGCACCCATGCTGTTGTTGATAGTTAGTGGCAGACACTGGGTTTTGAAAAAAAAGAATTCATGTAACATTATTCACGTGACCGTGTACATCTAGTATGACTAAATTAATATTTTTTTCTCCGCGATATTTCAGTATGTACCAAATGAAGGCTAGTTAATACAAAACGTATACTAGAGAAAGAAATGAAAGAGAAGCTGAAAAAGGCAAGAACTGGAATGGCAAGTTGTCCAAGATGAGTTGTGACGGAACTGTGGAAGTACGGACCCCTTCAGATGGTGTGACTTCTGTGTGAATTGTTGAGCCGGTTCGTATAGGAAGAGGAAATACCAAAACGTCGATGTGTATCACACCTTTCCACTATTTATAAAAAAAAAAAAAACAAGAAGCATCCAAATAATTATTGGAGAATTAGCGTTATGGCATCTATCAGCAGGCATTTTAGCGCTGTACTGAAAAACAGGTTGGAGAACGGAGTGAAGAGAAAGACGCGAGAGGAACAGGCAGCTTTTACTTACAGTTGTACGATTTTGTATGGCTCATGTTTTAGCATTAGATAAATAAGTGAGAAGGCGTATTCTAAGGCTCAGGAAATAGACCCAATGTTTCTGGATTTATAAAAGGCTTTGGTTCTGCACTCTACGGAAAGCGATGAAGTATCTAGGTATAGAAGCCAACAAACATCCCTAATTCGGAGAATACACATCCAATCGCCCGCAGCACTTGAAGTAGGGAAAAAGTTGAGTGAGAAATTCCAAACATCGGGAGAACTTAGACAGGGCTACAGTATGTCACTGACTCTGTTTAAAATATATGTACATTATGTGTTGGAACAGTGGAATCAGTCATGCGGAGGTACGGGGATTGCTTTCTAGCATTGTACTAACGACTTATTGTTATTCGCCGATGATCAACTACTGGTAGCGCAACGTACAGAGGATGTCAGATGTATGCTTAAGAAGTGATTGGAGGCCTTTGGATGAGGCGGGCTTAGAATAAATAATAGCAAAACGGAATCTCTAGCAATCGGAAGAGATTGAAAGGATATAGTACTGCCACAACCAACAATTGAAAGATGTAAAGCAGATCAAAACACTTGCGATCGATTATGCATTCCCCGGGAGGCTGTGAAGCAGATGTCGAACGCTGGATCCTGAAGGCAAGAGGAACAATTAGAACGCTAAACTGATTTCTGTGGAGCCGGGCGGTAACAAAAGAAACAAATCAGAGTATTATTCAAACAGTAATGGAAGTTATAACAACATACGGTGCAGAAGGATGGATCCTGGGGGAGCAACAGGGAAGCACAGTACAGACAGCAGAGATGGGTGGAATAAGGAGTGGAGCCAGAATATCCAGAACTGAACGGAGAAGAAATAAGGAAATTAGCAAGTTAATGGATGTGGAACAACGAGTCGTGCAAACAACTGAGATCACAGTTCTTCAATATTATGGCCATACGCGTATACGGCGAATTGAGCATGTACAATGGCCAAAGGCAGTCTTGGAAAGGTCGGCCCCGGAAGGAGGAAGTGTGGGCGGCCGAGATTAACGTGGAAGTAGAGAGTAATTACTACGATGAGGAAGCTGGCGGAAGGGAATATAAGGAAACTGTTGCAGAATGGAGAAGCCCTTAAAAGCAAAAGTAAGTTCAGTTTACTGACCATCAAACATTAACATAGCTTAAATCACCACGAAGAAATGCACAAGAAAAGGAAGGAAGAAAGATTAGAATCAAACGTCGCGTCAACAACGAGGCAAAGAGGTCATCACAGACACAGCTCCAGTTCGGCCTATGGAAGGATGCAGATGGAAACCTACTATGCCCACTTAAAGGAACTATACCGTAATTCACCTCAAGCGATTTAGGGAAATTTGCATCAGCATGGCCGGTCGGAGGTTTGAACCGCGGTATTCCCGAATACGAGTCTAGCGTTTCACAACTGAGGCACCTCGCTCGATAAGTTGACAAGAAAATAACCGAAATATATGTGACACATGAATTGGCAGAAGCTTTGTTTGAACAGGACGGTCAGAAACACTCTGAAAAACTCGTTAGTGCGTTGCAGGGTAGGATGTAGTGAGAAATAATTGTTAACAAAAAAAACTAGCATTGAAGTTAGCCAGTCCAGGTGGTTGCACGCGCAAATTCAAGCGCCGTCCCAGAGGGGGATCGGTAACATGTTCTCCCCTTTATTTCCTGAGACCGGACAAGAGAGCGATACAACAATTGAAAAGGGAATGGCAGGAACGACCGAATCCGAACCGAAGGCTCAGCAGCCTCTTTCGGTATGAGAACAGCTGACCCTTATTGTATCTGGCGGGCCGCGTGAATATGCGCACACAGCGGTCTGATTGACTAACTTCAATGCCAATTAAGTCGGAAACGGCGAGACAAATCGAATTTTTTCTTAACGATTATATATCAGCACAATCTACCCTGTAACACTCTTACAACTGTGTTTGACCACAATCTATACTCACGGCTACATAATGACTGTGCAGATTTTTTTTTTTTTTTTTTTTTTTTTTTTTTTACGAAAAGAGGGCCACGCCGTGGTTCTGGTCGAAAAAAATCGATTTTCCGTTTTCATCAAATTTCGATAGCTTAAGGTTTTATTTAAGTACTACGAAAAGGATTTTGCTGAAAAAAATTTTTCGAGCACTTATAGAGCATTTTCCTACCATTTGTGTTTATGTGCCACACCCACTATCCTGTCACCCACTTTTCTCCATATACAGGGTGTTACAAAAAGGTACGGCCAAACTTTCACGAAACATTCCTCACACACAAAGAAAGAAGATATGTTATGTGGACATGTGTCCGGAAACGCTTACTTTCCATGTTAGAGCTCATTTTATTACCTCTCTTCAAATCACATTAATCATGGAATGGAAACACACAGCAACAGAACGTACCAACGTGACTTCAAACATTTTGTTACAGGAAATGTTCAAAATGTCCTCCGTTAGCGAGGATACATGCATCCACCCTCCGTCGCATGGAATCCCTGATGCGCTGATGCAGCCCTGGAGAATGGCGTATTGTATCACAGCCGTCCACAATACGAGCACGAAGAGTCTCTACATTTGGTACCGGGGTTGCGTAGACAAGAGCTTTCAAATGCCCTCATAAATGAAAGTCGAGAGAGTTGAGGTCAGGAGAGCGTGGAGGCCATGGAATTGGTCCGCCTCTACCAATCCATCGGTCACCGAATCTGTTATTGAGAAGCGTACGAACACTTGGACTGAAATGTGCAGGAGCTCAATCGTGCAATGAGTCGCATGTCAACACAAGCACCGAAGTCAACGTTACCTTCCTTCAATTGGGCCAGCTGGCGGTGAATCGAGGAAGTACAGTACATACTGACGAAACTAAACAGAGCTCTAGCATGGAAATTAAGCGTTTCCGGACACCTGTCCACATAACTTCTTTTCTTTATTTTTGTGTGGGGAATGTTTCCTGAAAGTTTGGCCGTACCTTTTCTAACATTCTGCGTAGTTTCTGTTTGCTCTAAGTAATGTCTCCCTACCACTTTCGCGCAACGACGCTCTGAGCGTGTTTTTTAGGGAATTGACTAGTTTGAACCTGGGACCTATTGCTGGTAAGGAGACGCCAGACCACACATGACATGTAGAGTTCAGAAGATTTCAGTGAGACTATTTTTCCAAGTCGACAAAGACTTTTATGCTCTTTCAGTCGCGTATTTACGCTTCTTTTGGTAGTACCAATATATATTACCAAAATAGAAAAATCAGCTGTAGCGGAACATGCTCTTCAACCTGGAAACCACCAACTGAAGTTTTCGGATACCGAAGTTTTATCTACGACGTTAAACTATCCACGCCTATACAGAGAAGCTATTGAAATTTATAAACATCACGATAATTTTAATAGGAAAGAGGAGGCTATGAAACTCAGCGATATATGGACAGTGTCTCTACAAAATTGCTAACAATTTTTATCTTGACAAGGTGGTAATCGATAGTCAACCTTATCTTTGCTATGGATTATCACTGCTCATCACGTGTCACTTGAACCACGCCCCCCTTTCTCATATATAAGTCGCTCTCAGACACCCGACCAGTCAGTCGGCAAGACTCAGCGGAGCAGCGCCTCTGAGGAAGTCCAGCGCAGTGCTGGTCGAAACGTAAGGAGCAGAAATGTTCTTGGACCACGACCTCACATCCCGGAAAGTATATCAACAGCCAGTTAAGCTTACCATTGGAAATATTGTTCTACTTACAAAACATTATTTATAAATTGCACTATTGATAAAAGGAGATGTTTTAATACAGGATGATAAAAACCAACTGTGTTCAACAAAAATGTGAACGAATATTCCCTGAATGGGTTTCCAAGTTCTACAATGGATCGAAGGATGGCCTATGCCATATCACATATATAATCTAGGTTTAAATAAAGTTTCACAAAAGAGAAAACTATCAAAATGGTCTACAGTGACCCTCAATTATCTTTAATTACTTATCTAACTTGTCGTAAATTACAGTGGATGATGTGGCTTCTCAATAATTATATAACAGAAAAATCATCGCGTTTCAGATTTTAACTTACATAGCAAATGTGAATACCATGAGCTTCATTTGACGATCGACACTAGTATTACGTAAAAAGGGGATGTAACAGATGAGACTACTGCAGTTCTGAGTGAAGCCTTATGCGCTCAAAATGCGGCATCGCGTGCGTGCGTTACCTTCTCGGTGTTCGTCAGGGGGCGGCGGCCGGCGCAGCTCCATCCAGCTCGCCGTCTCCGAAGCAACTCTCTCTTAACTTCTCCTTACTACAATTTACTAAAGTTGATTTAAAAAAAACTATCTGGCTGTGTTTTCATCTGACCAATCAGGGTCTCAATGTTAACCTTAAGCTCCGCCTACAAAAATTCTGTCCATCCAATGAGAAACGTTATACTTTTCGTGGCGGGGCAATGTTTTTAACGTTTTCGACGCAACAGAGACGCGAAAAAGTCTCACGCTTAAACTTGCAGCTGGTGTGGCCCTTTTAGTGCTATCATAAGATCTATACTGTTCTTCTGCAGGGCTGTAGCTTTTAACATGGGCTGAGGGATGGTCCTGGTGGTTAGCTTGCAAACGTGGGTGTCTGTCCCTTATCGTATGGCATACTAGCTTAACACGGTTCTGCTCTCGGCTTCTGTTCTCGTTTCTCCCCTCGGAACTGCGTCTGTCTCACGGTGGGAAGGTATGACATGCACTTAGGCATTCTTGTGTAGTACTTTGTTTAATTTAATTATTCGGAGCTATGTGACATACTACTGGATTTGCTTATCATGTCAGGGTTTTCATGGAAGGTGTTAGATTTGCCTCACATCTTACACTTTTTGTAACATCCTGTATTTTAGATCTTTATATCCCCTACATTGCACGTTAGGGATTTTTTTTTTACTCCTGAGTATGTTGGATATCCTTGCAATGAAACAGTCGGTATTCTTTTGTTTCTGTTGTTTGTAAGCAACATGCTTTCGAATACGCAGTTAGTTTTGTTCAAGTGTGATTGCGAGTAGTTGTTATAGAAAACTTGCAGGTATACTATGGGCAGACAATTAGGAGAAATAAAGAAATCTGTAGGCAATGAAGAGAGATTTTTGGGTCATATTCTTCCATAAGTCCTCTACTGATGATAAGCCATGTCATGGATTGTGTCCATCAGGAGAAAATTCGTGGTGCAAATACAATAGGGCCTAGGCAACTGGAGAATCTTAGTCTCACCAGCATTTTCTTCCTGCCGCTGTTATTGCAGTAATTAAACCTATTTTCAGCGACTGGGCTCATCCTGATCTTCTAAGGAAATGATTGCATGGGCAGACACGGAACCCAAATGAATGTGTCAACAGCATATTTTGGAACTGCCTTCCTAACACTGTTTTTATAGGCATGCATACAATGAAACTAGGGGTTCATGATGCTGTTATTACATTCAATTGTGGTAAGAATAGAAAGGACGAAATCGTATAGAAGATAGGAAGCAGAGAACGACAACTGGAAAGACTAGACCGGCTTGGGGGGGGGGGGGGGGAGGTGGGGGAGCAGAGCTATAGGAATTAGATTATCTCAGAATGAAAGCAGCTGGAGATAAAAAAAGAAATATTCAAATTTTGCCGCTCATGTTTTAACAAAAAGCCGCTCATTCAACGTGAGGTTTTACACTCCGTTCTGTAAAGAAAAGTAGAACGACTCTACTGGAAAAATTGGAAACCAACAAACATGTGGCACAGAATGCCAGCTTAGTAGTAAATAGTCAAGTTCAGCTTCCTTTCTCCCCTCTTATAAATTAAGATTTAGTTACAAATAATAGATTTAAATTGTAAATTCTGAATTATTTTTAATCATTTGTTATATGCACCTCCACAAAAAAATTTGGTTGCTTTAGTTAATTTAATTATTTGTGCGAAACAAAAAATGCAATACTTTCCTACGTAAACACTCTACATGTCATCATTTATGTATCTTTTGTATACTCTGTGTAAATAATGTACGTGTAAGTCACATGTCAGCGTATCTCTGTCTGCGACTTTCAGTTACCTGAAGACGGCCCGAAAAGGCGAAAGCCCGTTCGTGACCGAATAAAAATAATTTTGCAGAACACCAGGAAACGTTTCCTGTTCAATATTACTTGTAATTTACCAACGCCATTTTCGTAAATGGATGCTAAATTCTAAGATTAACGAAGTATTACGAAATTGTTGCTACATTCCATTTATGTTGCTACTCTACTGTCATTCGCTCCTACAGAGGCCAACCGATGCAGATGTTCGATGTTGTGAGGTGTGGAAGTGTTCCTTTGCTCCCACGCACCCACAACGGCCGGATGAATAGTCTAGAATAAGAACGTAAGATAAGTGACATATTGATGTTTACGTTTTTGTGGTCTACAAATGAACTGTGTTAGTTATGATCAGCAGGCGCAAATTTTATGTTTAATGTCAAAACATTGCAGAATCTCACACCTAGCATGAATGATATTTAAGACGTGGGAGTGCTCTAGTTGTAAGATAAAACATCTGACATTAACATTTATTTCTCAGAAAGTGTCATGCGTTATACGGTATGAATTGTGTATGGCAGGTGCAAGTGTTTTGAGGCTAAAAACGAAGTCATTAAGGTGAGGATCTCGGAACAATAAACAACATAAAAGAAAGGAGAGAGTGTAGTCTGAATCCCAGAGAAAACAACTGATAACAGTGTTTCAAAGAGTACAACAGAATTAGATTCGGACTGACAGACATAACTGTCCGTTACGAACTCGCCCGCTAATACTGTGCGATATGATATTAGTCGACTCAGGAAAAAAAAAAGAAAAAAGAAAAAAAAACGGATGAAAACATCATGGGACAATCGAAGCTAGGCTGAACGGTGGTCGCAATTTATTTAATCAATAGGGAATATGAACATAAAAATATTTATTTCTCGTCGATATCCAAGTACTGAGAAAAATTCATGAGCATAATCTCGTCGGGTTGTAAATATTTTACAAAAGGCTGAGAATAACATGCATAGGCTCTAAAGATCCTACTGATTTTTAATGTGTTTGTCAACTCATTCGAAAAAGTGGCTTAATGATCTACGTACATGACGTCGTTTTATGTCCGCCAAGGAATCCCCCATGAGACTGACTACTTCGTCTTGTGTATTTCTTTGTGTGGAAAACGTTCTTCAACCAGTGTTTACACTATAACTTAATAGATCTAGTATTGTTAGTTCAGGGAGAGTTGGGTTTTCTTGTAGTTTTAGATGTTGCTACTGCTGTTTGGATGACACAGCCGTTGAATCCCTTGTTTTTAACAATGACGACACGTCCCACCATGCTGAATGTACACAGTCATTATGGAAATTCTATGTCAGACATTGCAGCAGTATCTGTATCTGACATGAATACGAAGGTTATTGCGACATGTCGATACAAAAATTGAAAGTATGGGTAACTTTTGCCATCAATCCCCAGGGTTACCAAGACTGTGGGGGGTGCACATTTTCTCCTCTCAGTTTCTGGCGAAGTGTGACTATTTTTGCTTTAGTGTTTTTCACTCTCCTGGTAGAGTGGGCTGGTAGCAAAATATCTGGGTTTCAGTCTCACTACTTTTGAATATAAATGAAACTGAAAATTAAAGCGTTGAAAGTTTCTGAAAGTGCGGGTTTCGGTAGTTAAAAACTTCACAAGACGATGAGTTAGTGCGGCGACAAGAGCTGGAGCTGTCATTCTTCTGATTCTCTGGATGATGGAGATGTCTGTTTATGATGTAACTGCTGTAGTTTTGTGGTGCATGGTGGCCAGCTCCAGCAAATGCGATGGGTCCTGGGAAGAATTGTGGAGAAGGAAAGTAAGATATGAGCTGATGAGAGGGCATGAGAGAAGTGAACAAAGCGACGTTTGGGATGATGTAACAGGATCTAGGTGTGCCTGTGTCTGGCAACAAGTTCACGAGGACTGAAGATGTTTCACAGGATGGCGCTGAGTTGAAATTATACAGGAATCTCTAGCAGGCAGAAACAGAGGAGGTGCTGGGGATATGCCGATAGCATCCAGATGAGATACATAACTAGCAACTAGTGTGGTATGTTGAAGGAAATGGGGTCGCTGAAATAGGTTCAAAAAACTGTAACAAAAAGAATTCTATCTTCAGCGCTGTAGGTAGTAACATCTCTCTAGCTCTTCGGGTTTCGTATTGATTTTATATGGCAGATGGGAGCGGTTAAGTTAGTTTTTTTTCACACTTTTCACTTCCCTTGTTAGGGGGAGAGCAGGGTTTTTGGGAAGGTTATGAGGAGTGGTCTTATCAGCTGTAGGGTTATTGTAACTCTGTTTTAAATTTTTATTGGTAGTTCCATATGTGATGTCAGAAAAGGGGGGCGGGGAATATTTGCTTCCTCCAATGGGGAACTTATTTTGCGGGGATTGTTAGGAACAGGATGGTAATCATCTTACAGATAGGAGAAACATCTGAAAACTTTTGCCCGAACTGTTGGTATTGCCACCGTTATGATGGGTCTTATATCTGTGGGAGTAAATACGACGGATAGCTTGAGAGTGTTATTTAGAGACGGAGATTGCAGAGACACTGCTCAGAAGGTGATTTGCAATGCAACGGTGACACAGGAATATTTTTACAGTCTAGAGTATGACACTCCTTGTAAGTTCGGCAATTCAGTGAACTATAATTACTGGGCTGTGGGGTACCGTCTTTCGCTGGTAATAACAACATACAACATACAAGTTTCCTGTTTTGATCCCAGTCCCTGCTTGAATTCTGAATAAAAACAGTCAGCAATGGTGGGCTAAGACTTGCGTTTTGACAAGTCAACCTCATTTTGCTAAAAAAGAGGTGTACAAATCAGCAATAATCAGCGCCACGAGGATGCAGAAAGCACTGGTAATCACTAAATTAAAGCTGTACAACGTGTTTCCACAGGACGTGTGACCCGTTATTGACAGACTTTCATGATGATCTCCTCATGGGGCAACGTTTCAGCATAATGCCCCCTACTCGCCGGCAAAGGTGGCCGAGCGGTTCTAGGCGCTACAGCCTGCAACTGCGCTATCGCTACGATCGCAGGTTCGAATCCTGCCCCGGGCATGGATGTGTGTGATGTCCTTAGGTTAGTTATGTTTAAGTAGTTCGAAGTTCTAGGGGACTGATGACCATAGATGAAAGCCCCATAGCGCTCAGAGCCATTTGAACCAATCCCTTCTCATCTCTGGGAGGGGACTGCCAACGTGGTCATAACCATGATAAACAGATTGAATGACCAAGGAAAGGGTAACATTGTACGACTCGGAGCGTGGAATATCAGACGTCTGGTGTAGAAGGGAAGCTAGAAAATCAGCAAAGGGCTCAATCTAGATATATTGGGGATTAGAGAAGTGAAATGGAAAGAAGGTAAGGATTTCTCTTCAGACTAATATAAGGTATAATCAACAGCAGCATACGATGGTGTAACAGAAATCAGGAGAAAAAAAATGTCAACACCAAATGATCAGATATACATGCCAACTTAACAAGCAGAAGACGAAGAGATAGGAAAAGTATTTGAGGATATTAACTGTATAATTTTGTATATGAAGCGAAATGAAAATTTAGTAATAATGGACTGTTGGAGTGCAATGTTAGGAGGAGGAATAGAAGACCGTTATGGGAGAATGTTGGAGAATGTTCATTCGGTATTCGGGATGACAGGCAGTAAAGAGTAATTGTGTTCTCCAATGATTTTCAGTCAATAATAGTGAATACACCATTCAAGAATCACAAGAGGAGTAGGTATACCTGGAAAAGGCCTGGAAACTCGAGAATATTCATGCTGTATGATGGTTAGACAGAGATTTCGAAATCAGATATTGGGTTGTGTTGTGTATTTAGTTCTGCGTAGTCAGCGCGTATACAAATTTCCCATTAGAGCGCGCCCCGCTAAGCACAACAGCGCAGCTGCAGCGCTCGTCCGTCTCTGCACTGTGAGACGGCGCTGCCATAGAGACGGACCAAATTCTGCTTCTGCTGATCCTCGTATTAATATGTAATGCTGCCAATGAGATTGCTGCTAACGTAGAACCTTTTCTCCTCACAGATGACCCTCGCGCAGTGATACATGAACGTGCGAGGTATTATAACGAGTGTACAGACGTCCGATTAGTCAGTCTGTATTTGTGTGCAACAGTCTGTGCGAGTTCTACATATGTCTGTACCAGTCTATAGTCAAGTTTCAGTCTGCGCCTAATATGGTTACCATATTCCTGTACATAGCCATGAAGATAAATGTATAGACACTTTTGTCAAGTATCAGAGATATATGTGAGAATAAGATTAGCGTACCAATACCAAAGGAACTTCAGAGGTCAGTTGTAAATAGCATCCAGAACCAAGTTATGTAATTTTTATGCTTGTTATTATTTTAATAAATGTGTGTGAAAATTAATCAAGTTCTGTTTAAAGTTGGTCACCGTCAATCTGCTACGCTAAGCGTGCAAGTGGCATTTCTATCATCTGACATAACGGCAAAAGATAAACACGTCACGATAAGACCACGAGACATATTGCTGACACTCGCCTGCTTCGTTAGAGCGACAAGTCAAATAATCGATGGTGTGTGTACTGAAGGTCTTACAGTATGCACACCACAGGTTGTAAGGCGTACCCAAGAGCAGATACGGACTCACATCACAATGTTGTAATTCTGAAGAGAAGACAAAAGAGAATGGTTCGAGAGGGTCAGTGTGGAGTGAAATGGGGTACTGAAGTAATGAGGAATGATGAGCTCAGTTATGGCTATAGATACTGCGATAACGGCCATCACAATCTGCAGTTAGTTCAAAAAATGGTTCAAATGGCTCTGAGCACTATGGGACTTAACATCTTAGGTCATCAGTCCCCTAGAACTTAGAACTACTTAAACCTAACTAACCTAAGGACATCACACAACACCCAGCCATCACGAAGCAGAGAAAATCCCTGAGCCTGCCGGGAATCGAATCTGGGAACCTGGGCGTGGGAAGCGAGAACGCTACCGCATGACCACGAGATGCGGGCTGCAGTTAGTTGAAAAGGAATGGACATCTCGGAAGAGGAAGATAATAAATGTTGGACAGACAAATGTGAGTGCAAGGAGACTAAATGCGAAGAATTCTTGAATGTCACAAATTGCACTTCAATTGTTCGACGAAGAAATGAACTATACAATGTCCATGAAACGACAGGGATAAAGCAATACGAGTCACGTAGAAATGAAATAGTTAAGGAGTACAGGGAAGTCAATGCGAAATGGCTGCAGGGAAAATGCGAAGAAATCGAACAGGAGATGATCATCGGAAGGATTATTCGGCATCTTGTTAAGTCTGAAAAACAAGGGTGGTAACATTAAGAATGCAACGGTGATTTCACTGTTAAAGGCTGGACAGAGAACGGACGTGTGAAAGAGTGCAGTGAGCCCATGTACATGGGTTGGGACTTGTCTGCTGATGTGATAGAAGGAGGAATGGGAGCCGATATGGAAGATACAGGGAAACCATTATTAGAGTCAGAGCTTTGAAAGATTTGAGATCAAACAAGGGGAAGGGATAGGGAATATTCCTTCGGAATTTCTAAAATAATTCTGGGAAGTGGCAACCAAACTACAATTCCAGTTGGTCTGTAGCATCTAGGAGATTTATTAGAGAAAATCCCGAAGAATGTGAGTTTCCAATTATGCGTTGAGAGTATAATATGCCAACATGATCTGTTTTAGGAAGAGACAGTGCATGTTTATTGCTAGGCTATTACTTTTGGTAATACCTGATGGTACAGAAGTCTTAAGACATGTTATACCACAGGACGATATAAATATTTTTATATGGTTGTGAGTACTTGTGGTATTACTATGTATTGATTTGTTTCCTTAATTTATAGCTCTTAATAATGGGACAACATGTTATGGTAAAAATCAACACGATTTACGGCTAGTGCATTACGTTATTTGTATAGATTACTGAAACAGATATACGACAGCCTCACAGCAGATAACCTTTTCATGTCGTTTTGCAATGTTACGTCCGGGTATTTTTTCGAGTAGCGTGCCATTAACGCTGTTTTCCAACATTACAGGATTGTTTCTTCTCATCCCACCATATTAGTTTACATTTATTCACATTTCAAGAAAGTTGTCATTAATCTTGTACTTTGCCCTGAACCTATACATTCGCTAAACGATGCCGATGACACTTTCCCATATGTAGCAGATCCAATCCCTCGAATGTCTTCAAACCTATCGCGTATTTTAGAATTAATTCCGTACACTCGGACCGTCCTGAACAGTTTGCAGTGTGATATAAAGTAGGGCGCATTACAAGACTCTGAAATACAGGCATACAGAATCAACCAGTTGACATGTAGCCAAGGTTCGCAACATGTCGGGTATGAAAAACTAGTGACATATTCTATGACTATGTGTATAACTTGTAACAGTATAATGGAGTAAATAACAGCATAAAATTTGAAAATAATGGAACTGTTGCAACAGGCACTTACAGCTGTAACTGCCTGTACACATAGAAAATCATTTTCACGAAATTCAGAAGCTAACTTCACTGTATTTCTTTGCAGAGAAACTCATGAGTTAACCTATTACAGGGAACAGTTAGGTAGTATCTGATGATAAATGAAAAGTTAAGCAACATAATAAATATTTCATTATATTTAACATTAACGTAAAAAAATCAATTTCGATACCTAATTGATCAGGGAAGAATGTCCAAGATTCATTCTGATATTCAAATCATGTCAGCATCGCTTACTTCTCTCTTAACTTCACTCAATTTATGATATGTTTATTCCAATTTTGTATCATCGACGCAAGTATATCTAATTTACCGGTATTAGAAATAATAATTTTTATTGCATTTTGGTCTTGACATGAAAACGACTTCTCTATTTCAGTATATATTTCTCACTTAAAGACTTACGTCCTCAAATTTATATACACATTGTAACGCTCCACCCGTCACTTATATGGTTTTGGCGTGTGTTCAGCCCAGCTAATTGACTAACAGATCAACAGAGAGTGCAAAACTGCCGCAATATCGGATAACGCAAAGAAAGTAATAAGGCCCTATGATTCCTGATTGAACTGCGGTGGCAGTGTTGACATTAATTGATTCAGAATTGATTCCTTTTAATTAAAAAGGGGTGCACATTGATGTTAGATTCAGCTATTGAACACCAGATGCAAATGTTGAACATTAAATTAATTAAGAAAGTGACTTGTGATTTCAACTACTTGATTGAAAACAGATGCAGTCGATTAGCACAAATGTATTTTAACTCACGACCTTCAATCATCACGTTACATGACTCTCCTAACAGGCAGTGGGAATAAATTGCCTTTACGTGGAGTAAAAAGCGATAAATCAAAATTAATTCCTATCGACTGACCAAGGTATAATGCGAACTGCGAGAAGAATTCTACAATACATGGCCCACGAAACCTTCATGGAAACTTTGCTGGCATGATCCAACAAATTAATCAGTGGCCTAACTGAAACCGGAGCGGGCGCAATATCAACGAATTCAGCATGACGGGGCGTCGTCGTTGTGCGAATGTCGGCCGGCATCGTGGTGCTGCAAGGCTCCATTGGTCTATTCACTCATAGCTATCTTGCTCAGTACATAGCTGAACGAAAACTTTCTATCTCCAAGGTCAATCGTTCCATTTGCTAAGTCCTAAACTGCAGAGATTCTAACTCTCTCCCAAGGAAGCTGAGTAAAGAGCACCATGTCTGCACTCTAGGCAAGCTGGGAACGGAAGATCTCTACCCAGAGTTCTGCCAGTCCGCTCTTCGCCTCGGTTTTCCTTCCAGCTAAATCACTTACGCCAATTGCAGTGCAAGTCACATTAATTATGCGTCGCTTCCCAGTGCTGACCAGTGCCTGCTCTGGGAAGTGAAGAAATTCCCAAAAAATTTCCCTTCCTCTCAACTTCTGCTATTTAGCTCCTTCCAGGCCACCCATCAAGGTTAGCATCTGCACAGAACACCAGTTTTTCCGAAATTCTGACTCCCAGGAGAGTACTTCAAATTCCTTGGTCCTACGTTCCCATTGGAACCGGCGTGTTTTATTCTGTCATTCTGCCGCTCTTCACATGATTTACTTCAGACTCTGAGGACCCTGAATTCAGCGTGAAGTTGCTATAGTCACGAAAATGAATATTTTGGCCTCTGTTGACCGCTCCACTGTAGCTTTGCGCTGATTTCTCGCATGTTTCACTGAAAACGGGACGACGGACTTTATCAAGAGGCGTACAAGTTCTCTGTCTTCTTTCTGGTACACCAGCATGTGGTCAACCACCCCCTCACGGTCACTCATCTTAAGGCAGCTGGAGGCCGCACCCCGCTACTGCTTTCTCAGAGTCTGAGCCGCCCTAAGCTGCCTATTGTTGCTTCCCTTCGTGCGCTGCCACACAGTTGCAGTCAACTCTGAATACTTTCCTGGGATAAACTGGCCAGTAAATCGACGCGTTTCCACAAAATTTTCATGTCGCGTGAATTACTTTAAAACCATCACCCAACATTAATATTATTCCAATACGTCCATAATATACCCTCTCCAAGATGAATTGTGCCTTGTCAGTCGTTTTTATTCAGCCCTACTGTTCGCTCAAGTTGAGTTTTGTGTTCTTTAATGACTTGATGTAAGGGGCATAGTTCTTGCCATCTTGCAACATAACTGCATGGGCGTTAGTGTATGGTCGAGGATACATTGGGTAGGCTGTCAAAGAAATTATATGTCACACTGTTATGAAAGAATGAAAGTTGAGTGACGAGACTGATTAATAGCATTGGAAAATCACTAAACATGCAATTGAAGCAATGTATGATTAGGATAAGTAGCACACTGCAATAAAGAACGCATAGCAACCTGAAACTATAGGCATACTAAGTTAATGGTTAATATCAGGAAAGAGTTAAATGTCTTAGAAGTAGGTAACCGTGTGTCACGCAATCCAGAAGCAAATTATCACTCGTCCTATCAGCTTTTAGGCCATTTCCCTGACAGTCTTCTAAGAATAATACATCAAAACTGAGCCCTTATCTCGTTTTCGGTTATGCAAAATGGGTTCAATAGGTCTGAGCCCACTCCCATTAGACTGTGATCACAAGCTTTGTTCATGTCAATAGTTAGCTTAGCTCGTTAGATGCCATTTGATTTGTCGGAGCGCATTAACACTATGTGAGTGCTGGTTTTGCGAGGTGCTGGGGTGGAAAAGAGTTTGTACCTGTAATTCTGACGAATTTTGCATGAGAACGAGACCCCTCCTTACTTAACACCTAATTAATTATGCGCACAGAGGTAACGAAAGGAAAGGATGGTGGACTCTGCTAGTTGTTAAAATATGGAGTGCGCATTCACAATAATTTAATAAAAATTGTAATATAATAAGAAGAAAAAGAGAACTTTATCAAAATAAACAACAGTAAATGGGAGTCTGCATATATCTACGACATGATATGCGGATTAAATATTACAATAAGATTTATTATACATCAGAACATAGAGGCACATGATGATCGACACAAACAGTAGGTTAAAGGATGGGGTATACTGAACTATTATGAGAATAAGAGTGGGCTGGAGAACAAGGGGCTCTGTGATGCAATAGATTGACGATAATGGCTGGAGGTTCTAATGAATCAAGTATTACTCTCCCGACTATATTGCAGTATCGCGATTAGTAGTGACAGCTCAAATGAGATCACATGGAGTAACAAGCAAGGTGGACCTGTAGCAAAGCGAGCGCTGGTGCTGTTGAGGACTTCAGTATGAAACTGATAGGTCCTACAATGCCGGAGCCGCAAAATACGTTACCAATCCTGAAATATGTAGCAGGTCGTCGGTAGGCAGCGTTCTGATGATGTAGGCGCCGACTTCAGCTGTGCAGCGACTCTGTTTTAAACCTCTGGCCTCGAAGGCTGTCCGACTCTAAGTTCTGCCGAAAAAGTGCGTCTAAGTCGCAAGACTGTCCAACTCCGACGAAGATAAGATCCTCAATGCCCTGGGCCCGCACAACGCAAGAGCGAAGCCAACATTGCTCAACTCCGTACGATCCTCGAAAACCGCGAATCAGCACTTCCCCACACGGTCTCAGAATATCATTTGCGCCAATAGAGACCTTTCCCTCCAATTTCGGGCAGGGCTTTATGACCTCAACTAACCTCAGTTTAGCCGGCTGGTGTGGCCGAGCGGTTCTAGGCGCTTCAGTCTGGAACCGCGCGACCGCTTCGGCCGCAGGTTCGAATCCCGCCTCGGGCATGGACGTGTGTGACGTCCTTAGGTTAGTTAGGTTTAAGTAGTTTTAAGTTCTAGGGGACTGATGACCTCAGATGTTAAGTCCCATAGTGCTCAGAGCCATTTGAACCATTTTTTAACCTCAGTTTAAGTTGACCAATCATGCCTCTGCTATTCAGCGGAGGGTACTGAACATGCCATCTGACCGGCTGCGAAAACAAACATGGCTAGACTAGCGGCCATCTGGCGCCAGACAGGCGAGCCCAGCGGGGAGTGGTCCACAAGTATTCTCAGAATATTGAGGGCAACGCAGTCAGTCGGTGCCAGCGTTCTTCGTTCCAGACGCGCCGAACCGGTAAACACATAAACTGTGGTGACACACAGACGTCTCGCAGGTCATTTCGCCCTGCATACAATAGGCGAAACTCGACCGACGTCAGTCGTTACGGCAGGCGCTTAAGCCCACTGATGTACGACCCTCTCAGTATTCGCAGAAGTGCAGCCCCCAACCGGAAACGCAGCGTGCCGCGTCCTCCGGTGCTCACCTCGCATAGGTCACCCAGGGATGTAACCCAACATGCCTAGGAATCAAGTGAAAGCATTTTGAGCTCTAGGTACAAATAATCTTACTACAATAACCTTATTCAGTCTGTTACCACCGTGCAGTGACATAAAACGTTAATAAAACTGATGAAAATTAGAGGTGACGTGCATAAGAAGGCATGCAACCTCTCAGTTTTTCCGTTAGGGACATTCCTTTTGGAATATTTTGCTCAATCCACCTCTCCTGATTTTTCTAGTACATGATAACGTCCAGACTTTTTAAAATTGTTGCCTAGGTTCTTTTATGAGGTCCAAGATGGGTTGTAACGCGTAGATTACTCTTCAGACCCCCGCAAGGTTGAGGTGTGTCAGATGATTAGTCTTTCAGACTGATCCTGTTCGTACACATGAGTAGAATCCGAAAGTATAAAAATTGTGAGTTCTTTTAGCACGCCCACAGCTCGAGACCTTGCATTGCTCTGAATGTCAACACAGTATTGTCACAAACTTTCGCTCTTACTTTTTAAAATGAGTCCCAAATGTGCCACACTATATATTTTTAGATTTTTAATTGCAGTGCCCAATTACTTTGATACTTTCACTCATTTGTGTATTATTGTCTTCCCACAATCGGCATTGAATATAAAGAGGTTGTCACGTAAGTACAGTTCAAGAAGCCAGCATCTATTATGTTCTTCCCTTTTAGGCTAACGACTCCTTGTCCCATGTCCTATCTGGGCCATGGATTATACAGGAAATGCACCCACACGTATCTCCATCATGTTTTTCCCTCTTAGGCTAATTGCATCTTGTTCTATAGATGATAGATATAATGCAACAAAGGCTCCAGACCGGGGTGTAAGGCAAATATAGACAGGGGAAGATCCATGGAAAGAGAGAGAGGGGGGGGGGAGGGAGGGAGGGAGGGAGACGAGATAGGAACAGGTAAAGTAAATACTTTTCTGTTATAGTCAAAATTACCACACACGGTACTGATTATCGGTACAAATGTCACCTTGTAATCTTTCTAGCTATACTTTGGTCTTCAATGAAAATGATACGTGCTCTCCTTCTACTCATTGTATCATATTTCGTATTTGGACACTGGTTTTTCTAACGGAAGTCTTTAGGGTCGATATGTTACGCTACAGAGGTTATGGGTACAAGCAATGTGATCTTTGGTTGTAGAAGCATTGTCGCTGACAGGTACATTCAGTGAGAAGTATCTAAAGGTGTTGGATGCTGGTCACGATACTGAGCAGGTCTGGAAATAGCTAGCAAAACACAGAGAAACTACTGCAGAGGACGTTGAATTCTGGAAATACGATTTCGTAAAGATTGATATGAGAAGCGTACAGATCTTCAGGTAACACTGTCGCTGCATTGTTTGCTTGCGCGCAATTCGTTATGAGTTTGTGAAAGGCAAATTTTTGGTGATTTTCCTTTGTTGGTTCAGGACAGTTAGTTTGATGTTTGAGAGGAAAATCAATAAAATTGTCTGTTCATGTGGCTTGCACTCGGAGTTGTAGATGTACAATTCCTTTACCATTTCAGTAATTAATTTCAAGCCAGAGAAATATTTTTTCTTTGCTAACAAGTAATTTCCGAAAAGGTGGTTGTTATTATTAAAGACTGAGTTTCGCAATATAGTTGTAGAGTTGATGCGTGAAGTTGTTCTGAATGCGGTGCTGATATTCAAGATAATAAAAGCGTGTTAAAAACTGTGAACTATCTGGGGAAGTTATCCTTGCATTACTGAGCAAATGTTTCACCAGGTAAACAGTCTAGTTTACCAAATTGCCAACCAGTCTAACATTAATTATAATCTTTTAATAGTCGTCTTACAACAACCGGTGATATTTAAATAAATAGAAATAAATCAGTTTATACACTCCTGGAAATGGAAAAAAGAACACATTGACACCTGTGTGTCAGACCCACCATACTTGCTCCGGACACTGCGAGAGGGCTGTACAAGCAATGATCACACGCACGGCACAGCAGACACACCAGGAACCGCGGTGTTGGCCGTCGAATGGCGCTAGCTGCGCAACATTTGTGCACCGCCGCCGTCAGTGTCAGCCAGTTTGCCGTGGCATACGGAGCTCCATCGCAGTCTTTAACACTGGTAGCATGCCGCGACAGCGTGGACGTGAACCGTATGTGCAGCTGACGGACTTTGAGCGAGGGCGTACAGTGGGCATGCGGGAGGCCGGGTGGACGTACCGCCGAATTGCTCAACACGTGGGGCGTGAGGTCTCCACAGTACATCGATGTTGTCGCCAGTGGTCAGCGGAAGGTGCACGTGCCCGTCGACCTGGGACCGGACCGCAGCGACGCACAGATGCACGCCAAGACCGTAGGATCCTACGCAGTGCCGTAGGGGACCGCACCGCCACTTCCCAGCAAATTAGGGACACGGTTGCTCCTGGGGTATCGGCGAGGACCATTCGCAACCGTCTCCATGAAGCTGGGCTACGGTCCCGCACACCGTTAGGCCGTCTTCCGCTCACGCCCCAACATCGTGCAGCCCGCCTCCAGTGGTGTCGCGACAGGCGTGAATGGAGGGACGAATGGAGACGTGTCGTCTTCAGCGATGAGAGTCGCTTCTGCCTTGGTGCCAATAATCATCGTATGCGTGTTTGGCGCCGTGGGGTGAGCGCCACAATCAGGACTACATACGACCGAGGCACACAGGGCCAACACCCGGCAACATGGTGTGGGGAGCGATCTCCTACACTGGCCGTACACCTCTGGTGACAGTGGTCGAGGGGACACTGAATAGTGCACGGTACATCCAAACCGTCATCGGACCCATCGTTCTACCATTCCTAGACCGGTAAGGGAACTTGCTGTTCCAACAGGACAAAGCATGTCCGCATGTATTCCGTGCCACCCAACGTGCTCTAGAAGGTGTAAGTCAACTACCCTGTCCAGCAAGATCTCCGGATCTGTCCCCCATTGAGCATGTTTGGGACTGGATGAAGCGTCATCTCACGCGGTCTGCACGTCCAGCACGAACGCTGGTCCAACTGAGGCGCCAGGTGGAAATGGCATGGCAAGCCGTTCCACAGGACTACATCCAGCATCTCTACGATCGTCTCCATGGGAGAATAGCAGCCTGCATTGCTGCGAAAGGTGGATATACACTGTACTAGTGCCGACATTGTGCATGCTCTGTTGCCTGTGTCTATATGCCTGTGGTTCTGTCAGTGTGATCGTGTGATGTATCTGACCCCAGGAATGTGTCATTAAAGTTTCCCCTTCCTGGGACAATGAATTCACGGTGTTCTTATTTCAATATCCAGGAGTGTATTTGGACATTTATTTTAACATTGATCATTGTTCCGTTAAAATTTCAGCGTATGAAACTTGATTCATAACTAAACTGGTGCCAATATAGGATTGTGAAAATGTGGGTTTGTAATCTTACGGAACACACCAAATAAGGAGCCAAGATTGGGAGACTGCATACAACACTGCATTGATAAAATATCACACAAAGAGCGTTGAAACATATGCATGAGGAAATTAACCACAACCAACCGATTCAATTTTTACCCAAAGAAGTTATGGTCGTAGCGCAATCCTGTCTGTCATGAAATTACCACACACTGGTATACTAAATCCATACTAGCTATCTGTGAAATCTTCCTGAAAAGAATAGCTGAGGGCTACTTTGATGATTACACCACATGCTTCACGTGGTCAACTTGGTTTACACAAAGAGTGTAACTGCACAATAATTTCGATAATTACAATAAATTACATCGAAACACAATTTACAAAAGAAAAACCTCGAACTGGTTACTATCATCATAATATTAACCTGATGGGTCAAACAATTGTATAAGCACTTGGTACTGATCTCACAAAGAACACCCCACGTGGGTTGAACATAAAGAAAAGTTGCTATAATGAAAAATATTGTCAAGCAGGGTGTTATAATCTCAAGCACATTCGCATTTAAGATTGATGATCTTAGTTGGAGTTACTGAGCATCAGCATGTGGTTCTACTTTGCTCACAAAGTAGTGACAAAGCAACTACTGGAAGCTATTCTGAACTTCACACTCGAATTACACTGCGTTGCAATTTGAGATATCATAAGATATTTTATATCTAAACCTGAAATAAAGGTGATTAAATTTTCAGTTTGGCTGAACTTAAGAAATCCATTTACCTACGGACTTAGCAGACACGCGCTTAGCCCGAGATCTTACCACTTCAGACGCTCGCCGCGGACAGACTGGCCTGAGATCCTACCGAGCGTGCTTAACAGATACAAACGGAAGTGACCAGAGAGGCAGCTTCCTATACCAACATGACAAGGGACGGACAGGACCATACTAAGAATAGAAACCTCTCTGCTTTTAGAAAGCGTAGCTACCTGTTACGACGTGGGTCCTACTGTTCTCTAGCAGACAGGCTTGTCTGCTACCGTTAAGCATGCAACTAGCTATACATTTGCTCATTCATCCTTTCACACAGAAGGGAAGGGGGACGACAGTATCTTATCATATACACTATATAAAAGAAAGAGCATGTAGGTTCCATATCTGTGTGACATGAATTACATATAAACTGTGTTTTCAAGTGTAGTAGTGTGACAGATCGTTCTTGTTTATGTGTAAAAGTAACAGGTTCCACTGCTCAGTCTCCTCCCAGATAGTCAGAAACACCACGGTAAATTTAGAAGTGGAATTTATGCCGTAAAAGACAACATATTTAAGAAATTAACATGAAAGGAATGCAACAGAAACCTTTCATAGTTTTGAATGATAGTCTCTTTAAATCATTTAATAAGTCGAACTTATAACACCGTCTCCTCACGAAAATTCTGTTTTGTAATTGTGTGTCGCCGCAACGCCCTACACGGAACACGGCGATTAAAACCAAATCGTAATGTGATTGGCATAGCTGCAAGTTCTTGCATTTTACTTGCGTAGTCTGACATCAGTCACGACATGGGAAGATCATTCAGAGTTAGGCTTTGCATTTCAAAATCGTTATAACATTCGGTTTAGGTAAGGTTTATTTACGTTTCATTTCTTTGTCAGGCGGTTTTATTCTTGAGCAGCATGGTTATTTTCGCGAGTATGTCGTTTAATGTTGATATTTTATTTAGTCAGTTCGCATACGTAAATGTACAGGGCATTTTAAATGAAGAGTGTTGGACACATATCTTTTCAAAAATGGACTTTTAATTTTATGTTCAATTTTTATTCTGTTAGTTTTGTGTATTTGAACTGCAAGTCACGCACTGTGACGTCACGAATTGTGGCACTGTTCACTGCAGTTAACTCTACAGAATTTCGCAAGACAGTATACACTGTATGTTTTCGAAAAGTTAATCCAAGTGCAGTTACATAGTTTCTGATAGTTTTGACGACTCCTTTTATCAGACAGCTTTTACATAATCACACCACTTGCGTTTTTCAGGTTCCATTCAGCAGAGACAGACTCGAAAGTTTAAGATTAGGAAACAAGACCAGTTTATGAGAGCAGCATATAAAAGACTCTAAAACAGATTAATAAAAACATTTAATTGATGATGGAGGCTGGACGGAAGAGCTAGCTACTGTGTGTGGACTTTCACTTTCAGATGAAACCTGGTGACGCTCTGACAATGAAGTATACAAGAAATGCAGCCACACTTACCTGTACTGTCTACCGATCAGCTGATGCCACCCAGGATGTAAGAGTTCTCGAACACCACAGATAATTGCAAAACGTGTTTCAGAGGAATTAGAGGTTCCTCAGGAGAGTAACTACAACAACTAAAGTGGGCGTCATCTACGATGGCGGCCGAGTTTAGGTTCGTTCTGCGCGTCTGACGTCACAAAACACATTCAGCCAATGAACAGACAACGACGTTGCCAGAGCTCGATTGCAGTGCAGAGCACGGGCGAGTGTCTTCAGTTTTGGAAACGTTCAGTCATAAATAAAGTAATTGAACAAAAGCAATGTCTTGATAGAAGACTTTCTTTCATAGAAAGTTTGGAAAAAGCATTTTTTATACAAATTGCTTCATATTCTATTAATTGATTGAACCAAACAAGCAATAAACCTCCTAATTCAGGCGATAACAAGTAAAGGTGTTTGTATCATACTCACTAACTGCTTTTTCGCAATAAAGAACAGCGGTAATTGTTACTTTCCTATTGAATTTCGACGAAACGTGAGTAATTCATAGTCATAGCAACAGTGTTTGTAGGTATTTTGCGTGCTATATTAAAGTCCTCTGGAAGCTCTATTGAATGATGAGCTGCTTTAGTAAGCCAGCACGGTAGCTCAGTGTGTTCGGTCAGAGGGCTAGCTGCCTAATATTTTCTTTACTTAAAAAAAAAACAATATCGAAGTGTCTTACTTTATGAATTTTATTCGTTTGAATGTAATTTTTTGAAATTTCTTGGCAACTAAAATCAACCATACGGAAACTATTTGCTATGGACTTTTACCTCTGCAAACTCTTCAAAACTTCGTGCAATGGTTTACTACATCTATTGCTGCATAATAACTGCGTTGAACATCGAAACAAAATTAAGTCATAAATTGGAGGAAGGTATCAGTCAAGAAGATGTGTAAAAACGGGCCAAATAGTTTTTGTGAAATCGAATGATGGGGAAGTGTGTCAAAGCAGTCGAAACACCATGTTTCTGCACAGGTGAGCTGTGCATTGATGACAAAATCGCGTACAGCGCTGAATGCGGGGAGCACGTCTCTGTAACAGCGAAAGGGTTAATGATGCAGTGGTGGCTTTACTTCATAAACTGCGCGCTCCTTCCTAAACGTAAGTTTGCGAACTATACTATGGCGCTGCTCCTCTTGGAGCGTGCAACTGGCAACGCAGCAATTTCCCGCATCTGGGCGGGCAAGCGCGAACCGCCAAGATAAAAGAATTGAACTATAGTCCAGCATCATAAAATAGTTGGTACTCCATTTTTCGACATTTCAAAGAGTAATTTCTTGTCCACCAAGTGGAGCACTTTCATACAGTTTCCGAAACTGTAGTAGGACTTGTTCTCTCGGTCAGCTTTGCATGTGCCACTGTATAGTGTCACTGGGGGCCGAAAACAGTATTTTTTTTTAAATAAAAAGATACATGCAGCGGGTGCTGTCATTTTCATCACGTTTCCAAGATCGTTGTATTCGTCAAATAATGGGACGGTGAATTAAGAACACACTCATCATAGCACACACGGTACTACAACAGTTATGTTGGACTAAAAACGAATAACTACCTATAGGCAGAATCAAGGACGAGTGATTCTTTCCAACTGCGGGAATGCGGAATTTAGCTATTTCAGTGTCACGGACGCTGTCTCCCTTTTTTATCTAGTGCGTTCTTTGCGATACCTTTTCGTGACCTACTCTGGGGTGCGGTGAACATTACCGTTAAGAAAATTGTAGAAATCCAACAGGTCACTGGATTTTAATCCCCATTTCTGTTTTTCCCTCGTTTCACATTTTAACGTACACATTGGGGATTACACACGTTTAAATTTATACTGTGACTACTCAAATCTACATGAGTGGATGACGCTGAATATTCCTTCAGCTTTTGACACTGAATACCCAGTCATCTGCGCTAAAAAAGCATTCGTAACGAATAAATAACTATTTTTTTCTGAAAAACTGTGTGACGATTAAAATTAAGCCGTGTGTGAGTATTTTCTCTTTCCTCTACCCCAGTTCCCCTATCCGCAGCTTTCAGCCTTTTTAAGTTCCACAACAAACTGTCAACCATATTATTTGAAACAGATCCGGTAATTCATTCAGAGAGAAATTTCAATTAATCTTTTTTAGAAATCGGATTATTTTTTGGCAGCTTTGCAAATATTAAAAATCAAATCGTGCGATTGCAGTATCAGGAAACTGTGATTTATTTCGGATTTATTTTTTAAGCGGTTTTTAATAGAAGCTGGGACAGGCGGGCGGGGAAAAGAGAGTGGGGGGAGGGGTGGAGGGGGGGGGGGGGGGAAGGACGAAACTTCGTTTTATTCTGTGCTGTGCGGCAGTGCAGCAGCAGGAATAATTTTAAAGCTATAGCACATTCCAGTTAGTGCGCGTTCGAGTGGATACCCGCGACTGTGCACATGTGTGTGTGCGTTTGTGTGTGTGTGTGTGTGTGTGTGTCTGAGTGTGTGTGTGTGTGTGCAGGACGACGCCGATTGCAGACGTGGCGCTGCAGAGGGACTGGGCAGCGCTGCCTAATGAAGTGTAACACAAGAAAGCAAACAGGACGCGGCCTGCAGCGGGCGATGCTGGCTGGCGTGGCGGAACGTACGTCGGACCTCGTCGGTTATTCCTACGAGGCGAGGCGAAGCGGCCGTTCCCCCAGCCAGCCGGTTATAAAACCATTAGGGAAATGACCGTCGGCCTTCCACGCCGTGGGCGCCTCTGCCTCTATTATACAACAGTTTAATATTAAAAGTTGGAAGGCCGGCGGAGGGGGGCAACTGCTGGGGAGCTGGCGGCGGCAAGGTGGGGGCGGTGCTCGTCCGAGGGTGGGGCGACAGCAAGGCTCCCTCATTAGTGTGTCTGGCTGGTGCAGCGGCCGGGGCAGGGAGCGTAGCTCAGCTTTGTGTCCCATGGCCGCTCAAAACTTTGTGATTCCAGTTGTCTCATTACTCGCTGCAGCGACCACGGCCAGGCCGTTCGACCTCTGGGCTCTGGGGTAACACCACCTCACCCCACCCCGCGCGGCCTCCCCTCCTGAAGCCTACCGGTCCCTGACGAACGCGCGGAGGCTTTCTGCATTTTAATGGCGTCCACGTCGCTCCGTTACCGTTCCAATTCGAGGAGCTGGAGGGGGGGGGGGGGGGGGGGGAGGGCGGACTCCCCCAACCCCTGTCAGCACCTCTGGCTTGTCTGGGCTGCAAATGACCTGAAATCTCGAGGGCTTTGTAAGCAACGAGTTGGGACCCAGAAACTGCGAGGCTGAGGCTCGGGAGCTGCAGATCACACACTACAGAGTTCTCATATTCTTCTTCACTGCAAAAGCTAACAACGCGAGGTGGAAATTGTGAAGCCGTCTTCATACGGGCAGGAGTTGGAACGTCGGCGTGCTGCGTGACGCGTTTCTGACGTCAGAGAATGGAAAAGGCACATTTTTCTTGATCTTTCTACGTATCCATACGTTACAGCGCATCTTACGGTGCGTTATTGAAAATAATCTTTTGCCCTCTTCTGTGTTCCATCCGCCAGTCACGTATGGGAAGAACGACCGTTAATAACTTTCTTTGTTGCTGTTGTCGTTGTGATCTTCAGTCCTGAGACTGGTTTGATGCAGCTTGTAACATTATGGCATTAATTTGATGTGAAAGCGGTGCTGATAAACAATAAAAGCGGGTTAAAAGCTGTGAGCTATATGAGGAAGTTAACGTTGCATTACTGAGCAACTGTTTCACCAGGTATCCAGTCTAGCTTACCAAATTTCCAACCAGACTAACATTAATAATAATCTTTTAATAGTCATACGAAAACCGGTGATACATATATAAAAAAGAGAATTTAAATAAAAAGAAAAAAATCAGTTTATATTTGGAAACTTATTTTAACATTGATCATTGAAATTGCAGCATATTAAACTTGAGTCATAACTAAGCTGGTGCCTTATTTAGGATTGTGAAAATGTGAGTTTGTAATCTTACGGAACACATCAAATAGGGAGCCAAGATTGGCAGACTGCGTACAACACTACATTCGTAAAATAACACACGAAGAACATTGAAACATATGCAAGAGGAAATTAACCACAACCAACCGATTCAATTTTCACCCAAAGATGTTACGTTCTTAGCGCAATCCTGTCCGTCACGTAATTACCACACACTGGTATACTAAATAAATACTAACTCTCTGTGAAATCTTCCCGAAAAGAATAGCTGAGGGCTACTTTGATGATTACACCACATGCTTGACGTGGTCAGCTTGGTTTACACAAAGAGTGTAACTCCACAATAATTTTGATAATTAAAATAAATTACATCGAAACGCAATTTACAAAAGAGAAACCTTGAACTGGTTACTATCGTCTAACTATTAACCTGATGGGTCAAACAATTGAATAAGCACGTGGTACTGGTCTCACAAAGTACACCCCACGTGGGTTGAACATAAAGAAAAGTTTCTATATGGAAAAAATTGTTAAGGCGAGACGTTATAATCTCACGCACATTCGCATTTAAGATTGATGATCTTAGTTAGAATTACTGATCAACACGTGGTTCCACTTTACTCACAAAGTAGTGACAAAGCAACTACTGGAAAATATTCTGAAGTTCACACTCGAAATACACTGCGTTGCAATTTAAGATAACATTAGATATTTTAGAGCTAAACCTTAAATAAAGGTGATTAAATTTTCAGTTAGGCTGAACTTAAGAAATCCATTGTCCTACGGACTTAGCAGACACGCGCCTAGCCGGAGATCTTACCACTTCAGACGCTCGCCACGGACAGACTGACCTGCGCTCCTACCGAGCGTGCTTCCCGATACAAAACGGAAGTGACCAGAGAGGAAGCTTCCTATACCAACATGACAAGGGACGGATAGAACCATACTAAGGATAGAAACCTCTTTGCTTTTAGAAAGCGTAGCTACCTGTTCTGACGTTGGTCCTACTGTTCTCTAACAGACAGGCTTGTCTGCTTCCCTCAAGCATGCAACTAGAAATATATTTGCTCATTCATCCTCTCACACAGAAGGGAAGGGGGATGGCAGTATCTTATCATATACAGTACATAAAAGAAAGCGGATGTAGGTTCCGTATGAGACTGTGTGACATGAATTACATATTCGAATTAGATATAAACTGTGTTTTAAAGTGTAGTAGTGTGACAGATCGTTCTTGTATATGTGTAAAAGTAACACTGCTCAGTCTCCTCCCAGATAGTCACAAACACCACAGTAAATTTAGAAGAGGAATTTATGCCGTAAATGACAACAGATTTAAGAAATTAACATGAAAGGAATCCAACAGAGACCTTTCATAACCCCAACGCTCTGGGAAAAGACTGTGCAGGGAATTTTCTGGCCATGCTAGGACATTCCTAAGCAGGCTTCTCACACCCAACTTAAACCAAAAATGTAAAGAAAAGGCAAAAGGTCACCAGCTACTTGCTAAAACACAACAATTTCAACACATCTTTAGAATCTACTAATTTCAAAGAGAAAAATAAACTATCTGTGACACCTATTTAAAAGATAGTGTAGACCTAATTCGGCCAGCAAGTAAAAACAATGGTTCCAGTGTCAGTAATATGAAAAAAAATTCTTGTTGTTACCCTTACGGAGTTCACCAGTATTTGCTCATTGCAAGAGCCAACTGATCACAGGAAATTTTTATGACTGTTTATTAACAAGTAAAATTTATGAAAATAGCAAAGGTGCCACAGCAATTAAAAAAAACATGAAAATAACATCAGTATTATAAAGCAGAACATTACAATGCACAATCCGCAAAAGCAAAAAAATGATAAGAGAAAAAAACATGTTTTACAAAGTGGTTATCGCAAAAAATTCTATATCTTCTAAAACTAATAATTTGTAGAATTATAATAACTTTGTGGCACTAATTTAATCACTCTACTATATTTCAGTTAGTTAGCAAACAGTGATCACTGTGTCATTATAGTGAAACTACAATTAATTATGTGATTGTTACCCTTATGGGGTTCCTCACTATAAATATGCCCCAAGCAAAGGCTAATCGATCACTGTACAATGAGCATGAACAGCTATCTAATACATCACAGAAGAACAAACGTTGATCAGTAAAACAGCTCTGAAAGTACAATAGTCAACGTCTAAAAAAATCACCAATAAATAAAACACCTGCAAAATACAAGAGTCAAAGTCTAAAAAAAGAAAAATAGAACACCTGCAAAATACAAGAGTCAGTCTAATAAACACCAATAAATCGAACCCCTGAAAAACACACGAGTCAAAGTTTCTCTGACAGAACACACGTATATGCATTGGACTAAGAACAGTGTAATCACTGTTCACAGACACACTCAGTAGTTCCACTGTTCCGAGGCACAATATAAGGGGAGGGGGGGTTCGTCGCCGCAGCTGTCAGTAGGGATTTTTGTCCATCTGTTGCGTGCAATCCCGCCTTCTCTGCCCTCTCATGAAGTTTCTCTTGGTGGCCCGTGTCACCTACATCTCGATTTGGTTCCATGTTTGTGTTGTCAAATTCGTGCGGTATCCTCGTTTGAAACGCCAGGTTGATATTCCTGGGCAAGGATGACACTTAATGGCTCTTCTTTGTGCCACCCTTAGCTACCAGAGAACATCGAACTATGATTTACTGTCGCTGGACAGTGGGCGTCCACCAGGAAATGTTGATAAGCGTCGTTGAAGTCTGCCAGTTTCTCTGGACAGTATGTGTCAAAAGGCTCCACGCCCCTTGTGTTTTACATTGTTGAGTTATCCTCCATTGGCTCGCCGGTTTGATATTCCTGGGCAAGGATGACACTTAATGGCTCTTCTTTGTGCCACCCTTAGCGACCAGAAAACATCGAACCATAATTAACTGTCGCTTGACAGTGGGCATCCGTCAGGAAATGGTGATACGCGTCGTTGAAGTCTGCCATTTTCTCTGGACACTACCTGTCAAAAGGCTCGACGCCCCTTTATCCCTTGTCTTCTGTCGTTTCACTGCGCCCGTCTCGCCACGGTCGCGTGCGTGTGGTGCGTTACCAGCAGATGGATTTCCGCGCGGTGCACCGCTCGCTCATCTCAGGTCATCGCCTCCACGAAGGGTCGCACTGGTGCGGCCGCCCATTAGCTCCAGGTGGAAGGGAAAGTGTTTGCCGCGCACCCTTTTTTTGTCGTCGACCGCGCTGCCGAAGTGGCCCGGCTGACAGTGTGTCCTGCTGGGAAACCCGCCTGTTTACAACTAGTCCTCCTCCTCGCTGCTCCCGCTGTCTCGTAAGAGTTTAGCCGGTTCGCTTTCACTTTCTCAACTGCATTCACAGAAGTTGTTCATCATAGTTATGTGACTACAAAAGGTCATACATAATACCACTTAGTATTGTCTTTCACACTTTTTTTTAGAACAAAAGTGAGACTTAATTTTTTTAAATACAAAAAAGTTAGATGAATCGGCAATATAAAAATATAAGTTAAATGACTTGATAATATAAAAAATTTAAGTGAAAAGACTTGACAGTATAAAAATAAAAATTGAATGAGCTGACAATATAAAATCTAAATCCACGTCACTAATGTGGTTCACTTACGTTTTAATAAATCAAATGCTACTTATTAATTCACTAAAATGAATAGGATTATGCCTTGTGCAAGTATAGGTCAGGACAGCATAGGGTTCACATGTTATTTACACACACACATGCATACCTGTTGTCTATTCTACAAACTATAAACATGCATTAATCAAAATTTTACTTCAATCAACTACTAGTTAATCCAACAAGCTACTTCATTGCTACTTCAACACAGTGTTTATACCACTACAACATTGTTCTAATTCGTCCTCTTCCTGACGCTCGCGGCATACGTCTTGTCATATGATAAATATGGAGAAACTTTCCTTAAACATACACAGTAAAAAAAATGGTTATTTACACGCCAAAACATTTATACCAGTTGATACACCTGATAAGAGACTCGCAATTATACATTTATCATACTCATATATTCACACATAAAACAGTACGAAAATTTCATCTGAAATTACGTTATCACAAGAATTAATCACACATATGACTCTGAAAAGGGTAAAGATGTTTTAATTATACAGGTTATACTACATATTCTTACCCATATTGCTCCCATTTCGTTCATTCTTTAAGTTACCTTTCGCTTCCAAATCAGTTATTTCGCCTGTGGTGGTTATTCTGGATTCATTTCTCATGAATGGCAAAATTGTGGTCACCTCTATTCTGTAAAACAGTTTCATCTTAACATATTGAACTTACAACAGACACAAAAGATCCGAATCCTCCTGTAGTTTAAATGACAAATGTTTTGCTTCATCCTTATTACCTTAAACCAAGCTTCCCTTCGGTCCCATAATCAAAATTATTTAATCTTCCTCTACCTTCAAGAGGGAAATTTCCTCAGTACAAATCATATAGGCTGCAGTGCATCCTGCGCCAGCGAAAAAAGTAAGCTGTAATGCTCACAACATCAGCAAAACACATAAACGTAGCTTTTCTAGGACAAGTATTAACGCAGAATAATTTTTCTGGCTCTGGCTCAACATCAATCAAGACTACAGAAAGGATCCATATTTCTGTTCCATTCTCCATTTGCTGAAAAAGTGCTCGTATTTGACTACCACAATAATATTTCAGGGCCACGTAAATTACACAAACCACAATTCTCCTTTCACCTTGAAGGGAATCAATATACTGACGAAATCCACAGACAGCACTTTACATACTCAGCTATAAAGAACAAAAAAGACATATATCATCAATATTAACATATCATCGCATATTGGGCAGCCAATGGTTAAACAATCGTATTATCGCATCCTGTTTTCAAGATTCCAAACTTACTCATTCCTTTCTCAGAGTTCTCCTATCTTAATATATTCATACAGCACGCATACTATAGTAAGAGATCCTCATTTATACTGACAGATAGAGAATAGTAATAGATAGATAGTATCACTGAAAGCAGAAAATCGGAAACAAGGTTACTAACAGCCAGTGATCTGGGTTTGCCAGACCCATAATACCCACAGATCGGATATTCCCCTGAGTTTTGCATTAATTCAACACAGATCTTGCTTCTCTCAGCAGCGACTCTTTCAATTTACACAAAAAAACCATAAACAGCATTTCACTAGTTCACAAAGAAACCTTTTATCTTCACATTTGAACCAACCTAAATCCTAATTGCACAAGGAAAGAAAAAAACTAAAAACATCACTTTAATCAATCACATAGAAACATCTTTATCATTATGCATACACAACGCATCCAAAACAAATAGATAAAATAAAACTGTATAGCTTCTATAGAGAGGGAGGAGAAACAGCTTTAAGCAGCCTAATTCAGCTGAAAGAAATGTTGCGGCTACCCTCATTCGTAATGGGACATATGTTGTTTCTAAATAATTTGCCAAGAATGAATGGACCTGAATAGGGAAGTAGCCGCAGAGCCTACGGAGTGCTACCCGCTGATTGATGGTACATACGCAGTGAATTAAGAGACGCTTTGTTTTCTGGCGCCGCAAGAACGCGCAGCATTCCCTCTTTAGACGCGCTTGCGCCGGTATCGGCGTTGCAGCTGAGGACCATTTGTTTCCCGTGCTTTAGAACTGACTATTGTGTACCGCGTCGACTGCCGGAGCAATTAATCTCTCTCACGCGGGCAGACAAGCAGCCTTCGGCGATCCCTGAAGCGGACGTCTGCCGGGCCGGCGCGGTTTGTTTTCGTGCGCTTCCCAGGGAGGCGCGGAGTTATTCGCGTTGCTCGCCCGACTGGAAACAAGCAACCGGCTTCCGGCCACGTTCTCGTTGCAGACTGGGACAGGCAGGCGACGCCGAGCTGAGGCGCAGTCGCGCAGTCCGGCTGCCGCCGCAGGTGGCTTTCCTTGCGTCGTTAGGGTCGGGAGCGCACGTGTGTCCCGCCCCCCGGGGTAGACCGCCCAGGCGGCCAGGATTAATGGCGTGCAAAGAGGCGGAGGAGCCGGCGCGTGCTTATGGCTCTGGCGCTGCCGTCGGCTTAAGCAAACAACGCCGCGGCAGCCATTAAGCGGCGCGGCGAACCGTGCGCGAAACCTGCAGTGGCGGGATATGGCCAGCCGGCGCTGTGGGAACGAGCTGAGCGCCTCGCTGTGAACGCACCGGACACCGGGCCCCACGACCTAGAGCCTACACTGGCCTCGCTCTCTACCGGAAGTCGACGGTCAGCCGAAATATTCTGACTACTCTTCCGCTTTGTAATACAGAGGTCGTTTAGTACAGTGTTTCTGTACCCCTAGATCAAAACAAGAAATTCCAAAGGAATGTGCAGATTAGAAACGGCTATAACTACACAAAAGAGCCAAAGAAACTGGTACAACTACCTAATATCGCGTAGTGCATCCGCGAGCATGCAGAAGTGCCGCAACATGACGTGGCGTGGACTCGACTAATGTCTGAAGTAGTGCTGCAGGCAACTGACACCATTAATCCTGCAGAGCTGTCCATAAATCCGTAAGAGCACGAGTGGGTGGAGATATGTGGACAGCACGTTGCAAGTCATTCCAAACATGTTCAGTAACTGAAGTTAAAATTTTCTGGGTTATTAGGCCGCGTCATGTTTCTTCTAAAATGATCGACGTTTCGACTCCTGTGCTGGGATCTTCCTCAAGATCTTCTGGTGTCCACTACTGCTATAACACTGTCAGAGACGAGTGCCAAGTCCTCTTATAAAGGGGGAGTTTTCACGCGTTCGTGTTGGAGAAGTGACAGTATTGGTTAAAATTCATATGACTACCATTGGTGGGCCATAATCGTTGCCTCCACAATGCAGGCGTCTATCAAGTGACATGTGGCTGCGGCAATGTGTATATTGGCGAAACGGGAAGATAAAGAACGGATTAAGGAACACGGACGGCACATGCGGCTAAAACAAAGTGCAAAATCGGAAGCAGCGGAACATCATGAGGACTGTGGCTCTGACGTCGACTTTAAAAACGTACGTGTACTAGCTAAAGAAACAAAAATTTATAGAAGAAAGGTCCGAGAAGCTACTGAAATTTCTAAAAATGCATAGAGAGGACGGCTATAGGCTTCCGGCATCGTGGCTCCCTGCCATAAGGAAGTAAAAACGCGGCCGCGATGTGTGAGCAGCATAAACAACCTGCTGCAAGTCACCTCGGTGGACATTAATATTTTGGGTAAACGTTTCCCCTCTCTAGCTCTGTCCGTTTCGAAACTAGCCACTGATGACGACCAACCAATAGCTGTAGCAGGCATTTCAACCAATAACCCTTCTCAAGCGTAAGTGTGGAATAGTGCCTTTCTATCCAATGATGATGGGCCGCCAATGGTATCCACAGGAAATGACCTGCATCAGAATGGGAATATTAGCCAATGACTATGGCCCACCAATGGTAGCCGTATGAATTTTAACCAATACTATTCACTTCTCCATCACGAACGATTGAAAACTCCCTCTTTATAAGAGGACGCGACACTCGTCTCTGACAGTGTTCTAGCAGTAGTGGACTTCAGAAGATCCTGAGGAAGATCCCAGTAGAGGGGTCGAAACGTCGATCATTTTAGAAGAAACATGACGCGGAGTGCACAATAGGCATGAACAGATGTAGGTGATCAGACATGGTGCTTACGTACGTGTCACCTGACAGAGTCGTATCTAGACGTATCAGGGGTCCCATATCACTCGAACTGCACACGTCCCACACCACTGTAGAGCCTCCACCAGCTTAAACAGCCCCTTGCTTTCATGCAGGGTCCATGGATTTATGAGGTTGTTTCCAACCCCGTAATCGTTCATCCGCTCGATACACTTTGAAATTAGACTCGTCCGACCAGACAACATGTTTCCAGTCATCAACAGTCCACTGTCGGGGTTGACGGGCCCAGACGTTGCTTATATGCAGGATCCATGGATTCGTGAGGTTGTCTCCATACCCGTAAATTTCCATCCGCTCGATACAATTTGAAATGAGACTCGTCCGACGAGACAACATGTTTCCAGTCATCAACAGTCCATTATCGGCGTTGACGGGCCCAGACGTTGGTTATATGCAGGGTCCATGGATTCGTGAGGTTGTCTCCATATCCGTAAATTTCCATCCGCTCGATACAATTTCAAATGAGACTCGTCCGACCAGACAACATGTTTCCAGTCATCAACAGTCCATTGTCGGAGTTGACGGGCCCAGGCGAGGAGTAAAGCTCTGTGTAGTCTTGTCACCAAGTGTACAGGGGTGGGCCTTCAGCTCTGAAAGCTCATATCGATGATGTTTCATTGAATGGTTCGCACACTACTTGTTGATGGCCCAGCATTGAAATCTGCAGCAATTAGCGGAAAGATTGTACTTCTGTCACCTTGAACGATTCTCTTCAGTCGTCCTTGGTCCCGTTCATGCAGCATCTTTCTCCGGCCGGAGCGAGGTCGGAGATTTGATGTTTTATCGGATCCCTGATATTGGCGATACACTCGTCAAATGCTCGTACGGAAAAATACCCAGTTCACTTCTACCTCGGAGATGCTGTGTCCCATCGCCCGTGCGCCGACTATAACACCAAGTTCAGACTCACTTCAATCTCGATAACCTGCCATTGTAGCAGCAGTAACAGATCTGCCAACTGCGCCAGACACTTGATATATTTATATAGGTTTTTCCTACCGCAGCGCCACATTCTGCCCGTTTGCGCATTTCTGTATTTGAATACGCATGCCTATGCCAGTTTCTTTGGCACTTCAGTGTGTTTAATGCATAACAGTATATGTATGAGAAAGAAAAAGAATGAAAAGCAAGTTCAAAGTTTCTACCGTAACGTCAAACGTATGCTACTAGAATGCAGCACGCCATGGACTAAGAAACACGTCCCATCTACATATATGAACAAAAAGTTTTGCATCACACTTTTATTTCGAAATTCGTGGCACAGAAAACAATAAAAGACTCTGAAGCATTCCAGTAAATTCATCTGCAATTTGTCCAGATCCCAAAAAAACTTCTTTATTCCATGTGAGGGTTTTTCACAATATGACACCATGTGGTCCAACGTCCCTTTTCTCGGATGCACTCTTGAATCTGTCGTGGCATACCACCGATGAAATCATCAAGCCAATCCCGATCAAAACTGTTCCACTGTCCATGGCGATTCTGCGTAAGATGCGCGGAGGACGTGATAGTTGTCGTCGTCCAAAAACAACTCGTTTCAGTCTATATCTGTCTCACACATGTGCGATTGGGTTCTCGCTTGGACAGGCCATTTTTCTGATTCTAGGACGCAGAGGGATTGTGTTCACGAGAAAATCACAATGACCACGCGAGTTACCGTCCCTCAAGATGTGCATCTACATCTACATCTAAGTGATTACTTTGGTATTCATGACTGAGTGCCTGGCAGAGGGTTCAGTGAACCACCTTCAAGCTGTCTCTCTATCGTTCCACTCTCGAACGGCACGCGGGATAAACGAGCACTTTAATTTCTCTGTGCGAGCCCTGGTTTCCCTTATTTTACCGTGATGATTATTTCCTCTTTGTAGGTGGGTGCCAATAGAATGTTGTTGCAATCTGAGGAGAAAACTAGTGATTGAAATTTCATGAGAAGATCCCGTCGCAACGAAAAACGGCTTTGTTTTAATGATTGCCACTCCAGTTCACGTGTTTTTGGCACTATCTCTCCTATTTCGCGATAAAACAAAACGAGTGGCCCTTCTTTGAACGGTTTCGATGTCATCCGTCAGTTCCACCTCATGCGAATTCCACACTGTATAGCAATACTTCAGAATAGGGCAGACAAGTGTAGTGTAAGCAGCCTCTTTAGCAGATCTGTTGCACCTTCTAAGTGTTCTGCCAATGAATCGCAGCCTTTGATTTGCTCTACCCACAAAATTGTCTATATGATCCGTCCTATTTAGGTTATCTGTAATTGTAATTCCTAAGTATTTAGTTGAATTTACAGCCTTCAGATTTATGTGACTTATCACGTAATCGAAATTTAGCGGATTGCCTTTAGTACTCATGTGAATAACTACACACTTTTCCTTATTCAGGGTCAATTGCCACTTTTTGCACCACACAGTTATCGTATCTCAACCATTTTGCAATTCGTTTTGGTCATCTGATGACTTTACAAGACAGTAAATGACAGCATCGTCTGCAAATAATCTTAGAGTTCTATCCAGATTGTCTCCATGTCGTTAATATAGATTAGGAACAATAGAAGGCCAATAACACTTCCCTGGGGAACGCCGGATATTACGTCTGGTTTACTTGATGGCCTTCCGTCTACTACTATGAACTGTGACCTTTCTGACAGGAATCCCGAATCCAGTCGCACAACTGAGGCGACATTCCATAGGCACATAGTTTGGTTAGAAGGCGCTTGTGAGGAACGGTGTCGGAAGCCTTCTAGAAATTTAAAAATTTCGAATCAATTTGACATCCCCTGTCTATATCACACATTACGTCAAGAGTATGAAGAGATAGTTCTGTTTCGCGAAAACGATGTTTTCTGAATCCGTGCTCACACTGTCCCATTAAATCGTTTTCTAGCCGGCCGCTGTGGCCGAGTGGTTCTATTCGCTTCAGTCTGGAACCTCGCGACTGCTACGGTCGCAGGTTCGAATCCTGCCTAGGGGATGGATGTATGTGATGTCCTTAGCTTATTTAGGTTTAAGTAGTTCTAAGTTCTAGGGGACTGATGACCTCAGCTGTTAAGTCCCATAGTGCTCAGAGCCATTTTTGAAATCGTTATCTTCGAGGTAATTGATAATTTTCGAATACAGTATACGCTCCAAAACCGTACTCCAAATCGACTGTAGAGGTATGGGCCTGTAATTCAGAGGGTTACTCCTGTTTCTCTTTTTGGGTATTGGTGTGACTTGAGCAATTTTCCAATCTTTAGGTACGGAACTTTCTGTGAGCGAGCGGTTGTATGTAATTGCTAAATATGGAGTTGTTGCATCAGCGTACTCCGAAAGGAACCTGACTGGTATACATTCTGGACCGTAGGCCTTGCCTTTATGAAGTGATTTAATCTGCTTTGCTACACCGAGGTTTCATGTTTCTCATCTTCGCAGTAGTTCTTGATTGGAATTCGGGAATATTTACTTCGTCTTATTAGGTGTATGAATTTCGGAAAACTGTTTTTAATGATTCTGCTTTTGTGGCACTGTCATCAGAAACTTCACCGTTGTTATCGCGCAGTGAATGTATTGATTGCGTCTTGCCACTGGAGTGCTTTATAGAATCTCTTTTGGTTATTTTGCTAGATTCCGAGACAGAGATTCGTTGTGGAAATTATTAACAGCATCTGGCATTGAAGCACGCTCTATGTTTCGAACTTCCGCAAAACTGCGCCAATCTTAGGGATTTTGCGTTCTTTTAAATTTGGCATAATTTTTTCGTTGCTTCTGCAACAGCGACCTGACCCGTTTGTGTACCATGGGGAATCAGTACAAACACTGATAAATTTATGTGTTATATATCTCTCAATTGCCGTTGATACTATCTTTTTGAAATCATTCCACATCTTTCCTACGCTTTCGTGATCAGATCGGAAGGAGTGGAGACTGTCTCCTAAAAAGCATTTTTATCAGTTTTTTTAAATATATGGTTTTTGCGTTTCTTTTTGATGGTTACGGTATTCAGCCTAGCAGCAACTGTCTTGTGGTCGCTAATCCCTGTATTCGTCATCATCATTTGTTGGTAAGAGGTCCAGTATGCTTTCGCAACCATTTACGCTTCGAGTGGGCTCATGAACTAATCGTTCAAAATAATTTTCTGAGAAAGTAATCAGTATAATTTCGGATGACGTTTTATGCCTGTCGCCGGCTTTAAACGTATAATTTTTCCAGCATATCGAGGGTAGATTGTAGTCACCACCGACTATAACTGTATGAGTGGGAGGCCTGTTTGAAATGATACTCAAATGAAATTGTCACCGAAGTATTAGCAATAAGGTCCCACTATCGGTAGTAGATTTTCGTCCCTACGCCGTGGTTTAGTGAGTCTTTCTTCAACAACCACGAGAGGTGTACCATGGCCCCATGCCACCCCAGCACATCACTCCGCCACAACCTTGTTGCACATGTGGGACATAGTGTTGGAGGTGTTCGATACTACGGGGCTTTCTCCAGACACGTTGTCTGCGATGATACTAGTCAAAATATTTAAACTTTTGATCTGCATCTGGTTCGTAAGTGATTAGTTGTACCTAATTGTGGGTTTCTGCGTTCACTGGTGAAATCTACTGTTCTCTATCACGCCACATTTCCGAGATACACAGCAGAATCAAACACAGAATACTGGCGAATACTGACAGAATTAAAACAACAAATAAATACGTTTTCACAACTTTAGAATTCTATTTGATATGTATTTATGGTCATGACGCCAACATAATGTCTAAATTAGTTCACAACATACATTCAACTTTTATCATCTTCGGTATTCGGAAGATCGTCTCGTCACGGTCCTCTCGGCTGCCCCCGTCGGAGGTTCGAGTCCTCCCTCGGGCATGGGTGTGTGTGTCGTCTCTAGCGTACGTTAGTTTAAGTTAGAATAAGTAGTGTGTAAGCTTCGGGACCGATGAGCTCAGCAGTTTGTTCCCATAAGAACTTACCACGAATTTCCAATTTTTTTTAGACCGATACTCTTTTTTGTTTGCCGTTTCTTTGTGACAGCGATCTATGACGATTTGTGGAGCTTTTGACACACCTCCAGAAAAAACACAAAAATTAAAGAATTATGCACCTAAATAAAAAAAACAGAAACGATCAAAATATGGAAAAGAAATCATGAAAGCTCTTAAAAACTCAAAAATCTTATGTGCTAGAAAATTTTGATGGTAAATTCAGACTATAAACACCAAAATATATACTAGTTGATACATCACGTCCCACATGCGAAATGGCTGTTGGGTAGTGTTATCGGTACAAATATATCCGAGTTTCGTCCGTAAGCAACCCCCAACGCCAATCTGGGGCGCCCGTTCTGCATGATTTCTTGCCCATATGTTGACGGACTCCATGGTGTTGTGGTGTACGACGCCATGGCCATTGGGAATGGAGATTCGCATCATGCAATTGTCTCCTAACAGTTTAATACGGTTCAAGTTGTCCAGTACGCCGAATTCACTTCTGGAGCACTCATGTCACGGTTGCTTTAACTCAAAAATCGTAGATTTCGACGGTCTTGTGCACCTGTCGAACGGCATCTGCAGTGTAAATCCTCAACGCTATCTTTCAATTGGAACCGACTTCACGTCCGCACTAGTGCTGTTGGTAAAGATATCGATATTCGTTCCAAAGAATATCAACATACATCGGCGATAGTTTTTTCCTCACTATATCGATATCTAAATGGCAATATCGGGGGAAGGTATTTTTATTTCCTATTATATTTATTTCGCACTAATGTGTTATTGAGATTTTAGCGTTTCAATCACATGCTCCGACTGTCAACAAGCTGAATATGAGAGCATTGCTATCGGAAAGTGTTATACAAAATGGTTCAAATGGCTCTGAGCACTGTGGGAGTTAACTTCTGAGGTCATCAGTCCCCCAGACTTAGAACTACTTAAACCTAACTAACCTAAGGACATAACACAAGTCCATGCCCAAGGCAGGATTCGAACCTGCGACCGTAGCAGCAGCGCCGTTCCGGACTGAAGCGCCTAGAACCGCTCTGTCACAGCAGCCGGTTCAACACCCTCTCTCTTGCTTCCACTGGTACAAGACTCAATAGTAGTATTGACGAAACAAAATGCTTAACGTCAGATATTATTTTAACTCATTTGTAAAGTAATTGGACGCTTGAAGCTGTTTTACACATGGGAGTTCGGTTTTCGGAGGGTCTTGCTATTACTGATTCTTGGCGATGAAGCGACCCTCGACATTAGCGGAAAGGTTAACCGGTAGAACACTCGAATGTGTGGTATTGAAATCCTTTGTGTGTAACTGAAAATCAGCTTGATGCACCGAAAGCTGAAGCGTTCTGTGCGATTTCAGCACAAAAACTGCACGGTCCGTTTTGCTACACTCAGCTAAGAGGTTCGTCAAAATTTACACGAATAACGTCTTTCATTTAGATGGAACACACCAGCATTCCGCTTTGGAGTTTAGAACATTTATTAAATCAACATGTTCCAAACGGTTAACGCTGCATTCTACTCATGCGTACATAGATCTCTAGACCTGATGCGCATGGATCTCTTTTAATGGGATTACGTGTAAGACCTTATGTACACTGCTGGAGATAAATGCAGTACCCTCAAACAAAGTCACTTTATTGACAAGTTATGCGACAGGCAATTCATCACTTCAAGAGTGAATGATAAAAAAAATTGAGACCGAATGGAAAACTCGTGTCCCAGGAAAGGATATCCAGAGAGTCGCATCAATACACAGTGTATCCCTCTCTGGCGACAACGCAGGCGCGTACTGCAGCCGATAGGCACTTGGTGCAGGGAATGGCAACTGACCCTTAACATAGACAAATGTAATGTATTGCGAATACACAGAAAGAAGGATCCTTTATTGTATGATTATATGACAGCGGAACAAACACTGGTAGCAGTTACTTCTGTAAAATATCTGGGGGTATGCTTGCGGGAAGATTTGGAGTGGAATGATTATATAAAATTGATTGTTGGTGAGGCGGGTGCTAGATTGAGATTCATTGGGAGAGTCCTTAGAAAATGTAGTCCATCAACAAAGGAGGTGGCTTACAAAACACTCGTTCGACCTATGTTTGAGTATTGCTCATCAGTGTGGGATCCGTACCAGGTCGGGTTGACAAAGGAGATATGGAAGATCCAAAGAAGAGCGGCGCGTTTCGTCACAGGGTTATTTGGCAAGCGTGATAGCATTACTGAGATGTTTAGCAAATTTAAGTGGCAGACTCTGCTAGAGAGGCGCTCTGCATCGCGGTGTAGCTTGCTGTCCAGGTTTCGAGAGGGTGCGTTTCTGGATGAGGTATCGAATATATTGCTTCCCCGTACTTATACCTCTCGAGGAGATGACGAATGTAAAATTAGAGAGATTTCTGCTTTCCGGCAGTCGTTCTTCCCGCGAACCGTACGCGACTGGAACAGGGAAGGAAGGTAATAACAGTGGCACGTAAAGTGCCCTCCGCGACACACCGTTGGGTGGCTTGCGGAGTATAAAAGTAGATGCAGATGTAGATTCTTGCAGGCAGAACATCGTACTAGTGTCGAATTGCAAGCATGTTACATCTTTTGTTGCAGGCTGTACCGAACGAACTAGATCCCAGCTCCACCCTTTCTCTTGCTTGTTCACTTGTCCAGACATCTCCTGATCTTGTTGGCAGGACAGTTCTTGTGCACCAAGAGGGCTGGGAGCGTCTCAGCAGCCGTATGTTGACAAGCTTCGACCTGCTCAAAAATCGCATCTTCTTCTTGTCGAAGAAATGGCAGTAGCACGGGAATAACGACATATGCCGTGTTGCGATCGCTGGTTACTTGACCCTGCAGAAACACCACATGCGACCGCGGGTTGTAACTGATGACCCCCTCCCCCCAGGCCACGAAACCTGTGCGAATGAAACGTGAGCGAACGAACTCCGGAATAGGCCTCTCCCCTGTCTACGCCACACACGTGTACGCCCATCACCAGCATACAGACATAACCTAGTCTCGTCACCGAAGACAGGAGAGCGCCACTGCATACTGCAGTCGACGTTTTCGCGATATCGTGGTGTCAGTGGCTGCCTGGCCATTGGAGCACGTGATCGTAGCCGGGCAGTTCGCAACGGTCCTTGGTGATACAGCTGATCGAACATGGGACCGGATTTCTTCGCCCGAATGATGGTCGGTTCACCGCCGCTGCTTGCTATGTAAACGCCCAGAACCTGGCCTACGGGTGGCGCACAGACCACTGCTGAAGGCAGCCACACTCCACCGACACATTATGCCCAACATGTGCAGCAGTCCATCGATACGTCCATCCGGATTCTGGAAGACTCATGGTGCGACGTTCTTCTGATATGTGAAGTTGTTCAACGGGCGAGGTTGTACCCTAGAATAAATGCTTCAGAGACAGTTCATCTCGAAACTCCGTACAATTATTGCCTGTAGAAAAAAAAAAAAAAGAGCTATGCACAGGTAGGTCTCCTCAGTGCCTTGTGATCACCAGTGATAGTGACAAATCAATGCTATCACTACGACGTTTCAGTGTGCACAGATTATAGCCTGGTGTCACTGAACAGAGTCCTTACGGTTGTCACAATTTTTTCCGGCAGTGTATATGCCTCGTTAGCGAATAGCAATTCCAGAATTCAAAATGGACGTTTCTAATCGCGTCGCTCTCTCCAAATATGCTGTAGATCCTGTGGAATAAAATAAATTGTCGCTTAGACGTTGCCCGTGTGACCATGGGGAATCATATAGAAGCCCTATTAATAATATAAATAATTCTTTTTAATTCTTTTTATAGATTCTTTCGTATTCTATGTAATGGCTTCCGACGTATCATTCTGCATTAAATAGTTACAGACATTTGTAATCACTCTATTAATTTCGAATGGCTCAGAATATCGTGTACTGGACTACAAACATATGAAATCGATGTAACCAGATCTGTATCAGCATTATTGTGCCTTACACATGTGTCTCTATGCCTTCGTACCTTTCGCAACATCTCAGAATTTACTGTACACGGCTTATGACATGAAATCTATAGGAACTATTACATCAACCGTTACGACCTTTGATACAGGGTGTAAATTTTAAGTTGACAAACTAGAATAACTCTAAAAATAAGCCTCACATGATTATTTTCGAGGGGGACATCTGCTGGTGCTAAAGTTAGCCCCTGGGGGTGGGGCGAGAGGCTGCTTTAAAATTTCAAATGGGAGCCACCATTTTTTATTGCAGAATCAGATTCTAGGTAGATAACTACGTACTTTTTTCTTAAACTTTTGTTTTGATTGTTGGTAGTTGGCGTTGTAATTGAAGAAAATCCTCATTTTTGCGTGGAAAAAATACTTATTTACAACGTAAATTTTGATTTGGTAAAACTAAAACTCTCCCTCTCTCCCCATCGAGTGGTGTTTGAGAGAGAGGAATTAGAGTTTTTCAAATGTTGACCCACAAACAAACCTCATCCGAATCTGCGGGGAAGATTAATATTTTTATTTATCCATGACCAAAATGAGAACATTGATTTTCTTGAAGTACAGCGCCAACTACCAAGAATAAAAACAAATGTTTAAGACAAAATGTACGTAGTTTTCTACGTAGAGTCTGATTCTGCAATTAAAAATGGGGGTTCCCACTTGAAATTTTAATGCTGCCTCCCACCCCACCCCGAGGGGTCTGGGGTGGCGGGCTAATTTTAGCAGAAGTCCCTCTCGAAAATAATCAACTTTGGATTCTACACACGTTTTCGTGTGAAGCTTATTTTCCGAGTTATTCTGGTTGTCAACCTAAAATTCACACCCTGTATAAATAACTTACGTCTTACTATGCATTTTAAATACACTCTAAGTCGAAAGAACGACGCACCACGAAGGAGTTATCCGAAGGGGACGATATTCGATAGATGTGATGCACATATACAGACGAATAACTGATTTCAGTTTCGGAAAAAAATGGTGATAAGTTCAAGAGAAAGAACTTTACAAATTGATCAAGTGAATTACGCTTTGGTCCACCTCTACCCCTAATGCAATCTATTATTCGGCTTGGCATTGATTGCTGGAGTTATTGGGTGTCGTCCTTAGGGTTATCGTGCCACATTCTGTCCACCTGGCGTGGTATATCGCAGAATCCCGAGGTGGTTTGAGGGCTCCCCATAATGCTAGAAACGTTCTTAATTTGGGGGAGGCCCAGAAACCTTGGTGTCCAAGGAAGGGTTAGGCAAGCACGAAAACCAGCAGTAGAAACCCTCGCCGTGTGCGGGCGGGCATTATCTTGCTGAAATGTAAATACATAGTGGCTTGCCATGAATGGCAACAAAAATAGGTGTGGAATATAGTCCACGATTCTGTAAGGGGGCCGCGGATGGTAAATAAAGATGTGCTGCTACGAAAAGAAATGGCATATCAGAGCAGCACTCCTGGCTGTAACGCAGCATTGCGGGTGATAAGCAGGTTGGAATCTCAGTGCTGCCTGGGGAGCCTCCAGACACGTTAACACTGGTCACCGGAACTCAGTCTAATTTGGGACATTACTGAAGGTAGATCTACTCTGGTCGATGAGTTTCTAGGCCACATGTGCCCGACAGTTCTGCAGAAGGGCTTGTTGGTGTGGAGAGTTCAGTGGTCTGTGTACAGAGGTCAATGGTTGGTGTAGAGAGGTGAATGGTTGGTGTAGCGAGGTCAATGGTTGGTTCACAGAGGTCAATGGTTGGTGTACAGAGGTCAATGGTTGGTGTACAGAGGTCAGTAGCAGTCTGAGCAAGGGGTGCCAAGAGCTCAGCCCCCTTTCTGTGATCCGCCTATTAATTCTACATCTACATCTATATCCATACTCCGCAAGCCACCTGACGGTGTGTGACGGAGGGTACCTTAAGTACCTCTATCGGTTCTCCCTTCTATTCCAGTCTCGTATTGTTCGTGGAAAGAAGGATTGTCGGTATGCCTCTGTGTGGGCTCTAATCTCTCTGATTTGATCCTCATGCTCTCGTCGCGAGATACGTCGGAGGGAGCAATATACTACTTGACTCCTCGGTGAAGGTATGTTCTCGAAACTTCAACAAAAGCCCGTACCGAGCTACTCAGCGTCTCTCCTGCAGAGTCTTCCACTGGAGTTTATCTATCATCTACGTAACGCTTTCGCGATTACTAAATGATCCTGTAACGAAGCGCACTGCTCTCCGTTGGATCTTCTCTATCAAACCTGTCTGGTACGGATCCCACACTGCTGAGCAGTAGTCAAGCAGTGGGCGAACAAGCGTACTGTAACCTACTTCCTTTGTTTTCGGATTGCATTTCCATAGGATTCTTCCAATGAATCTCAGTCTGGCATCTGCATTACCGACGATCAACTTTATATGATCATTCCATTTTAAATCACTCTTAATGCCTACTTCCAGATAATTTATGGAATTAACTACTTCCAGTTGCTGACCTGCTATATTGTAGCTAATTAATATGGGATCTTTCTTTCTATGTATTCGCAGCACATTACACTTCTCTACATTGAGATTCAATTGCCATTCCCTGCACCATGCGTCAATTCGCTGCAGATCCTCCTGCATTTCAGTACAATTTTCCATTGCTACAACCTCTCGATAAACCACAGCATCATCCGCAAAAAGCCCGATGTCATCCACAAAGTCATTTATGTATATTGTGAATAGCAACGGTCCCACGACACTCACCTGCGGCACACCTGAAATCACTCTGACTTTGGAAGACTTCTCTCCATTGAGAATGACATCCTGCGTTCTGTTATCTAGGAACTCTTCAATCCAATCACACAGTTGGTCTGATAGTCCATATGCTCTTACTTTGTTCATTAAACGACTGTGGGGAACTGTATCGAACGCCTTGCGGAAGTCAAGAAACACGGCATCTACCTGTGAACCCGTGTCTATGGCCCTCTGAGTCTCGTGGACGAATAGCGCGAGTTGGGTTTCACACGATCGTCTTTTTCGAAACCCATGCTGATTCCTACAGAGTAGATTTCTAGTCTCCAGAAAAGTCATTATACTCGAACATAATACGTGTTCCAAAATTCTACAACTGATCGACTTTACAGATATAGATCTATAGTTCTGCACATCTGTTGGACGTCCCTTCTTGAAAACGGGGATGACCTGTGCCCTTTTCCAATCCTTTGGAACGCTTCACTCTTCTAGAGACCTACGGTACACCGCTGCTAGAAAGGGGGGGCGGGGAGGGGCAAGTTCCTTCGCGTACTCTGTGTAAAATCGAGCTGATATCCCATCAGGGTGCAGCAGCCTTTTCTCTTTTGAGCGATTTTAATTGTTTCTCTTGTTTCTCTATCCCTCTGTCGTCTATTTCGATATCTACCATTTTGTCATCTGTGTGACAACCTAGAGAACGAACTACAGTGCAGTCTTCCTCTCGTGGTCACTAAAGTACACCTTGTATGACAATGACGACTCTGGCACTGTGAGTACCTTTCTGACGATTGCTCGGTCCTGTCCTTCTGTTATCTCTCTAGGTTGACCGCTTCCTTTTTAACACTGTGTTCGGCCATGGTTCATCGATTCCTCCCAGCATTGTCCTGTTATGGTATCGCTCCTGTTCAAATGTCGATCGATTCGCTGGTTACTCCAGTTTCCCTGGGCCCAACTATACGTCGTGTGTCAAATACTGTCTGCGGATAATGTTCAAGCGTCTGTCTGCGATCGACAGTTGCTGTCCAACTGAGTACTCGGAAGGAAATTTGCAGAGATTGATGCCTTGGTATCGACATGTCATTTGTTTACTATCCTTGCCAGCTGCGCGTCAAATTGCTCTGCAGCGTCACACATTCACCCATCGGCTGCCAATGTTTACAGTTTTGCATTTTCCATCGGTACCTGTTCGAATATTAATCTGTCACCAAGTGATATAACACGTGGGGTGCCTATTTTTCTCTTTTTTTTCCAAGGACGTATGTTACCATGTTTACCACAAGGACAAAGTCCTTTTTAAAGAGACAATTATGCATTGATATACTTTAAAATTAGCTGTCACTTGATAACGGTGATTATGAAGCATTTCATTAAAGAATACGGTGCCATCTCTAAAATGTTGCTAGTTTGTGAACACAAGTTAACAGAAAGAGATAGTCCCTGTGCTGTGCATTTCCGTGCTATGTGGGACGTGAAGAGAGGATTTCGTAGTTCTGGGAAACATTGCTGTAATTTTTTTTTTATTTTTTTTATTTTTTTTTTTTTTTTTTGACGTGTGGCAAAAAACATGGCGGTCCCGTCAGCACGCGAACGGCGTGTGTCCGTGGCTGTTCTGGAGCCGCCACTGACGCAGGTGTTGCCCTGACGCCACGGGCCCTACGGCGGCGTGTTGGGCCACGCCGACTGGCGAGCCGCAGCCGCAGCCGGTAACTCAATCAGCGGCCACGTGTCGCGACGCGGTGCCTGCAGTTACCCTCACAGCCGCACGTGGTACGCCGACTCTCAAACCAGGTTTGCTGCGTCGCCGACAACCGTAACGCAATATGCGATACGTACCGACCCACCGTCCGACCGTACTGCTGCTAGTGAAGCAAATGCGACCGACCCCGTCTTACCGAGTCCTCTCAGTACGAACGTATCCTTAGTTCTCACGGTTTTCACCTCGTCGGGAAGCGTCAACAGAAGCGAAAAATACTACTAGATCAGCATATGTTAATAGAGCTGGTGGTTTTTCAGTGTAAATATTTGATACTGCAGACAAAGAAAAACCAAAGGAATTCGCAAAATTATTTACGTAATTTATACGAAATAATTCTCCAAAACTGGAAGCACACCGAAATTTTAATGATTAATGGAAACCACTTAAGCTGTGTTGTATGCAATGCTCAAGACAAAACGCAGAAAAACTGCTTACAAACATTCCGTCAACCACCTCGGGTTTATTATCTTACTTCCTGTATATTATACTAAAAATCGATATGCATGCGGCACCAGGCGTACGTAATATGTTCCAAAACGTAATGCATATAAAACTGGATTTTCCGGTGCACATACATCAGGTTATTTTGGATATCCTTTGGCTAACGACCATTTGTGTACCCAACAGAAAGACAACATTAGTGTCACTATCCTACACAATATTACACACTTCCTCCTGCTGAGGCAATTGGATAAACTTGACTTGTTCTTTTTGAAATTTGTGTGATCTAACGTGGGTTTCTTGGGACTTATGGATGAACCATGGGCGGTTCTCGGAAAACCCAACAAAAGTGTTTCTTACTGTTTTTTCGTCGTCACTAGCGGGCCAAACACAGCCGAGGATTCTCAGACTGCTATGCACAGCAAATGACTGAAATGTTTTACAATATATTTCAAAGATCCCCATCTCCAACAGCCTTGAAAATTTTCTTGTTATCTTTGCCCGTTTCCAAAATTTAACGGTTCAAAGTTACGCTACTACTACACGTATAATTCGGTATTAGGCAAAATCTAAATAATAAATAACCTCAGCAAATTGCTCAAATTTTAACGGTATATTCTCTAAGCATTTCTATAGAAGAGACACCTCCCCATTTTCAAAAATCTATATCCGTTATCTCGAAACACCACAAAGACGTGATTTTTATGTACCAAAACAAAGCCATGGGTTACGAAACGGCTATGAACAGCAAATGGCCGTAATTTGTTAACGGTGTATTCCTAAGATCCCGACCTCAAAAAAATCTGGAAAGTATTTTCCAGACCTTTATCTAATTCCGAGATACGGTGGTTCAAACGTGTCCTACTTGTACACGAAAAATCCGGTGTGAGACGAGGCGTAGGTTATAAAGTGACGTAGCATGGAGAAATATGCTGTAAAGTGTCTCATTTATCACCTGGGAACCCCATCTACATCTACATCTACATGATTACTCTGCAATTCACATTTAAGTGCTTGGCAGAAGGTTCATCGAACCACAATCATACTATCTCTCTACCATTCCACTCCCGAACAGCGCGGGAAAAACGAACACCTAAACCTTTCTGTTCGAGCTATGATTTCTCTTATTTTATTTTGATGATCATTCCTACCTATGTAGGGTGGGCTCAAAAAAATATTTTCGGGTTCGGAAGACAAAGTTGGTGACTGAAATTTCGTAAATAGATCTCGCCGCGACGAAAAACGTCTTTGCTTTAATGACTTCCATCCCAAATCGCGTGTCATATATGCCACACTCTCTCCCCTATTACGTGATGATACAAAATGAGCTGCCCTTTTTTGCACCCTTCCGATGTCCTCCGTCAATTCCACCTGGTAAGAATCCCACACCGCGCAGCAATATTCTAACAGAGGACGAACGAGTGTAGAGTAAGCTCTCTCTTTAGTGGACTTGTTGCATCTTCTATGTATCCTGCCAATGAAACGCAACCTTCGCTCGCCTTCCCCACAATATTATCTATGTGGTCTTTCCAACTGAAGTTGTTCGTAATTTTAACACCCAGGTACTTAGTTGAATTGACAGTCTTGAGAATTGTACTATTTATCGAGTAATCGAATTCCAACGGATTTCTTTTGGAACTCATCTGTATCACCTCACACTTTTCATTATTTTGCGTCAACTGCCACCTGCCATACCATACAGCAATCTTTTCTAAATCGCTTTATAACTGATACTGGTCTTCGCATGATCTTACTAGACGGTAAATTACTGCATCATCTGCGAACAACCTGAGAGAACTGCTCAGATTGTCACCCAGGTCATTTATATAGATCAGAAATAGGAGAGGTCCCAGGACGCTTCCCTGGGGAACACCTGATATCATTTCAGTTTTACTCGATGATTTGCCGTCTATTACTACGAACTGCGACCTTCCTGACAGGAAATCACGAATCCAGTCGCGCAACTGAGACGATACCCCATAGGCCCGCAGCTTGATTAGAAGTCGCTTGTGAGAAACGGTGTCAAAAGCTTTCCGGAAATCTAAAAATACGGAATCAACTTGAGATCCCCTGTCGATAGCAGCCATTACTTCGTGCGAATGAAGAGCTAGCTGCGTTGCAAAAGAACGATGTTTTCTGAAACCATGCTGATTACGTATCAATAGATCGTTCCCTTCGAGGTGATCCCTAATGTTTGAATACAATATATGCTCCAAAACCCTACTGCAAACGTCAATGATATAGGTCTGTAGTTCGATGGATTACTCCTACTACTCTTCTTAAACACTGGTGCGACCTGCGCAATTTTCCAATCTGTAGGTACAGATCTATCGGTGAGCGAGCGGTTGCATATGGTTGCTAAGTAGGGAGCTATTGTAGCAGCGTAATCTGAAAGGAATCTAATCGGTATTTAATCTTGACCTGAAGACTCGCCCGTATCAAGCGATGTGAGTTGCTTCGCAACTCCTAAGGTATCTACTTCTAAGAAACTCATGCTAGCAACTGTTCGTGTTTCAAATTCTGGAATATTCCATTCGTCTTCCCTGGTGAAGGAAATTTGGAAAACTGCGTTCAATAACCCCGCTTTAGCGGGACAGTCGTCGGTAACAGTACCATCGACACTGCGCAGCGAAGGTATTGACTGCTTCTTGCCGCTTGTGTACATTACATACGACCAGAATTTCTTCAGATTTTCTACCAAAATGTGTCGTTGTGGAACCTACTAAAGGCATCTCGCATTGAAGTCCGTGCCAAATTTCGCGCGTCTGTAAATTTTAGCCAATCTTCGAGATTTCGCGTTCTTATGAACTTCGCATGCTTTTTCCGTTGCCTGTGCAACAGCGTTCGGACCTGTTTTGTGCACCATGGGGAATCAGTTCCATCTCTTACCAATTTATGAGGTATGAATCTCTCAATTGCTGTTGCTACTATATCTTTGAATTTGATCCACATCTCGTCTATATTTGCATAGTCAGTTGTAGTAGTGAACCACATGCAAAATTTTTCTATACGTGAACTCCGATGTAATGCGTAAAATTATTCTTGCGTTATTTCTGTTTCACGTAAGTAAACTGTCTATATTTTACTGGCCAACACATTTCTTTCCTTATGAGTTAGATGCCCGGCTGCAGGAGGGAAAAGAGGGGAACCGGCGGAAATATGCTCCTGTCGGCCTGAAAAAGTTCGGATATGTTCCTGTTTATTGAAAAGACTCTAACTGAAAAGTGGGGTATCAGCTGTCTCGCGCTACCTTTCACGGGAACTTCGAAAATGTTCCAAAAAATTTCGTTTTGCGAATATATTCGTGCTTTTTGTTGCTAAAGGAGAAGAAGACATTGGCTGCGCAAAGAGACTTAAAAGTAATAAATATTGGTAGATACTAGACAGTGGTAGTGGTATAGCAAGAGCGAAGGAGACAGTGTCAGTTTTAGGGAAAGAGAAGAACACAATGGCAGTGGAACATAGTTGTCAGTGACAGAACAGCTCTAGGAAAACAGTGAAGGACACTGTGGTAATGGGAGACAGAGTATATGATAGTGGTAACGAGGAAGAGAGAACTGCAGCAGGAGGTAAGGAATGAGATATTAGCGGTAAGAGCAAGATGCAGAAAGGGAGAGTGAGAGGACATTGAGAAAGTGGGGCAGAACGAAGGGGCTAATGCTCTGCCCAAAGAATCAATGAAAGAGCCACACAAAGAGACGATGACAATGCATAGGTCTCAACTAGTGAGTGAGAAAGAGCAATTGGGAGTGAATGGGTACGATCGTCTTGCAGCGATGGACTAGTGGGCGTGAAAGAAGTACAGTTAAGAGAGCTTGCGGGAGACTGAGGTGAGACGCATGTAAAAACAAGCGGGAATATGTTCGCACGTCTAAATTTTGGAAAAATTTTTAAACCCGCTGAGGGAGGTAGAATTTGGCAGCCGCTACCTCCCTTTTCAGTCAGTCTTTCAAATCAACAGAAAAATATTCGCATTTTTTGTGCTCCACTGGGAGCATTTTTCTGCTAGTTAATAAAGATGCTTTGTATCCGGCCTTCAGAATTCCCACAATTCTACTTAGATTTCGGCAGTTTATCGAGTCAACGAGTGGCCTTGAGACGACATCGCCTACTAAGTGACAAGTTTTCCTGGAACCCCATTCTAGGATGACTGCCAGAAGGAATTCATCCGACATGAGGTACAGTGTCAGGTTGGCTTTGAGCCTGTCCAAGAGCAGGGATGGAAGTTTTGCTTCCATTCACTCATTTGTTGCATTCATATACATTTATTTAATTACTATTTCGTTTGCTCGTACCGATGCTACGCCAGCAATGCAATCAGAACAGTTCAGTGTCATTCACAGTGCGCCATTTTCGGCCGCTGTCTCGTAAGACAGGTCGGTTTTCTGTCTGATTCAGGTTCATCAGAAAGTCTCATGGAAACAACCAATATGCCCCGTATGCACGTCCAGGTAGACGACACATACCACGCCAATCTCAACACAGCTACTGTCTCTGGCACTCCAGTTTCTAAAGTGCTCTAATTTTCGATTCCTCACTCCATCGCCCACCACAAATCAACTGTCGACTACGTGATTCTTCAATTTCTCCAGGCGTATTTTATGACGAAATAAATCCAGTGTGAACAGCCTGGTATGAGTGTGCATAGGACACAAAATTTCGGCAATCGACCAGGTTACCATCATCAGGTGCGCTGATGTACTAACCGGCGGTGGGTCGGCGCCATGTATATATAGGACAAACCCCCTCCCTCTCCTCCCTCAGGCGCTTCCTATGAGTCGGTGCGGTCCGCGCCCGGCGCGCGGTCCAGGTACAGCGTCCGTTCTCCCGCCGTCTGGGCGCTGCGTCCCAGATCTTCTCATTCAGGAGGGTCTGCCAGCACCGCTCTCGTTATTCTTCCCTCCTCCCCCGAAATCGGCACACTCTGGGAAATATCCTTTTTCTTCTTAATCCGGGTGATCGCGGGTTCCCACGCCTTGATCAGGATGTAACCGCTGTCACGATTTAGTTGTGGCTCCCTTACTCTGATCACCTCACCGACTCATAGGAAGCGCCTGAGGGAGGAGCGAGAGGGGGACTGTCCTATATATACTTGGCGCCGGCCCACCGCCGGTCAGTATATCAGTGCACCTGATGATAGAAACGTGGTCGATTGCCGGAATATTGTGTCCTATGCACGCTCATACCAGGCTGTTCACCCGAGATTTATTTCGTCAACTGTCGACTAAATAGACGTCAACATTCCCTAACTGTCCATTGCCACTTGACAGTCTTGCTTTCTGTCATCCAGTGTTAGCATTTATTTCTGATTTTTCAATGTCTTTACGTTCTCTGTTGCTGGCCTTTCAGTGTCATACGAATATGGTGAATTTTAATTACGCGTAATATGCTTTTTACTTGGACAAAAGATTGGTCTCCTGAGGGAGATGCCACACTAATAACGCGTGACAATGAGTTTCGCTTTGATAATGGCCTCAATTTGACAGCGAAGAGACTCCAGAAGTTTCTACTTGTATGCTGTTCCCACAAGAAGCCTCTCATTGATGAGTCTATACCGTAAAGCTACCGAAAAGCGGGAAAGTTGAAAGTTACGTATCTCCGCTTAGGTTGATGCAAAAGTTCGTAGCGTTTTTGTTTTGCATGTAGGTAATCCGGGTGACTAGGAGTTAATTTGTCGATTGACATTTCTTATTTGTACTTCACTGTTGCTGAATGAGTGTACACATTGTCAGTTTAAATTTGGAAATAGTAAGTGTAGCTTTGGATGTTAGAGAGTGGAGTACGAATGGTAGCAATCGGAATATTCCCGATATATTCTTCTGTTTGGATCCAGTAGAGCTGAGACAGCAGTGGAGACCGCCAGAAACAATTGCGCCGTTTGTGGGAGCTAATGGCTTTGGATAGGACAGGGCAAGACAATGATTTCCTCGTTTTAATTAGGATCATTTTGACACCAGTCACCCTCCACGTTCAGGAAGAACTTCAGGGATTGACGAAAATCGTTTAGATCCATTAATCCACAGTGACTTACGTCAGTGTGCAAGGGAAGTAGCAGATGTGATGAACTGTGATCATTCCAGCATCTTGCATCACTTGTATGTGACGGGGAAGTTTCACAAATCGTATGCATGTGTACCGCATGCTCTAAAGCAAAATCACAAAAATTATTTGGTGGCCATATGTGCATCTGTGATTGCACACCATGTATTCGCCTGTGAACAACGCTGACCATTCCTATCCTGTGCCGTCACTGGTGACGAGAAATGGTTTATGTATACTATCATAAGGAAAAGGAGGGAATGGCTGACCCCAAACAAAGCAGCAACACCCCGTACAAACAAAGGCATGCTCGCATCCACAAGAAGTAATGTCATTCATCTGGTGGAACAGCAACGATGTGCGTCCATATTCCTTCCCAGAGGTGTATAACCACCAGTGGTGATATTTATTGTCAACAAGTGAGACGTCTTGCAGACTAAATCCGACAACAATGACCAGAAAGACTGCGTGAAGCGATGCTACTTCACACAACGCCCGCCTTCATTCAGCTAGACTGACAAGAAACTGGGTTGGGAACTCATTCCGTACCCTCCTTATTCACCTGATATTGCGCCCTTAGATTTTCTCCTGTTCCACTCTCTATCGATCAACGTCCCTTTCGGGATGAAAATGCGTTCCGTGCATGGCTCGACGAGTTCTTCTCCTCAAAAATACATGATTTCTACAGTGGAGGAACAGAAAACCTGCCGCAGCGCTGGCAGTCTGTTGGAAATAGTGAAGGTGAACATACAACTCATGACTAAAGTCTCTGGTATGCGTTGTGTTTATTAAGCTTATGGAAAAATGCTACGAACTTAGGCAAAAACTCAATAGTTCCAGACATTTCTACGGCATTAAATTCAGGTGATGACATAGGGTACCTGTAGGTGCGTCAAAGCAGCAACATTTGCGTGAAGCCCTGTGATTACGGTTGTTGCCATTTTAGAATGTGGGGGCGAGCACAGTGCAGTAAAGGTGTACCAGAAAGAACGACATCTGACCACCGAGAATCTTGGAATAAACTTCGAGGTTCATCTTCACGTGAACGTGGGTGATAGGACGCAAGTCATCGTTCGGAAGCAGCCCTCTTGCATTCCGGAACCATCTTCGGCCTGAGCCACATATTCCACACCATGTTGTTTAAACGCGTCATTCAGCCGTCGCTCCAACGATACTAATTTACATTGCTTTCTTCAGCATCTAGAGCCTGATTCAATCGTGGTTTGGAGTGTGCTGTTAATCTGACTGTCTTCGCTAGAAAATTTATTTCAAGTTAAAGATGTCTGAGGCGAGATCAATCAAAGACTTTTCCACTAAAAATGTTTAAACCTGAATGCAAACATCAATAAATTTATACCAATACCTGAGAAGATATATTTTCGTTGATTTAGGCAGGACCAAAGGAGAGTCAAGCGTTTTATACTTCCAGCAACAAGCATTTTACGAGGGTGAGTCAAATGAAAACCTTAAATATTTTTTAAATATTAATTATTGTGCAGAAGTGGTACAAAGCTGTATCACTTTTCAACATAATCTCCCCCACGCTCAATGCAAGTCCTCCAGCGCTTACAAAGTGCATAAATTCCTTTAGAAAAAAATTCTTTTGTTTGTCCGCGCAACCACTCATGCACCGAGTGGCGTACCTCTTCATCAGAACGGAACTTCTTTTCTCCCACTGCGTCTTTGAGTGGTCCGAACATATGAAAAACAATTGATACAAGGTCTGGTGAGTATGGTGGATGAGGAAGACACTAAAAATGCAGGTATGTGATTGTTTCAACTGTTGTACGGGCATTGTGGTGCCTTGCATTGTCTTGTTGCAAAAGGACACCTGCTGACAGCGATCGACGTCGCTTTGATTTGATTGCAGGCCGCAGATAATTTTTTAGGAGGTCTTTGTATGATACAGTGGTGACAGTGGTCCTTCTAGGCATGTAGTGCTCCAAAATGACGCCTTTTTCGTCCCAAAAGAGAGTCAGCATAACCTTCCCTGCTGATGGTTCTGTTCGAAACTTCTTTGGTTTTGGTGATGAGGAATGGCGCCATTCCTTGTTCGTTATCTTCGTTTCCGATTGGAGGAAGCGAACTCAGGTTTCGTCCCCAGTAACGATTCTTGCAAGGAAGCCGTTACCTTCTCGTTAAGAGCGCCGATGAAGTTCTTCACAAGCATCAACACATCGTACTCTCACTTCAGGAGACAGCTGCCGTGGCATCCTTCTTGCAGACACTTTGTGAAATTGGAGTACATAATGCACAATAATATGTACTGACCCATGACTAATCTGTAAGTACGCTGCAATGTCATTGACTGCCACTCGGCGGTTTTCCTTCACTATGGCTTCAACTGCTGCAATGTTCTGTGGAATCACAACTCGTTGTGCCTGAGCTGGACGAGGAGCATCTTCCACTGAAGTCACACACACCATTTGCGAACTCCCTACTCCATTCGTAGACTTGCTGCTGTGACAAACATGCATCACCGTACTGAACCTTCATTCGTCGATGAATTTCAATAGGTTTCACACCTTCACTAAGCAAAAACCGAATAACAGAACGCTGTTCTTCCCTGGTGCAAGTCACAAGTGGGGCGGCCATCTTTGGTTCAAGTGGCTCTGAACACTATGAGACTTAACTTCTTAGGTCATCAGTCCCTTAGAACTTAGAACTACTTAAACCTAACTAACCTAAGGACATCCATGCCCGAGGCAGGATTCGAACCTGCGACCGTAGCGGTCGCAAGGTTCTAGTCTGTAGCGCCTAGAAACGTTCGGCCACTTCGGCCGGCTCGGCCATCTTTATACTGATACTGTAACGGCACGTGTGCATCTGCACTATGCTGTCACCTACAGGCCATTCTGCACGCTGTTTGTAGCACGCTTACCAACTTCCGGGATAACGGCGCGAAATTTCGATTTGTTATTACAAATATAAGGTTTTCATTTGACTCATCCTCGTACTGTTTCGAACAGTGGACAAACTGGCTTGAGGCATAATGCAAGGGGCGTCAATTAACGAAAAGTGTAATTCTGGATTTTCGTAGAAACTATCGATAAAGTAACGAGTGGTCACTCCCATTCTTATTTTGCAAAATCAGTATAGCCTATATGGATGTGTTGCTCTTTTACTAAAATCCCACAACTTTTGTGTCGATTCGCGATAGGAGGATAGTTTGCGGTCATGAGGTGTCCTGCAAAAGTCGAAAGGCTGCCGCGATACTGCCACGCTTTGTTGATATCTTTTTGTGTCACTGTCTTACGATTACTGTAGCGTCGTTACTAAAAAATGGAAAAAAAAACTCAAATGTAATAGACGTGAGGGGAGCATGGCGTCTTCAGAATACTAGGTAAAAGGCCACGGTCATTTAAATTCCCCTGTAGCCGCTGTGTCCGCCAAGACAGCGCGTAAACAGCAGGCTACCCGCTGCGGGCGCTGCGACCGTAAACCCACTTGACACTGGTGCGCTCTTTGGCAGACAGAGGAGAGCTTACACCGTCGCCAGGTAGTCCCGCCTGTCGAGCAGAGCCGCTCGCGGAGAACGGCAGCAGAATGTTTATAGAGGATCTCGCATCTCTAATACCGCAGTTACGTCTCTTTTGTGCGCGCCGCGAACGTTCATTCTGAGAGCGCGCTCTTGTTTGTGGCGAGGAGATAAAGTCCCGGCGAGGGGGGCCGTCTTTTGTGGCGTGCACTGGCTGGCGCTCCAGTCGCGGAAGGAGGGTTTTGGGGGTGGGGGGCGGTAGGGGTGGAGGAGGGAGGGTCTAGGAGCCAGACATGCGGGCTTCCGGCTCCCTCCTCGCCGCCGCCGGCCGACTTCTGAGGCCGCGAGCGAATAGGACCAGCGAGATAAGTCACTGATAAAAGGGCCCGCTGCCACTAGTTATATCAATTCCGTCTGCACGAATCACACAGTCGAAATGCACCGCGAAACAAGGGCCAAGAGATGCGCTGTTGTTGTATGGAGCCAAGGTCATAACACCGGGACAATCATTCCGGTAAAAATATCATCACCCCATTAACCGTCGCATCGTGTCTGTGGCCCCTTTAAATCGAAAGGCTGGTTTAACTACCTAGAAATATTTGTAATATGGAAGTGGACTTCTCATCTTCCAGATATGCTTTATGTGGCGTCGGAAAATACCCCAAGAACACACTATGTGATTTCCGATGCTATATTTCAACATTATTACGAAAACAAAAGCTTGGCCAGAGTACATGTTCTAAAATGTCAGTTATATCTCCATTGTTGTCAACAGTTCGTAGAAAACACATAAACGCGCATTGTTACGACAGATTCTTAACTAGGAACTACGTTTTGTTGAAGGTGTGGTGTTATATTTTATTCGTCATTGATGATGATATGCTTTGAAAGGGGCTTCAGTCTGGAGTAGACTTAAGCAGATTTGCAGAAGAGTGATACTGGTAATTAATTAGCTTTTGGGAAAGAGGATGAGAGTTACGTTAATGTGTAGGGTGTTTCACAATTCATGTGACACGTTTTAGATGTTGTAGAGTGGACTTAGTAGATAACGTCTTACATAGGAACCCATGTTCGGAAATGTCATTCAGTGACTCTACAGAGCATGAAAGTATAGGCGTCAACGCCTATAAATGTATGAATATACAAGGTGATTCCGTGACGATGTTACAAACCTTCAAAGATGATGGCAAAGGATAAATGTATCAATTTGAGGTAAGGATTTCTGTACCGGAAACGAACGAATCTAAAGTCATAACGAAAAATCGTCATCATACCTCTAACACTGAAATAAGTGTACCAGTACTGTTCTTGCTAAGATCGTAGGGTAGGCAACTTTCTACGGTTGTAATATGGACCAAAACAAGAAAAATGTCTGATAAACTTGGGCTCTAAAATACATACTTGAGGAGTTATGAGTACTTGTTCCATAGAGGAGGTGTGTCCACACTAGCAAAGATGAACATGAATTGTGAAACACGCTGTAGCTACGATAGATTATGATATACAGGTCGGAGATGAAGTCGATGTGAGTGAATGTGATAATGGTAATCAGGAAACTAGTGGCGCATGTAGAAGTGGACAGGTATCATATGATGTTGTACATCCTGATGTGTGCAAGTGGGTTTCAAGCAATGTAGTACGTGAAACTACACGTATTCCACGTCACCTTAGATTACAATTTCATAGAATCACCTATCACAAACAGAGTGCAACAGCAATGTATACCAGTAATTGTGCAAATGGGAGTAAAATTGTACACTAACATTTTGAATACTGGACTGATCTTCAGGTTTCAAGGATGTTCTAAAGGGTAAGCAATGTGGTAACTAGGATGCAGATGCTCCAAATCTGGAACGATATGGGTGTGCTTCTTGCCCAAGGAAAGCAAATCAACCATGTTATGAGTGTCACAAGTCTGTAAAAAATACGCCAGAAGAAGAGTATAATGTAAGGAGTGTTCATCATACGACGTGGTGAGCATGTAGAAGTTTATTTCCAACACAAGATACTTTATTGTGAGACTTACCGCTGGAATCCTCAGGAAGAATTTAATTTACAACGCTGGAGGTTACGTACGCAACGATAGTTCGACAAATTCTCGACTGTAACGTGTCGTGTGGAAACATTTATTGGGTTGAATTAGCAGCAGAGATAAAGAAATGTTCCTTTCGTCCATTGCCGAAGACTCCGTGGCATTTCGTCCGTTCGTCGGAGCTTCCGTGGTGTCACAATCACACTCGTGGCTGTGGCCTGAGTCGACGTACTTTTGGCGACGTGCGGCGCGCGAGACAGGTAACGTGACGTATTGCTCCGCGGATTTAATTGGTAACGTTTATTGATGGATCCACATTAATTATCTGTACTGCTACATTAACAAATAAATATACATGTGGCTCGCCACCTTCGCCTTGATCCACGAAACAGGGTTAAACTTCACAATTGAAAAGTCAATATTTAAAAAGGTCTGTGGCCAGCCAACTACTTTCAGAAAGATTCCGAGATCAAACTACTGGATTGGAATATGTATAGCAGTAACATTTCGTACATAGTCTCCAACTGGCCCACCAAGCGAGATGGCACATTGTTTAGCCCACTGAATACGTTTTTGGAAGGACGCCGCTTAAAATCCGCGTCTGCCCACACAGATTTAGGTTTCCGTGATTCCATCACATCACTCCAGGGATATGTCATGATGGTTCGTCTGAGAAGGCAAAACCGATTTCCTTCGCCATCGTTTATCTAGATATTCATCAACATCTACATGTATACTCTGCAAATCACTCTTAAATGCCTGGCAAAAGGTTCAGCGACACACTTCACAACAATTCTCTTTTACTCCATTCTCGAATAACACGCAGAAAAGACGAACATGTAGATATTTTCGTGCGAGCTCTGATTTCCCTTATTTTATTGTGATGATCGTTTCTTCCTATGTAGGTTGGCGTCAACAAAATATTTTCGCATTCGGAGGAGAAGGTTGATGATTGATCCTTGACAAATTGACACAATGCGAGCTAGTGCTCTGTGTCCAATGATCTCGATGTCGATGGGACGTTAAACCTTAATGTTCCTTCCTTCCTTCCAGCTGCAGACAGCATATCCGCAGATAATCATAATAATAACAAAACAGGAATATAGTTGAAACGCAGTAGGGAAAGAACCACATAAAACCATCACGTGCAGATTTTCACGCAAACAAGTGCAATTTACACTAGCGAAGACCGTCATTTTTATATAACACCATCTCCCTTTATGTAATATCTCTACGCTCTCCTCTGAGGCCTCTTTCTACAGAACAAGTTCAAATGGTTCAAATGGCTCTGAGCACTATGGGACTCAACTGCTGTGGTCATTAGTCCCCTAGAACTTAGAACTACTTAAACCTAACTAACCTAAGGACATCACACACATCCATGCCCGAGGCAGGATTCGAACCTGCGACCGTAGCAGTCGCACGGTTCCGGACTGCGCGCCTAGAACCGCGGGACCACCGCGGCCTTCACCGAACAAGTCCACGAGCACTAATTCAAAATGCTCACAGAGAAAAACAGGCAATGTGGTTAAGCAGGATTTTGACGTCTGCCCTAGGGAATGCACTTTTGAATGCTTTCTAGGCTTTCCGTACCGCAAAAGTAACCTTTTGGTTCACGAAGCACCACTAACTTCAGATTTCCGAAGTCCTAACCACTTAAAAACACTCCGCCCAAGAGGGCTCACCTCTTGCCTGGTCAAAACCCACGAGGGTTAGCTGCAAAGTCACTGTAAGGGATAGTTAACACACAGGCATTTATGCCAGTGAGAATCAGGAACAGAAAAGTAGGCATTCTCGTTTACCATTTCCTATTTCTGATTACTGTGCTTCTGTAAGAGACTGCCCCGTGGCAGGACTCTCATGTTTCTCTGCAACGTAGGAAACTACCGGACGTCGTCGGGACATTACTCGTCCCCGAGGGGGCATCGCATGCTCAGACCAGCATCCGCTTAAGAGTATTAGGAAAAATCCAACTCATTTTCTTCAGGCCCGACGAAAAGCTTCTTTTTCCTGCAGCCATAAATTGGCCGGGGTGGTTCCAATAACGAACAGGGCTAGCACACATCGACGACCAACGAGTTATATTACTAGTAATCAGGTGGTTATTTTGTGTATTAATCAGCCATACGCTAATGTAATTTGAATGAACTATGCTAAACGGATAAAATTAGTTTAAAAAGTGTGGCCCTTATGAGAAATGCGTCAAGAATTGGCCGTCTGGTAAGACACATATTGTGCAGATCTTTCTGCTGGTGACAGAGGACGGTCTACTGGTCAAATGTGTTCAAATGTATGTGAAATCTTACGGGACGTAACTGCTAAGGTCATCAGTCCCTAAGCTTACACACTACTTAACCTAAATTATCCTAAGGAGAAACACACACACCCATGCCCGAGGGAGGACTCGAACTTCCGCCGGGATTAGGCACACACTCCATGACTGCAGCGCCTCAGACCGCTCGGCTAATACCGCGCAGCTCTACTGGTCAACATTACATCAGTATTTACATCTTTTGCAGAACTAATAACTATAGCTATTACAAGGTATATATTGTTAGGTTGGATAGTACCTCCAAATACACGTGGCAAAAAAAAAAAAAAAGGTTCAAATGGCTCTAAGCACTATGGGACTTAGCATCTGAGGTCATCAGTCCTCTAGACGTAGAACTACTTACACCTAACTAACCTAAGGACATCACAAACGGCCATGCCCGAGGCAAGATTCTAACCTGTGACCGTAGCACCAGCGCGGTTCCAGACTGAAGCGCCTGCAACCGCTTGGTCACAGCGGCCGACCATGTGGCAAAAGCAATCCATTAGTGCTTCTACAGGGTAATTCACGAAACCATGCTAATATTTTAATAGGTTATTCTACAAGTAAACCTAATGAAAGAAGATCATATACACATAGGTACGCAAATGTTCAGTTACGGAGATAGGGATGATAAAAAATTTTGCCTCAAATTTAACAACTTAGATAATATGAAGCCAACGCAAAACTGTACAAAGTGAAGCATTATTTCCATTTATTATGTTGTTATTGATCTGATCAATCTAATAAGACATGCCCCATACTTAAGTTATCCATAACATCCATAGAAGCAAAGAAGCAATTTCGTAATATTTTTAATTTATTAACTACTTGGCCCAATTTGTTTTTCAGATTCTAGACAATTCCACATCTAGGTCAGAATTTAATTTTGGAAAAATGATGGTAATAACGTTAACTGAAACTGTATGAATGTGTCAGATAATCTGTTTTTATTACTACAATAGTACAATTGAAATTATGTTAAAACAGAAAGAACAAAGCTGAGTGTTAGGGAAGTTGTACAGTGTACATACAATTTCAAAATACATTTACAATAAATGTTCAAACATGTCTTCCCCGAGTTCAATTCATTTAGCTGCACGTGCATGAACAGATTTTGTTGCTCTTTTCAGTTTCTCAGGGTGTTCTTAATTTCGTCTGTTGCATTCATAATGCGAGCAAGTAATACCAATACATTCACCCGACCAATAACAATAAAATAAATGGAAATCGTGATTTACTTTAACCTCGTACAGTTTTGTCATGGTTTCACATTAGCGATGTTGCTAAATTTCAGGCAAAATCTTGTATTAGCCGTAACTCCGTAACTAGACTTTTGCTAGCCTATGTTTATGAACTTTTTTCTTTAGTTTTACTTGTAGACTAACATATTTAAATATTTGCATATCTTCGTGAATCACTCTATATTTCCCCTGGGCAGCAGGTCAGCTGTCTATGTGTGGGCACGCGAACGCAAAACGGATAGTCTATACTGACAGGCGTAATCACTTGTGCTCGTGCAGGTCGTAAAGTTTGTAACGTGTTTGTGGAAGGACTGTGCACTTGTACCCCTTACACACTATATAGTTGATACCAAGAAGATTATCTAATTACTAAGTGAAACAGAATGTCACACTAATTTAATTTATCATGATTTGCAGTTGGAAAACATTAACAGAAATTAAATCATAAGATCTGATTGGGGTCAGAAATGGGAAACACGCAGGGTAAACGAGTGTTTCACATGATACAAGACCAGAATGTAAGGGAATATATGAGGTCGTCATCTCATAAATTATATGTGAAAACATGAACTCATATTGCGTGTTCAGTCACTGGCTTATTATATCGAAGAAATCATCAACTTCAGCTTGTGTACTAAATCAAACTGAATGTTGCCTCCAACTCAAAATAAAAAACAAGATTCTAAACTGTTACTCGCTCCCATCATTGCGTTTAACATAATTTCTGGGTCCTTCGCCAGTTTGGCTTAGTTCGTGGAATTTCACCAAATTATACCAGCCCTCCTGAGCAGAAGAAGGCGTGTGGCACGATCTGCTACTAAGTGCTGCTGGTGGAAGAGAATTCCTTCGGTACTACTGAGGAAGAAGGGTTCCTGGGTTGAAAAACAAGTGGCCGCGCGGGATTAGCCGAGCGGTCAGAGGAGCTGCAGTCACGGACTGTGCGGCTGGTCCCGGCGGAGGTTCGAGTCCTCCCTCGGGCATGGGTGTCTGTGTTTGTCCTTAGGATAATTTAGTTTAAGTAGTGCGTAAGCTTAGGAAATGATGACCTTAGCAGTTAAGTACCATAAGATTTCACACACACATACAAATACGTGGATTCAACTCTCTCTCTAGAATAAGTCTCACTTCTCCGTTTGCACAACTTTCCGTGCGCCAATAAGATGATTTTACAATACTCTGCGTCGTAAATACATCAACAGTTTCTGAGTGTGCAATGTCAATCTGTGGAAGGACTCAATTTTTGAAGAACTGCCTGACGTTGTTACGCCTACCTGACCTCCCCACTATGCTATCGAGTTGTCCCTCAGCCAAACCACTGGCTTCATGTCGTGGATTATCTGGAATCCAGCTCTCAGCTTCTCCTAAATTATTGCTGTTAACCAGTAAGAAGCGTCGTTCCAAAATTTGTGAGAAATGGTGGGCTATCTCACGTGAACAGCAGGGACGCTACGTTTCTCGGAGCCGCAGGTGGTTTGCCGCCTCATACCACTCACTTCTGGGAAGGACTTTGGGTCTACAAAACAAAATAATTTTTTCAAACAGTTACACTCAGTGGTCCTAGCTTGCTAAGCTCTCCAAGTGGGTCGTACTCAAGCGCTCTGCACCCCTGTTATCTGATTTTTTTTATGTAGGCTACCAGACCACACATTGTGTGTAGAATTACAGCTCTCGGATGACAAGTTTAACAGCAGAACGTGCGCAAGACTTCAGATAATGCCGCGGGATCAGCGGCTTAGACAACTGCCCGTGCACTGCCTGGTCATTGAACAAACAGTGTGGTCGCTCCTGAGTGCAATACGAGACTTCACATTTCACAAACAAGGTTCCCGGGTAACTGCGCTATCTGGAATTCACTATTCACGAAAGTTAGAGAAAGATCTGCATGCAACTACCTCCACTGTATGGTGAGAGAATTGACGTTCTAAGCTCCGTTGGCAACGAAGATTCTATGCTATTCCATCCATTCAGCAACTAAGTATGACAATAAAACATGACACGTGTCATTCCACCAATATACTGCCATATATCAACATGTTATAACAGTGACCATTCAAAGAAGAGCCACTCTAATCTAACAACTTTTTTTAGTTAACGTAAGAGTTTGACAGAAGTGTCCAACAAACTACAAAGGTAGACGCTGCAATGAAACTTCGTGTGTTTCCTTGTTGTTGTTGTTATGGTCTTCAGTCCTGAGACCGGTTTGATGCAGCTCTCCATGCTACTCTATCCTGTGCAAGCTTCTTCATCTCCCAGTACCTACTGCAAGCTAAATCCTTCTGAATCTGTTTAGTATATTCATCTCTTGGTCTCCCTCTACGATTTTTACCCTCCACGCTGCTCTCCAATACTAAACTGGTGATCCCTTGATGCCTCAGAATATGTCCTACCAACCGATCCCTTCTTCTAGTCAAGTTCTCCCACAAATTTCTCTTCTCCCCAATTCTATTCAACACCTCCTCATTAGTTAGGTGATCTACCCAACTAATCTTCAGCATTCTTCTGTAGCACCACATTTAGAAAGCTTCTATTCTCTTCTTGTCTAAATTATTTATCTTCAAAGTTTCAGTTCCATACGTGACTGCGCTGCATACGAACACTTTAAGAAATGACTGCTTAACACTTAAATCTATACTCGATGTTAACAAATTTCTCTTCTTCAGAAACGCTTTCCTTGCCATTGTCAGTCTACATTTTATGTCCTCTCTACTCCGACCAGCATTAGTTATTTTGCTCCCCAAATAGCAAAACACATTTACTACTTAAAGCGTCTCATTTCCTAATCTAATTCCTGAAACATCACCCGATTTAATTCGACTACATTCCATTATCCTCGTTTTTCTTTTGTTGATGTTCATCTTATATCCTCCTTTCAAGACACTGTGCATTCCGTTCAGCTGCTCTTCCAAGTCCTTTGCTGTCTCTGACAGAATTACTATCTCATCGGCAAACCTCAAAGCTTTTATTTATTCTCCATGGATTTTAATTCCTACTCCGAATTTTTGTTTCCCTTATTGTTTGCTCAGTATACAGATTGAATAACATCGGGGAGAGGTAACAACCCTGTCTCACTCCCTTCCCAACCACTGCTTCCCTTTCATGTCCCTCGTCTCTTATAACTGCCATCTGGTTTCTGTAGAAATTGTAAATAGTCTTTCGCTCCCTGTATTTTACGCCTGCCACCTTCAGAATTTGAAAGAGAGTATTCCATTCAACATTGTCAAAAGCTTTCTCTAAGTCTACAAATGCTAGAAACGTAGGTTTGCCTTTCCTTAATCTCTTTTCGAAGATAAGTCGTTAGGTCAGTATTTTCTTATACAGAGGATTAAAATACTGAAAGTGCAAGTTCCGATACAATACTATAAACGTGTTACTCTCGTCTCTATACATCTGTCATGATTCCCAGACGGGACAGCGGCAACATCTTTCCACGAAGGGATTACAGAGGAACCACAATGTCTGTAGAACATAAGTTACAATCTGCCAAACATCATATGGTGGCTTGTGGAGTACAAAAACATAAAGTAAACGTGGACTTGTCAATAGTTACTATCCGATTACATTACCTTGAAATAAAGTTTCGGAGTAGTTACCTTAACTTCCTAATACCGCAGTAGTAACGAGCAAAATTCAGACCATAAAATTTTAATCATTTTCTTATCTTTACTCTTCGGTTTTATTGTCTGCTATGGAACGTTCCCCCCCATGAACCATGGACCTTGTCGTTGTTGGGGAGGCTTGCGTGCCTCAGCGATACAGATAGCCGTACCGTAGGTACAACCACAACGGAGGGGTATCTGTTGAGAGGCCAGACAAACGTGTGGTTCCTGAAGAGGGGCAGCAGACTTTTCAGTAGTTGCAAGGGCAACAGTCTGGATGATTGACTGATCTGGCCTTGCAACATTAACCAAAACGGCCTTGCTGTGTTGGTACTGCGAACGGCTGCAAGCAAGGGGAAACTACGGCCGTCATTTTTCTCGAGGGCATGCAGCTTTATTGTATGATTAAATGATGATGGCGTCTTCTTGGGTAAAATATTCCAGAGGTCAAATAGTCCCCCATTCGGATCTCCGGGCGGGACTACTCAAGAGGATGTCGTAATCAGGAGAAAGAAACCTGACGTTTTACGGATCGGAGCGTGGAATGTCAGATCCCTTAATCGGGCAGGTTGGTTAGAAAATTTAAAAAGGGAAATGGATAGGTTAAAGTTAGATATAGTGGGAACTATTGAAGTTCGGTGGCAGGAGGAACAAGACTTTTGGTCAGGTGAATACAGGGTTATAAACACAAAATCAAATAGGGGTAATGCAGGAGTAGGTTTAATAATGAATAAAAAAATAGGAATGCGGGTAAGCTACTACAAACAGCATAGTGAAAGCATTTTTGTGGCCAAGATAGATACGAAGCCCACACCTACTACAGTAGTACAAGTTTATATGCCAACTAGCTCTGCAAATGACGAAGAAATTGAAGAAATGTATGACGAAATAAAAGAAATTATTCAGATAGTGAAGGGAGACGAAAATTTAATAGTCATGGGTGACTGGAATTCGAGTGTAGGAAAAGGGAGAGAAGGAAACATAGTAAGTGGATATGGATTGGGGCTAAGAAATGAAAGAGGAAGCCGCCTGGTAGTATTTTGCACAGTTTACAACTTAATCATAGCTAACACTTGGTTTCAGAATCATGAAAGGAGGTTGTATACGTGGGAGAACCCTGGAGATACTAAAAGGTATCAGATAGGTTATACAATGGTAAGACAGAGATTTAGGAACCAGGTTTTAAATTGTAAAACATTTCCAGGGGCAGATGTGGACTCTGACCACAATCTATTGGTTATGAACTGTAGATTATAACTGAAGAAACTGCAAAAAAGTGGGAATTTAAGGAGATGGGACCTGGATAAACTGATAGAACCAGAGGTTGTACAGAGTTTCGGGGGAGCATAAGGGAACAATTGACAGAAATGGGGGAAAGAAATACAGTAGAAGAAGAATGGGTAGCTCTGAGGGATGAAGTAGTGAAGGCAGCAGAGGATCAAGTAGGTAAAAAGACGAGGGCTAGTAGAAATCCTTGGGTAACAGAAGAAATGTTGAATTTAATTGATGGAAGGAGAAACTATAAAAATGCAGTAAATGAACCAGGCAAAAAGGAATACAAACGTCTCAAAAACGAGATCGACAGGAAATGCAAAATGGCTAAGCAGGGATGGCTAGAGGACAAATGTAAGGATGTAGAGGCTTATCTCACTAGGGGTAAGATAGATACTGCCTACAGGAAAATTAAAGAGACCTTTGGAGAAATGAGAACCACTTGTATAAATATCAAGAGCTCAGATGGAAACCCAGTTCTAAGCAAAGAAGGGAAAGCAGAAAGGTGGAAGGAGTATATAGAGGGTCTATAAAAGGGCGATGTACTTGAGGACAATATTGTGGAAATGGAAGAGGATGTAGATGAAGTTGAAATGGGAGATACGATACTGCGTGAAGAGTTTGACAGAGCACTGAAAGACCTGAGTCGAAACAAGGCCCCCGGAGTAGACAACATTCCATTGGAACTACTGGCGGCCTTGGGAGAGCCAGTCCTGACCAAACTGTACCATCTGGTGAACAAGATGTATGAAACAGGCGAAATACCCTCAGGCTTCAAGAACAGTATAATAATTCCAATCCCAAAGAAAGCTGGTGTTGAGCAGATGTGAAAATTACCGAACAATCAGTTTAATAAGCCACAGCTGCAAAATACTAACTCGAATTCTTTACAGACGAATGGAAAAACTAGTAGATGTCGACCTCGGGGAAGATCAGTTTGGATTCCGTAGAAATACTGGAACACATGAGGCAATACTGACCTGACGACTTATCTTAGAAGAAAGACTAAGGAAAGGCAAACCTACGTTTCTATCATTTGTAGACTTAGAGAAAGCTTTTGACAATGTTGACTGGAATACTCTCTTTCAAATTCTAAAGGTGGCAGGGGTAAAATACAGGGAGCGAAAGGCTATTTACAATTTGTACAGAAACCAGATGGCAGTTATAAGAGCCGAGGGACATGAAAGGGAAGCAGTGGTTGGGAAGGGAGTAAGACAGGGTTGCAGCCTCTCCCCGATGTTATTCAATCTGTATATTGAGCAAGCAGTAAAGGAAACAAAAGAAAAATTCGGAGTAGGTATTAAAATCCACGGAGAAGAAATAAAAATTTTGAGGTTCGCCGATGACATTGTAATTCTGTCAGACACAGCAAAGGACTTGGAAGAGCAGTTGAACGGAATGGACAGTGCCTTGAAAGGAGGATATAAAATGAACATCAACAAAAGCAAAACGAGGATAATGGAATGTAGTCGAATTAAGTCGGGTGATGCTGAGGGTATTAGATTAGGAAATGAGACACTTAAGGTAGTAAAGGAGTTTTGCTATTTGGGGAGCAAAATAACTTATGATGGTCGAAGTAGAGAGGATATAAAATGTAGACTGGAATGACAAGGAAAGCGTCTCTGAAGAAGAGAAATTTGTTAACATCGAGTATAGATTTAAGTGTCAGGAAGTCATTTCTGAAAGAATTTGTATGGAGTGTAGCCATGTATGGAAGTGAAACATGGACGTTAAATAGTTTGGACAAGAAGAGAATAGAAGCTTTCGAAATGTGGTGCTACAGAAGAATGCTGAAGATTAGATGGGTAGATCACATAACTAATGAGGAAGTACTGAATAGGATTGGGGAGAAAGGAAGTTTGTGGCACAGCTTGACCAGAAGAAGGGATCGGTTGGTAGGACATGTTCTGAGGCATCAAGGGATCACCAATTTAGTATTGGAGGCCAGCGTGGAGGGTAAAAATCGTAGAGGGAGACCAAGAGATGAATACACTAAGCAGATTCCGAAGGATGTAGGTTGCAGTAGGTCCTGGGAGATTAAGAAGCTTGCACAGGATAGAGTATCATGGAGAGCTGCATCAAACCAGTCTCAGGACTGAAGACAACAACAACATGGAACGTTTCCTCGTCTGCCTGGGGGAATCGATTTTTCGATGCGATTATCAGTATAGCTGTATGTGTGGGTATCCTTGTGGAAGGGAAAAAAAGTGGTGTTTCAGAAGGTTTTGACAATAAGACGGTTACAAAAATTGGAGTGTTTTCATGGAGCAAAATTAACGTTTGTTTTCTGTACCCTCGCTTTGTTAATTACATGTTGACCTGGACGGAAATATTACTGCCGACGGCTAATATACGCAACTGCCGTGTTTTTCTCGTTACGTCTCTCGGATTGTGGAATAATTAGCAGTACGTAACGAGTCTTCAGGACGCTATAACTGATTGGTAGAGGCTTTTCTGACAGCTCAGTATCACACTAAAGCGCTTTAAAAATTGTCTGCCTTCGGCATTATTGATTCACTAAGCTTTGAGACTAGGACAGTTCCATATTTTTGTTGAGTTAATAACTTACTGATAATAATTTGAGATAAGAATTTTCCTTCACCTTTGGTTGACAGCCATGACAATCTTTTCGAAAGAAGTCAAGAAACAAAGTAGTTCAACTCCAGAGCCAGTATCGGCCTTAATGTGAGGAAGAAATTCCTGAGAATGTTCGTGGGAGCACACTACTGTATGGTAGTGAATCATGGATAGTGCGAAAATAGGAGCAGAAGACAATTCAAGCATTTGAGATTTTTTGCTGCAGAATAATCATGGAAATTAGATGGACAGATAATATAAGGAATGTGGTGATCCTTCGCAGAATCGGAGAAGAAGTGAACACATGGAAAACACTGACAAGAAGAAGGGATAAGACAATACGACATGTGTTGAGACATCAGTGCATAGCTTTTATGGAAAAATACGTAGCTGTAGTGGGAAGAAACTGTACGGGAAGACAGAGAGTGGAATTCATCCAGCAAATTATTGAGGACGTAGCGTGCAAATGCTACTCTGAGATGAAGAGGTTGGCACAGGAGAGGAATTCGTGGAGGGCCGCATCAAACCAGCCAGAAGACTGATGTCAAAAGACTAGGTCAATTCAGAAGACAAAGTAATACGGGCAATAATGTAGCCAATTTGTATCATATATAATAGTTAACTTTATCTACTAATATCAATGCGTATCACAATGGATGACGCACATTATTCCAGGATGTGTGTGTCAGGAGTACTGTGAGGTCTCAGTAAGAAATCTGAGTGAACAAAGATGCGATGTTATGTTGTTTCGTACAATGTACAAGATATGATTATTCTGAAAAATCATTATCTTTGAGAAAGAAATAAGCAGCGTGCAGCAGCATTGATACGAATCCGTGCACGTGCATCACACATGGATCAAAATTTTACGGCACATTTGACCAGGAGGTTTCGCGCCTCAAAATAATTACGTGGATTTACAAATACTCATTTGTTCTGGATCCAGACTGTTTTTGTTATATAAATATAAAATCTGCTTCCAGTAAGATTTTGTTCCTGAGTTAAGCTTTTGTAGAGAGCGTGTATCTGCCTTCTGGCTGGGTAGATGCGGCTCGTCTCAGCTTCATGTGCCAATCTCACATTTCAGAGAAGCACCTAAGCCCAGCGTCTTCAGTTTAGTTACACACATTCTAATTTCTCTTCTCTCTTATAACCCTTTGACACTACAAACCCTTTATATAATAACATTTTAACACATATCCTGTTATCCTGTGCCTTTGTCTACTAATTTTATTTCGCGACGAATCTACTGAGAACCGCCTTTTTTATCTTATTGACTTACAGAATTGTGTCCTTCAGCAGCAGGCAACGCAGAAGGGATCTTTTTGGACCTCAGTGTAGCAGAAAGCTGTAACTAATGCGACAGTACCTTCAATTATTACCACCGAATTTGGTGCCAGTAGAAGAATCAAAATTGTGTTTGTGGTCAGAAAACGGTTATCTTTGTGAGACTTTGTGCTTGTGGCTATGTCTACGTTTTAATGCAACTGGTACTGCTCGGATTGTAATCTGGTTTATTTTAGTCTCTAGTATGTCAGTTACAATCTATGAATGTTATGTTAGGTAGAACGTCACAGTCAGCATAAAAGATTTTGGGGATAGAGTCGGAGATTGGAAACTGGAGGCGTATATGTACGAAGACAGGTTGTTACAGAACCAAAGACTGAAAGAGAGTAACAACATCGTTGTCACTGAGGAACAGTTCCGGATGAAAACAGGATTTCAGCGCTAAGTCAAAGCGCAGAGGCGAATGTTATAAAACTGTACGCTGAGTTTCGGGATAACAGTGAAAAAAATTCATTTGCTATACGGACATATGTTCTTTAACGTTAATTTCTGGAGATCATCACTTCGCATAATGTCTGTTTCTTAAATATGCAATAACAACTGACTGCTGGCTGCCTCAGTGGAAGAACTCGTCCCACCCTACAATCGAAAGTAAGTTACACACACAGCCTGAATTCTATCTCTACTGCGATCAGTTGACACGATAACATCAATACCATCCACAATAATATCACAAGTGACGCATGTCGCCTTCAGCAGATGAGGGTAAACACGATACCGAAAAAGGCTACCTGTAGCTGTGCTCTTCAGTCTGAAGTCTCGTTTGTTCCACGCAATCTACTCTGTGCAAGTGTCATCTCTGCATAACTACAGCATTTAAACCAGTTTATTGTAGCTAATCCTTGGTCTTCCTCTACAATTCCCTCTTCCCACCGCGATCAACGTTCTCATTTAAAACAAAATTCCACACACTTTTATTCTCTTTTTGTTTGTGGAGAGCTCAGATTGATGTATGACTGCTGCAGTGAGGCAGGCAGCTTGTAATTGCATGACTGTCAGTCGAATGATTGAGTGATGTGGCCTTGTAACACAAGATAACATGGCCACTCTGTGTTGATCCTGAGACACTGCTGAAAGCACTGGAAAACTTCCACAGTGACATACAGCTCTACTGTATGGCTGAATGATGATGGCATTCTCATGGCTAAAATATTTCGAAGTTAAAACAGTCCACCTTTTAGGTCTCCGACCGTGAACTACTCATGAAAATAGGGTTCGTCATAAAAAAATGAAAAAAAACTTGCGTTCTGTAGTTTGGAGCGAGGAATTAATCGTGTAGTTAGATTAGAAATATTCGGAAGACTAATGGCTAGAATAATGCCAGATATGGTGAGAAATAGTGTAAGTAGGCTGTTTAGGTTCTTATATTGGTAACTTCGCCGCCACGTTGCGCTCTGTATGAAAATCACTGGCTGTGCTGTGTGCAGTCTGTGGCTGGTTGGCATTGTTGTAATACTTGCCATTGTAGCGTTGGGCAGTTGGCTGTTAACAGCGCGTAGCGTTGCGCAGTTGGAGGTGAGCAGTGGTGGATGTTGGGAGAGAGATGGCGGAGTTTTGAAATTTGTAAGAATGGATGTCATGAACTGATATATATATTATGACTTTTGAACATTATTAAGGTAAATACATTGTTTGATCTCTATTAAAATCTTTCATTTGCTAACTATGCCTATCAGTAGTTAGTGCCTTCTGTAGTTTGAATCTTTTATTTAGCTGGCAGTAGTAGTGCTCGTTGTATTGCAGTAGTTCGAGTCAACCAAGATTGTGAGGTAAGTGATTTGTGAAACGTATAGGTTAATGTTAGTCAGGGCCATTCTTTTGTAGGGATTTTTGAAAGTCAGATTGCGTTGCGCTAAAAATATTGTTTGTCAGTTTGAGCACAGTCATGTATAATTTTTCTAAGGGGACGTTTCAAGTGGCAGTTAAGCGAAATACCAACACAAAATCAAATAGGTGTAATGCAGGAGTTAGTCTAATACTCTAATAATAATTTAAGGAAAATCACAACCTCTAACTAGCATTTACTATTAAAAACAGTCTTGATCACGATTTATTTATCAAGGTGACCGGTTTCGACCTCTACTGTGGTCATGTAAGACATTGGTCACTGCCTTTTCCATAATGTATTCAAAAGTAACTCTAACTAGTAACTGTAGTTTTCACTCATCTTCTTATACAAAAATGGTTCAAATGGCTCTGAGCACTATGGGACTTAACATCTGTGGTCATCAGTCCCCTAGAACTTAGAGCTACTTAAACCTACCTAACCTACGGACATCCACGCTCGAGGCAAGATTCGAACCTGCGACCGTAGCAGTCGCGCGGTTCCTAACTGAAACGTCTAGAACCGACCGGCCACCGTGGCCGGCTCTTATACAAACTACATTGCTTCCCATCTAGCTTTATTACCGAGAACACGTATGTTCTGTACTGTTTTATGTCCCAGTTAGAAAAAAAGAAATAGTTGATTTTAAACACGCTCCAACTTTTATTTCTCGTCAAATTCCTCAAACATTTAAGATAAACAACAACGAAAAGTTCGTCCTGGAGTATACAGGTGATGGAGAAGCTAAACGTAATTACCTTTTAAAAGTAGAATGAGGCAGGTTTATCCTAGTAACCTATTACAGCAGCTAGAAAATCCTCGATTTGAAGCTCGGAACAGAAAACAATAACAAAAACGATTTTTTTTCCGTGAAATTGAACGTCGTCATCATTTCTTCAGCGCCATAACCATTTCTGCTTGTGGACTGTGCATCTTGATTAAAACGTAGAAGTGCAAAGGAACAGGGTGGTAGCTTCCCTGCGAGAGGAAATACGGAGTAAGGAAGTTAAAGGTCCTCGCTCGTTTACCCGGCGGCGCGGCGGAAGAAAAATCCACGTGTGGTCGTCGCCGCGACCCGGACGGCCGTAAGCTGTCGCGCGCACGACCCTAGCGGCTGCCTGGAGCAGACAGAGGTGCCCCCTGCGGTCGAATAGGGCCGGAGTTGGAAACTACGGCCTCAGCGCTGCAGTCTGCACATCACGCCTAGGCGAGCCGAGCAGCTAGCCGCAGGGTCTGTCCTGCGCACTTCCCAGGCATGCCAGGAGAGCGTGAGGCGTCGCTAACTTCACAGCATGCTGCGAAACAAAATCCACCGACTTCATCTCTCGAACAACAGCCGCAGCTTTAAGTCTGCAGGCATTCCTGGCCGTTATCACCGAAGTTAAAATCTTGTGGGTTGTTAGGGCCCTTCATACGAGGGTCACTCCAAAAGAACTGTGCACTATTTTTGTAAAAATAGTTTTAATTCTGCATGTGTGAAAGTTTTACAGTGTGTAGAAACATCCTTCCCGCTTGTTTTCAAATTTAATTCAACCTGTTCCCGTGAGTGGCATGTCTTCAAGATGGCTGCTACACTTGACGTTCGTCAGAAACAAAGTGCTGTCAAAGAATTCCTGTGCTGTGAAAACGAGACAGTGGGAAACATCCACAAGAGGTTGAAAAAGGTATATGGAGATGCTGCCGTCGATCGCAGTACATTTAGTCGGTGAGCAAGCAGGTTACGTGGTGAAAGCGGGCAAGGCAATAGTTTGAGGATTGTCCTCGCACCGCCAGACCTCGTACTGCACAGGATCCAGACAATGTGCAGAAAGTTAACGAATTGGTGACTGGTGACAGACGCATCACAGTGAACGAATTGTCATGCTACGTTGGGATAGGGGAAGGAAGTGTTTGCAGAATACTGAAAGTGTTAGCGTTAAAAAAATGTTTGTGCCAGGTGGGTTCCCAGGATGTTGACAGTGGCTAACAAAGAAACAAGACAAACGGCATGCAGCGGACTTTTGGAACTGTACGAGAATGGTGGAGATGAATTTCTTGGAAGAGTTATGACAGGTGATGAAACATGGCTCCATCATTTTTCACCAGAGACGAAATGGCATCATGCAAATTCACCCAAGGAAAAAGAATTCAAAACCACACCTTCTGCTGGAAAAGTTATGGCTATGGTGTGGCATCATGCAAATTCACCCAAGGAAAAAAAATTCAAATCCACACCTTCTGCTGGAAAAGTTATGGCTATGGTGTTTTCCGATTCCGAAGGACTCTTGCTTGTGGACATCGTGCCAAGTGGAACCACCATAAATTCTGATGCATATGTGACGACACTGAAGAAACTTGGCTCGACTGAGTCGTGTTCGACCACATCGGCAAAAGCGGGATGTTTCGCTGTTGCACGACAATGCACGGCCACATGTCAGTCAAAAAACAGTGGAAACGATCACAAAACTCGGATGGACAACACTGAAACACCCGCCTTACAGTACTGACCTGGCTCCATGTTACTATCATCTCTTTAGGAAACTGAAAGACTCTCTTCGTGGAAAAGGGTTTGAAGATGATGACTTCCTTGCGCACGCTGCCAAACAGTGGCTCCAACAGGTTGGTCTAGAATTTTACCGTGCGGGTATACAGGCGCTGGTTCCAATATGGCGTAAGGCAGTTGAGAGGGATGGAAACTATGTGGAGAAATGAAAATATTGTTCCTAAAGGAGGTATCTACACACTGTAAAACTTTCAAACTTCTAAAATAAAAGATGGAGTTAAAAAAATAGTGTGCATTTTTTTTGAGTGACCCTCGTATTTCTTCCAGCAATCGACGTTTCGACCTCTCTGCTAGGATCTTCAGGATCATGTGGCGCCCACTGTAGATTGAGCACTGGCAGAGACCAGTCTTCTTATAAAGGGGAATTTTCCCATGCTTGTGCTGGAGAAGTGGGATTATTGGATAAAAATCTTGTGGCTACCATTGGTGGGCCATCGTCATTAGATACTAAGAGAAGCTTTCCCGTGATAATGCCAAAGATGGGGGTTTCGCCTATAAATACTGTGACTACCATTCGTGGGCCGCCGTCATTGGTTATAAAGGGATTTTTCCCGAACTCGTGGTGGTGAATAGTTATCGGTTAAATTTCTCCTGCTGCTGCTGGTGGGACTACATCACTGGCTGAAAGCAAAATGGGCAGAGAATGACAGGTGGAATGTCTATCCAAAATATTATTGTCCACAGAGGTGGCTTACAGGCGTTATGTTGCTCGCATGCCCCTGCTGCGTATTCACTTACTTGATGGCGGGGAGCTACGATGCCGGAAGCGAAACGAAAACCATTGTTAAAGAAAGTATCAAGGAACACGAAGGCCACACACGCGTGAAACGAAGGATAAAATCGTCGGTAGTGGAACATCAACAGAACAATGTCCTTGACATCGATCTCAAGAATATACGCGTGCAAACCAACATTTATATGAGTAGCAGAAAAGTCCGAGAAGCGATTGAAATGTACAAGAAACCATTAACTTCGATAGAGAGTACAGAAGGAAGTGAATACGCGGCCGCGGCGTGCTAGTAATACAAAGTTTTGGAAACCACCTCTGTGGACAATAATATTTTGGATAAAAATTTCACTTTCGTTCTCTGCCCTACACGTTTCCGGCCAACGATATAGGCCAATCAGTAGCAGCAGGGAAAATTTTACCCAATAATTCTTCACCAGCATAAGTGCGGAAGAAATCCCCTTCTAACCAATGACATTGGCTCACTTATGGTATTCACAGGAGATTTAGTCAATAACGCCCTTAGCGCGGGAAAACTTCTCTTACTATCGAATAACGTTGGCTCACCAATAGTAGCCCAAGATCTTTACCCAATAACCCAATTCTCTAGCACAAGTGCGGGAAAACTCCTGTTTATAAGAGAAGTCGACGCTGGTCTCTGACAGTGCTCAATCTACAGTGGACATCACAAGATCCTGAAGAGGATCCTAGCAAAAGGGTCGAAACGTCGATTCTTTGTAGAAGTATGGCGCGGCCTATCAACACAAAAGATTTTAACTTCAGCAATCGCAGAGGCAACTAAATCAATTACACAGGCTAGGCACACTGTCTTAGGACAAAAGAGTAAAATTTAAATGTTAAATGTTTGAAAAGAAGAAAGGTTCCTATAAAGATACATATGAAAACCAGTACCTGTTGAGATACCTGTCGTCTCACTCTCATCTTCCTGTTGCGTAGAATACGTAGAACTTGACACTGCGGGCAGTGCTGCATGTGGTTACTTCGCAACCTGACGCATTCTTCAGCCGTTCTTCCCAGTGAATCACGCATTGTTTTGAATTCCGATCGCGTCACAAGCTTTGGTCACACTCTTCTATGAGAGGTGTTACTCCTCCCCCTCCTCCTATTTTAATCTGGTTATGGACTGGCTACGGCGGAGTATATGTTTAATTTCAGGTGAAAATTCTGCATGTTGAGCATATATTGATGCCTTTAAATGTCCCAATAGACAGAAATGCAACATATTCAAGACCGGTGAACGGGGGGACAATGCTATCCGATGTCTTCGAGCAGTGAAACTGGTAATTATAATTGAAACTGGTAATTATAATAATCGAGTTATCTGAAGCTGAAATATAACGGTATAAAATAAATTCAGTTAGACGTTATACTTGGTAACACATTTAAAGGAAAAAGTAACAGTTTGCCATCCTCTCGTGATGTTCATTTTCATCGATACCAGACAGGCCAATTGCAGATGGTGTGAGCTCTCGTACGAAAGTCTTTGGAGAATGGGATCACCATAATCATGTATTGCAAGTGTTAGTGTCTTTACGAGTTTTTTTTTTAAGCTCGAATCATAAAAATCGTTCTGTATCTGTCTTTTCATAGAGATCGCTGTATAGCGATTCTTTTTTAAAGTTTGCACTTCCCAAGGATATGTCTCGTTCATGAACGAAAATAATAAATTGGAGTGGATTTTAAAGTATGCATAAGACTGTTTAGTTGTTAAATTCGAAAGAATTTATGTTTGCAGTTTGGAGCAAAGATTTCAGACATATCCAGGTACGTGTAAACACATTTTTTCAAAAAGAAGAACGGGTCGTAAATACGGACTCGGGAAATGGCTCGGAACATCTGAAGCTTTGGAGAGTTTCTCTCGTGCTTCACTGTGGTACGTGGGTGCGGCATCTTCCATGTTCCTATGTTGTGGTGGTAAAGCGTGGAAGAAATTTGTTATGTTTTGTCTCCATTCCCAGAATGAATTCCTGTAACACCACACACGGTTGTTTGATCTCATCATGCTGGGATTGTAGCAACTGCATCGGAAAATCTTTCTACGAACTTCTAGCACGAACTTTTAGCACCACCGTCATATTACTGACGGTGAAGGTTCCCCTTTCTCGAAGCCGTTGTATAATTGTGGCGAAAAGGGTATGCGATGGAGTCGCACTTTGTGGATAACGATCTTGATAAAAGTAACGAGCAGCTCTTTCATTACCGTGAGCTTCGTTATACTGAAGGATCATGTCGGTACTGCCTGCAAACGTGTATTCAGCCATTTTTCTCTAACACAGACGGGTGAACGAGGCTCAGAGAGGGTCAAGGAGGTAGGATGGACGTCAAATGACCTCAGCCTATCCAACGTAATCACAGCTCCCCTCCTTGACTTCCCTGTTGGGTATCAACCTAGCAAACATGTTTTCAAATGGCTGTAGCAAGGGAATGGTGCGTTTCCGGTCACGATTTACAATTCACAATGGTAGTCCCCTCTACAATTTCTAGAACTTTGTAACGAGAATTTCCGAACACCATATATGTAGTATGATTCTTGAAGTTTTCCCGGCATACTGAATATTCTATGAAGTTTCGGGATTACTGCCGCGTCATGTCGACTTCTTGCCACAATATTTGGGATGGCAACTGTCCAGCCATCATCAGGTGAGTGTCCGCCACTGGAGCCCGGTGGTTCATGGTGTCGCCTCTATAGTTGAAACGTCCCCTTAGAAAAATTAATGAATTACAGTGCTGGTAAACCCCTTACGTTATTTGAACGTACTCAGACATTTCACTCTTTACTTATTCTGATCAACACTAAACTGACACAATATTTTTGGCGCAACGCAAGCTGACTTTCAAAAATCCCTACTAAAGAATGGCCCTGACTAACAATAACCTATAACTTTCATGAATCACTTACCTCACAAAAATCTTCATTACTCGAACTACTGCAATACAGCGAGCGCCAGTGCTGCCAGCTAAATAAAAGAGTCTAACTACTGAAGGCTTTAACTACTGATAGGCATAGTTAGCAAATGAAAGATTTTGATACAGAACAAACAATGAATTTACCTTAATAATGTTCAGTAGCCCTCATATATATATATCAGTTCATGATATACAGTATTAAAAGTTTACTCTTTCTGATGGACACATCTCCAGATCATTTGCTCTCAAAACTCCGCCATCTCTCTCCCCACATCCACCACTGCTGGCGGCTCACCTCTAACTGCGCAACGCTATGCGCTGTTAAGAGCCAACTGCCCAACAGTACAATGGCGAATTCCAACAATGGCACCCAGCCACAGACTGCACACAGCACAGCCAGTGATTTTCATACAGAGCGCTACGTGGTGGTGGCGTTACCAATATAAGAACCTAAACAGCTTACTTACATAGTAAAACTAGGCATGAAATCGCATGCGCGCTCGCTCCGCTGGAAACAAACGGCAGATGTCGCCAGATTTGTCATTGTGAATATTTTCTCTCAGAAGAAATTAAAGAGATCACCGGGTTCCAAGCCTTATCCAGCTTAAAGCCGCCGTCTCGATTAATAAGATTTTTTGCTTGACGTATTTCCACAGATTCTTTAATTACTGAATCCCAAAAGGGCCTCTCCGGGGCAAGATTTTTGTGGCAGAATAATCCACTGAGTGTCCTGTGGTAATACAACACTCAGCTACGGCCGACATACTGGGCTGCAAAATACGAATTTGGCGCTCATATTCAACACACCTTTCCTTGTACTACGCGTATCTTTTGATCTATATACGCTTTGCCACACAGGCAAGGAATTTTATGATTCCCTGCCTTCCATAGACCCAGATCGGCCTTTCCAGGACCAAGAAAGGAAGTAATCGTCTCCGATGGCCAGAAGATTACGTTTACTGGATATTTTCTTAGGATGCTGCCTAGTTTAGAGGCCGGCGCGGTAGCCGAGCGGTTCTAGGCGCTACAGTCCGGAACCGCGCTGCTGCCACGGTCGCAGGTTCGAATCCTGCCTCAGGCATTGAAGTGTGTGATGTTCTTAGGTTTAAGCAGTTCTAAGTCTAGGGGACTAATGACCTCAGATGTTGAGTCCCATAGTGCTCAGAACCATTTGAACCTAGTTTAGACGAAAGATTACCGATGTATGGAAGAGGTGCCCTAAACTTGAACAGCTGATTATCTTCTTGATGTTGTGGGTGATCACGTCTCTTCGCCCTTAGCGCTGTACTAATCTGTTGTGGAGAGCACCCATTATCTTTGAACACCGACTGTAGGTGTTCTAGCTCCTGTGTAAGGTTGCCGCCATCGGAAACAACACGAGCCCGGTGCACCAACGTCCTAAGGACCCCAGTAGTTTGTGAAGAGTGATGCCAGATCGATGCTTGCAGGTAAAGGTACGTAAGTATGGACTTACGATAGACAGAATGCCGTAACGTCCCATTCACTCTCCTACTATCTCAGCCGTCCAAAAACGGTAAGCAACCATCCTTCTCTATTTCCATTGTAATGTAGATGTTCCTGCGAAGTGACTTCAGGTGTTGCAAGAAGCGTCTCAGTTCTTCTTCACCATGGGACTACAGTACAAGAGTGTGATTATATCAGCGCGCACTCCGACCGAGGGCGTACATGTAGTTTCATCTTTACGGATGTGCCTGTGTACCACGGATTTCGATAGAGCACGCCCTTGTGACGGCCGCCAATGTGAAACCGGTTCCTGGACGTTTGCCAGCCGAATTATTGTGGTAAGAAGTCAACATGATACGGTTGCGATTCCGAAACCTCATAGAGTATTGAGTACGCTTGGAAAACTACAAGGATCACTTCAGATAGCTCTTCAGGAAGAATGGGGAAAAGTATTGTGTATTACAATCCTGAATAAAACCAATCTGCTTTCATAAAGCAATGTGTTGCATTACTAGTTAAATACCCCTAGTAATTTTGTATGAGATGTATTATTTTATCATATTGTGCACGATTAAATTGAAAGAAGTGCGTAAGTAGGATACGATTCCATGCGGTTCCGTTAACCACTGCGCTACGCTTGTATGGTCAAAACAGGACAAAAATTATGTCCTCGGAGTCTTACGCGACGGTATACAAGAATAAAACATTCTAGGCTTTCAAGCCGCATCAGTTCGAATAAAATCCTCGAGCTTCCGATGACCATCTCCGCCATCATCGTCAGGAGTTCACTGACTGCTGGGGCTGCTACAGTTTCTCGCTTATATAGGCATGATGACATCATCAGCAGCCATTCAGATAGATTCAATGTGGCGCACGCGGGTAAGTCGACCCAGGCAGCTAGCTGAGCTATTGCCTCTGGCAGCACCGGTGACGTCAGGTGGCGCACGTTTGAAACTGCCGCTCCCGCGTCGTGCATCTGACTCTGCTTCCTTTCGATGTCCAACGGCCGCCCCCATGCGCTGCTGAGTGTGTACCCTTGGTCTCTGTTGAGATTATTGTTGTTCAAACGAATCTCGGCCGCTTCTTTTGTAATGGAGTCTTAATATGTAGATACATGAGACAACACTTTTCTATTTTCGGATTGTATTTTATGTGCGTTTTGTAGGCATTGCTCCGGTATCGCCGACTTATCAAGCTCCCTTTGTTTTATATGCCGCTTGTGCTCAGTACAACGCTGCGCAACCGTGCGAATTGTCTGTCCGATATACATGCTGCCACATTCACAGGGTACACCATACCCGCCGGACACTCTAAGGCCAGTGTCGTCTTGGCGCAACATGTCTCGTATCTTAGGGGCGGGACGGAACACTGGTCTTAGCCCATGTTTCTGCAGCAGATATCCTAACTTGTGCCAGTTGCTCCACAGTATGGCAGGAATGCAGTCCGTTTGGCCTCTACTACTGATTTACCAGGTGTCTTTCGTTGGGGACCCTTGAAAGCGTTTAAGATGTCTCTTTGCTGTATCCATTTTCTCCGAAAACACGTTTTATGTTCTGCAATACGGGCTGTAGGTGGTCGTCGTCAGAGATTGTCTTGACTCTATGAACCAACGTGTTCAAGACCGCTTTCTTGTGTACAGGGTGGTGGAAACTACTGGCGTTCAAGTAGCGATCAGTGTGTGTTGGTTTCCGGTACACTGAATGACCAAGCTGGCCTTCTGCCTTCCACTCAACCAAAACATCCAAGAATGGTAGCTTGCCATGCTTCCCCATCTCGACAGTAAATTTAATGTTGAGATGGACACCATTCATGTGATCGACGAACTGCTGTTTAGTGAATCTTCACCATGAGGTCATATCAGGAAGGTGTCATCAACGTATCGTAGAAAGCAAGACTGCCGTAATGTCGCAGTTTACAGAGCCTGCTCCTCAAAGTGCTCCATGAAGAAATTTGTGACTGCTGGAGACAGTGGTGATCCCATGGCTGTGCCGTCCGTCATCTCACAATATTCATCGCAGTACAAAAAGTGCATTATCGTTAAGACGTGGCGGAACAACTTAATAATTTCAGATGGAAAATGTTGAGCGTAAAGATCCAACGTATCTTGTATTGGCACCCTCGTAAAAAGTGACACAACGTTGAGGCTAACCATTAGATCGTTTGGACCTATCTTCATTCTCTTGAGTGTCTCAACAAATTTCAGCGAGTTGACAATATAGTGTTCACAATGTCCCAATTTTGGTGCCAGATGCTTAACAAGTTTGTAGGTGAGCGAACTGATTGCACTAATAATGGGCCTCAGAGGAACACTTACCAAAGATCCACAAGGAAATTGGGGAAGTGTTCCTCTGAGGCCAGTTAGTGCAATCAGTTCGCCCACCAACAGACTCGTTAAACGTCTGACGACGATGGCGGAGATAATCATCGAAAGCTCGAGGATTTTATTCGAATTAACGCGGCTTGAAAACCGAGAACGTTTTATATAGGACAAACATTTCACGTGTAGAAGGTACGCATAAAACTTCAAAAACAATTTTCTCGGAAACTAGGGACTGTAACTCGAAAAGCCGCTAGCCAGGTACTCAGGCCTAGCCATTCTGTAACATACTTAAAACTCATCATAATTCGTGATTAACAGGTCTCATGGCCTCCTTGTCAGTGATCGAGCAAGCGAGCGAGTGAATGGTATCAGTGGAGCTGGAACACCCAGAACAACAATCATATGAATTTGTAACTAAGAACTGGCGTCGACGTAAACTTTTTGTTGCGATGCTTAAGTTAAAACTAACACCAAATTTCTGTTCTCGTTCATGCTGTGACGGCTCTCTCTTGTATTAAAAGTTGGAATAAGAGTTCATTACCATGTCACGTTTTTACCCAGTGTGAACTTGGCGAGCCACCATGACCGCTGTTAGGGGGCTAAAACAAAAATTAAATACTAATTAAATACTAATCTGCCACCATGAAAATCATGACCGCAGCCCCAGAAACGCGCCTGGCAATGACAATAATTTTCTGTCGTTTCGTTCACGGCTAAGCGCCAACAAGGAATATCCAGTTGTCTTCATTAAAAGCTGCAATTAATAATGAAGGAACTGCGAACTTCACTGAAGTGAAAATAAAATTATCTCACTTTCATTTCATTTGGATTGTAAAGAAAGCGGCGAACTACTGAGAAAGAATAAAATGATGTACTCTTTAAACAAAATAACTTCCTACAGTTTCATACCATACCATACCGTAGCCTGGCACCATAAATAAGCCAGTCCAAAATCAATACAAAACTACATTAAAGGTACTTTTATAAGATTTTTGTTATTTTCTGTACGGCAACAGCGGGTTGTGGTCTCCTTTCTGTTAGGCCCTGTTACATGTCTCCAGTGCAAGTTCGTCAATGTCTTGGTTCCTATTCCTCGAAGCTTGAAGCTGGGTGTCGACTTGAAAGTTCTTAGCCGAAGATACACATAAAAATTTAAAACTAATCATTACCACCCTTCTGCCAACACTCAGCGACAATTACAAATTAATGATTTTCCGTACTTAGACTTGAAATTAATACTTTACTGAGGAATAGAAAAGCAGGCTGAGTCAGCAGAACAGACTAACAAGCTGTATGATTGCTATGTTGTTGAAATGAGAGAAAAAAAGGAAATGTGATAATGTGAGGGCTGCGCCAGAAAAGCTTCATTTCCTTACGTAAGTATGCTCCACCTTTTCATCTAGACCACCATTCTCTGACACTGAATAACTTTAATACATCTTATTAATTTATGTGAGAAATTACGGTTATCAACCCATATTATTTATTACACTCCTGGAAATGGAAAAAAGAACACATTGACACCGGTGTGTCAGACCCACCATACTTGCTCCGGACACTGCGATAGGGCTGTACAAACAATGACCACACGCACGGCACAGCGGACACACCAGGAACCGCGGTGTTGGCCGTCGAATGGCGCTAGCTGCGCAGCATTTGTGCACCGCCGTCGTCAGTGTCAGCTAGTTTGCCGTGGCATACGGAGCTCCATTGCAGTCTTTAACACTGGTAGCATGCCGCGACAGCGTGGACGTGAACCGTATGTGCAGTTGACGGACTTTGAGCGAGGGCGTATAGTGGGCATGCGGGAGGCCGGCTGGACGTACCGCCGAATTGCTCAACATGTGGGGCGTCAGGTCTTCACAGTACATCGATGTTGTCGCCAGTGGTCGGCGGAAGGTGTACGTGCCCGTCGACCTGGGACCGGACCGCAGCGACGCACCGATGCACGCCAAGACCGTAGGATCCTACGCAGTGCCGTAGGGGACCGCACCGCCACTTCCCAGCAAATTAGGGACACTGTTGCTCCTGGGGTATTGGCGAGGACCATTCGCAACCGTCACCATGAAGCTGGGCTACGGTCCCGCACACCGTTAGGCCGTCTTCCGCTCACGCCCCAACATCGTGCAGCCCGCCTCCAGTGATGTCGCGATGACGTGCCAATGATGGTCGTATGCGTGTTTGGCGCCGTGCAGCTGAGCGCCACAATCAGGACTGCATACGACCGAGGCACACAGGGCCAACACCCGGCATCATGGTGTGGGGAGCGATCTCCTACACTGGCCGTACACCTCTGGTGATCGTCGAGGGACACTGAATAGTGCACGGTACATCCAAACCGTCATCGAACCCATCGTTCTACCATTCCTAGACCGGCAAGGGAACTTGCTGTTCCAACAGGACAATGCATGTCCGCATGTATTCCGTGCCACCCAACGTGCTCTAGAAGGTGTAAGTCAACTACCCTGGCCAACAAGATCTCCGGATCTGTTCCCCATTGAGCATGTTTGGGACTGGATGAAGCGTCGTCTCACGCGGTCTGCACGTCCAGCACGAACGCTGGTCCAACTGAGGCGCCAGGTGGAAATGGCATGGCAAGCCGTTCCACAGGACTACATCCAGCATCTCTACGATCGTCTCCATGGGAGAATAGCAGCCGGTATTGCTGCGAAAGCTGGATGTACACTGTACTAGTGCCGACATTGTGCATGCTCTGTTGCCTGTGTCTATGTGCCTGTGGTTCTGTCAGTGTGATCATGTGATGTATCTGACCCCAGGAATGTGTCAATAAAGTTTCCCCTTCTTGGGACAATGAATTCACGGTGTTCTTATTTCAATTTCCAGGAGTGTATATGCCGTTACAAAACGTAACAGTCACAATCTAATGGGTCCCCATATTATTATTTTATAATAAATTCCAATAATAAGTTTGGTCATTCTGAGTCACTGCCTTTGCCCAATGTAATAAGAAATACGTATTACATTACCATAAATATGTATACCCACCTCACCCAATCTTGAATTACTCCTCACTAAAATAAATAACAGTTTGTGTACACACATAATTCAAACGTCTCACTGAAAAGAATATAAGTATGTATAACAAAAATCCTTCCTCTCAACATCGTTTCAATCACCATGAGTATAACTCGGCTGCCTCCAATGACAAATTCATGAAAACCATTTAAAATATTTATATTTATACCTATTCTTTAAGAACCGCTACAGTAGCTATTCCCACGCTACAGGACGACAGGACATGTGGTAATAGATCAGGAAGGAGCCTCTACGCCAGTAGAGAGAGCTGTACTGGGTAAATACTGCAGGGGAAAACAGAGATTGTAATACATCCAACAAATAATTGAGGATGTTGCTACTTGTGAGATTGTTTAGGTATCAGCATCGTTGTATACATTCGTACTGGCCTTCTCCTTGCGAAAGTATCTCTTAATAGGTTAACGACAAAGGCCAATATCGGGACTAAATACCATCCGCGCCATACGTTACCAATTAACGACTGTGGCCGAAAGGCTCTCTCTAAAAACTGTTTGCAGGAATAAAAGAAAACATTTATTTGAAAATATAGTACATTCTTCTCTTTCTCCATACTCAATTTATTTTATATTCATTTATTTGCCAATTCCACAAATGTGGCTTCGCGGTACTCGCTTAAGTTTTTACGGTGTTCTTCGCACACCACCTCGGATTTTAAATACTTCCTGTGTCACGCTGTACCAGCGATAATATTGGAACAAACTCAAGCAGCCATTGCAGTTAAAACAGTTGGACACTAATAACATTATGTATGAGTAAGATAAGCAGAGAGATGGTGCACACATAGCCCCACTAAGGGTCCATTTTGTGTGGCAGGACAGGTCATTGTTACCCCACGCTGAATTGGGGGACACAGCTGTCAATCGAAGTGGAAATTAGCAAGCAAGTGCTTATTCCGAACTAGAATCGGTTTTTAAAAGCTGCTTATAATCCATCGAACTTCTTATAACTGTCTTGAGTCATAAATCCCCACTGTGTAGCATTACCTTGGCTTCTGTCATGAGTACAGTCAACCCGTTCAAATTTTGTATCTTCAATTTCTTGTGTACTTACCCACTGCCTTATTTCGGATGTAACATTATCTACAGTAGCCACATTACTCCTCACTGCCTCACCTATTGCATTATGTACTGACTGCACTTCTTTGGTATTAAATAAATAAGTCTGTAAACAGGATTTCATTTCGTTAGCTCTTAACCCACAATTTTTTGCCATTGTCTCAACTTGTTCAGGTGCCTCAGATGTTACCTGTATGAAAGTACTGGAAACGTTCTCAATCACTGTTTGTTGATTTTTGTAAGCTGTCTCAGAAGACATTTTGAGTTCAGAAATTTCTATCATAAATGAACAAATAACTCCAGCTAGTTCCCTCTCGTGTCACCATGCCAATGTGAGCAAGCCAGTGGGTTCACTGCCAGCTTCCCACACGTCAAGAATGCGCCGCCAGTGCCCGCCCCGAATTTTTCTGCAATCCATCACTGTACTCCTGTCTAGGCATTCGGCGTCGGGCGCTTCTCCAGACTCACCAAGCGCCGCAGCAGATCCCGCTGAAACATCCCCTTAGAAAAACTGGTGAATTACTGTGCTGATAAACCTCTTAAGTTATTTGATTTTCAAACAGCTGAGCAGTACTGAGCAGTACATTTCACTCTTTACTTATTCTGATCATCACTAAACTGACACACAATATTTTTAGCGCAACGCAGTCTGACTTTCAATAATCTCTACAAAAGAATGACTCTAACAATAACCTATAACTTTCATGAATCACTTGCCTCACAAAAATCTTGGTTGACTCGAACTACTGCAATACAACGAACACTACTACTGCCAGCTTCAGTGCTACAGCGAGCTTCAGTGCTGCCAGCTAAATAAAAGAGTCTAATTACTGAAGGCATTAACTACTGATAGGCATATTTAGGAAATGAAAGATTTTGATAGAGAACAAACAATGTATTTACCTTAATAATGTTCAGTTCATGATATCCAGTATTAAAAATTTACTCTTTCTGATGGACACACATCCAGATCGTCCGCTCTCAAAATTCTGCCGTCTCTCTTCCCACACACACCACTGCTGGCGGCTCACCTCCAATTGCCCGACGCTACGCGCTGTTCACATTCAACTGCCCAACACTACAACAGCAAATATTCCAACAATGCAAACCAGCCACAGACTGCACACAGCACAGCCAGTGATTTTCATATAGAACCCTACGTGACGTTACCAACATAAAAACCTAAACAGCCTACTTATTCAGCGAAAATTGAGCAGCAGTCCCACATCTCTTGCGCAGCTCGTACTCGCAGCGATGGTTCAAATGGATCTGAGCACTGTGGGACTTAACATCTGAGGTCATCAGTCCCCTAGACGTAGAACTACTTAAACCTAACTAACCTAAGGCCATCACTCGCATCCATGCCCGAGGCAGGATTCGAACCTGCGACGGTAGCGGTCCCGTGGTTCCAGACTGAAGCGCCTAGAAGCGCTCGGCCACACCGGCCGGCCCACAGCGCTGGCTCAAACTCCTGAACCTTCAGTATGTCAGAAGAATTCGACTCTAATTCACATCAGACAATGGCAGAAAATGGCGACAGCTTGGCGGCACCGCTTTGTAATAAAAGTTTAATTAAGAATTCCCAGCTAGAGGTAAGTTAACGTTTTTACATAGTTTAACTGAGGTGGACCACTGGCATTATGGGTCTAAAATAAATAACCACCGAAATAACAAGTTACCATCGTAAAAATCATGAGTACGGTCCTGGAATACGAGTCCGATTATGATAATAATGTTTCACTGCACAGCGCACGCGTAAGCTTCCTTGCTAATTGATCAACGAAAGGATATCCACCTGTCACAATTTCAGGCAGCAATAATTAAAGAAAGCTGCAAACTGCATTCAATTGGGAGTAAAATAATCTTACTTTCATTTCAGTGGGTTTGTAAAAAAAAAAAAGCGACGGACTACTGAGAACAAGTAAAATGATATATATTTTAAAGAAAATTACAGGCACAACACCTCGTGGTGATAATTTCTGATAGTTTTAAATCAATGTTAATAACAATGACGGCAGTCGTAGCCTTGGGAATCATAAATACATTAGTCCAGAACGACTAAAAAGCTTCAAGTCGAATGTACACTCCTGGAAATGGAAAAAAGAACACATTGACACCGGTGTGTCAGACCCACCATACTTGCTCCGGACACTGCGAGAGGGCTGTACAAGCAATGATCACACGCACGGCACAGCGGACACACCAGGAACCGCGGTGTTGGCCGTCGAATGGCGCTAGCTGCACAGCATTTGTGCACCACCGCCGTCAGTGTCAGCCAGTTTGCCGTGGCATACGGAGCTCCATCGCAGTCTTTAACACTGGTAGCATGCCGCGACAGCGTGGACGTGAACCGTATGTGCAGTTGACGGATTTTGAGCGAGGGCGTATAGTGGGCATGCGGGAGGCCGGGTGGACGTACCGCCAAATTGCTCAACACGTGGGGCGTGAGGTCTCCACAGTATATCGATGTTGTCGCCAGTGGTCGGCGGAAGGTGCACGTGCCCGTCGACCTGGGACCGGACCGCAGCGACGCACGGATGAACTCCAAGACCGTAGGATCCTACGCAGTGCCGTAGGGGACCGCACCACCACTTCCCAGCAAATTAGGGACACTGTTGCTCCTGGGGTATCGGCGAGGACCATTCGCAACCGTCTCCATGAAGCTGGGCTACGGTCCCGCACACCGTTAGGCCGTCTTCCGCTCACGCCCCAACATCGTGCAGCCCGCCTCCAGTGGTGTCGCGACAGGCGTGAATGGAGGGACGAATGGAGACGTGTCGTCTTCAGCGATGAGAGTCGCTTCTGCCTTGGTGCCAATGACGGTCTTATGCGTGTTTGGCGCCGTGCAGGTGAGCGCCACAATCAGGAATGCATACGACCGAGGCACACAGGGCCAACACCCGGCATCATGGTGTGGGGAGCGATCTCCTACCCTGGCCGTACACCTCTGGTGATCGTCGAGGGGACACTGAATAGTGCACGGTACATCCAAACCGTCATCGAACCCATCGTTCTACCATTCCTAGACCGGCAAGGGAACTTGCTGTTCCAACAGGACAATGCACGTCCGCATGTATCCCGTGCCACCCAACGTGCTCTAGAAGGTGTAAGTCAACTACCCTGGCCAGCAAGATCTCCGGATCTGTCCCTCATTGAGCATGTTTGGGACTGGATGAAGCGTCGTCTCACGCGGTCTGCACGTCCAGCACGAACGCTGGTCCAACTGAGGCGCCAGGTGGAAATGGCATGGCAAGCCGTTCCACAGGACTACATCCAGCATCTCTACGATCGTCTCCACGGGAGAATAGCAGCCTGCATTGCTGCGAAAGGTGGATATACACTGTACTAGTGCCGACATTGTGCATGCTCTGTTGCCTGTGTCTATGTGCCTGTGGTTCTGTCAGTGTGATCATGTGATGTATCTGACCCCAGGAATGTGACAATAAAGTTTCCCCTTCCTGGGACAATGAATTCACGGTTTTCTTATTTCAATTTCCAGGAGTGTATTTCCTGAAATTAGTCTCCTTTTCGACACGGCAGAAGCGACTTGTGGTCTCCGTGCTGTTTGACCCATTGCTGCGCCCCGCGCGTATAGAACAGACTTTCGGGTACTGTAGTCGCCGGAAGTCGAAACTGGGTGACGCATTGGAAGTTCGTAGCGGAAGCCATGAAAGCAGTTTTCGCACAAATCCACCTGATGCACTTCTCCCACCACACTGCAGCTACTTGAAATTAATGATTTTGTCACTTAGATTTTAAATTAATGCCTTACTGGTAAATAAAACAACGTATCTAACTGTACTGTTACAATGTATATGATACAGTCTCGTGAAGTCGAGCTCCATACGAAAATAACACCTCCTTCGTTCTTCACTGGTCAGGTAACATTTGACTACTTTAAACCCGATAGAGATAGCGTCAGTAGTAAGAGGTGCATTCAAGTTCTAAGGCCTCCGATTTTTTTTCTAATTAACTACTCACCCGAAATCGATGAAACTGGCGTTACTTCTCGACGTAATCGCCCTGAAGACGTACACATTTTTCACAACGCTGACACCATGATTTCATGGCAGCGGCGAAGGCTTCTTTAGGAGTCTGTTTTGACCACTGGAAAATCGCTGAGGCAATAGCAGCACGGCTGGTGAATGTGCGGCCACGGAGAGTGTCTTTCATTGCTGGAAAAAGCCAAAAGTCACTAGGAGCCAGGTCAGGTGAGTAGGGAGCATGAGGAATCACTTCAAAGTTGTTATCACGAAGAAACTGTTGCGTAACGTTAGCTCGATGTGCGGGTGCTTTGTCTTGGTGAAACAGTACACGCGCAGCCCTTCCCGGACGTTTTTGTTGCAGTGCAGGAAGGAATTTGTTCTTCAAAACATTTTCGTAAGATGCACCTGTTACCGTAGTACCCTTTGGAACGCAATGGGTAAGGATTACGCCCTCGCTGTACCAGAACATGGACACCATCATTTTTTCAGCACTGGCGGTTACCCGAAAATTTTTTGGTGGCGGTGAATCTGTGTGCTTCCATTGAGCTGACTGGCCCTTTGTTTCTGGATTGAAAAACGGCATCCACGTCTCATCCATTGTCACAACCGACGAAAATAAAGTCCCATTCATGCTGTCGTTGCGCGTCAACATTGCTTGGCAACATGCCACATGGGCAGCCATGTGGTCGTCCGTCAGCATTCGTGGCACCCACCTGGATGACACTTTTCGCATTTTCAGGTCGTCATGCAGGATTGTGTCCACAGAAATGCCAACTCTGGAGGCGATCTGCTCAGCAGTCATTCGGCGATCCCCCAAAACAATTCTCTCCACTTTCTCGATAATGTCGTCAGACCAGCTTGTGCGAACCCGAGGTTGTTTCGGTTTGTTGTCACACGATGTTCTGCCTTCATTAAACTGTCGCACCCACGAACGCACTTTCGACACATCCATAACTCCATCACCACATGTCTCCTTCAACTGTCGATGAATTTAAATTGGTTTCACTCCACTCAAATTCAGAAAACGAATGATTGCACGCTGTTCAAGTAAGGAAAACGTCGCCATTTTAAGTATTTAAAACAGTTCTCATTCTCGCCGCTGGCGGTAAAATTCCATCTGCCGTACAGTGCTGCCATCTCTGGGATGTATTGACAATGAACGCGGCCTCATTTTAAAACAATGCGCATGTTTCTATCTCTTTCCAGTCCGGAGAAAAAAATCGGAGGCCTTAGAACTTGAATGCCCCTCGTAGTTTTCTCAAATATTTGACAGGTTGTGATGTGTATATATATATATATATATATATATATATATATATATATATATATATATATATATAATGCTGTACACATCTTCGGTGTACTTCTTTCTAGATAATTCTTGCCTTTCGTCCAAGAAGACTTGCATAAAAATCTTACCTCTTACGTCACGCACGAATTACTTTTTGAGTTTAACGACACGACTGAGTATTCCTCATCAATCTGCACCATTACCAGGTTTGATTAATACAAAATATCCAATGAAGAGCGGTGCCTTTTATCACGGAATCGTTCATTCGGCGCGAGAGCGTTACGAAGATGATCAACGTAGTCCAGTCGCAGACACTACAGAAGTGGCGTTGTGCAGCAAGAAGAGGTTTACTATTGAAATTCCGAAAGAGTGAAAGAGTTGAACAACATATTGAATTCTCCCACATACGTTCCACTAAATGATCACAACGAGAGAATTCGTGAAATCTGGCCTCATGCAGACGGTTAATAGTAATACGTAATCCCTCGCGAATGGATTAGGGAAAGGGGGTGGGGTCATGTAGCGGCACCAGAAGTAATCTTGCACCGAATACCGTCATGTGGCTTGCGGAGTACAGATCAAGTTGCAGACGTAGATGTAGATTTACCAGTAGATGTACATCAGCAATCTCGTTCCATGTGTCAATATTAGGACTTCTAAATTTTTTTCTGTCATTATATTTCCAAAATTATTCTCGATACCCATAATTGTACTGTTTAAACTGGTTGCCATCTAGAAGCCTAGAGCACTGCTTTCTTTGCAGTATAGATTCGGTTTCATCCCAGCACATATAGCACATAACGGAATTTACGGTTAGTAATATAGACTCAGACAGAAGGAACTGCAGTGCAGTTATTCACTCATTGTAAGCAAGCAGCAAAATAATTTCCATCAGAACTGAATTTTTTCTGAAGGAAGGAAAATTTTTCTTTTTGTACTAATGCTCTTAGATGGATTTTTAATGATTTTAGATACTAGCTTTATACAAAAACATGTATCCATTTTGAAAACATACATTATACCCTTGGTTTCATTTTGTGGACTAAAATAATAATTACGAAATATTATCTATTTTAATATATAGTAATATGATCATTCAGTAATTACCATGCAAAATAACAACAATATTCAATTATACAGTGGAATATAGTGAACCAACCACATCTGTGTATTTTGATGGTCATGAGTTGCCGCTCACTGCTACACTAACTTGCTGATATTTTCGTAGTGATGCCCAACAGCTGGTAGCGCACTATGAGAAGGTTGGACATTCACAAATGTGAAACTCAGCTGTCATTGGGAAAAAATACTTCTGTTGCAGCTTACACATAGTAAAGGGTAATGTACACAACTTAGCCAGAGGGTGTGAAAGGGGTAATTGTTTCGTAGGAAGACCACAGTTCTGGCCAAATACTGACTGATCGGACCAACCGACCACAGTGTCAACTTTTGTCATCGAGTCATTTTAGCTGCACTCCCGAACGTTGTCTGTTTAGCAAATGGCTCTGAGCCCTATGGGACTTAACTTCTGAGGTCATCAGTCCCCTATAACTTAGAACTACTCAAACCTAACTAACCTAAGGACATCACACACATCCATGCCCGTGGCAGGATTCGAAACTGCGACCATAGCGGTTGTAATGTTGATACCTCAATTTGCTATGAAAGCGGTGCTGTTATTCATGACCATAAAAGTGGGATAAAAGCTGTGAGCTGTCTGGGGGTTGACCTTGCATTACTGAGGAACTGCTTCACCAGGTATCCAGTCTAGCCTACCAAATTCCAAACCAGACTAATATTAATTATAATCTTTTAATCGTCATACGACAGTGTGTGTGTGCTTCTATATATATATATATATATATATATATATATATATATATATATATATATATAAGAAAATTAAAATAAAAAGAAATAAATCGGTTTATATTTGGAAATTTATTTTAAGATTGATCATTGAAATTTGAGCAAATTAAACTTGATCCATAACTTAACTGGTGCCTTATTTAGGATTGTGAAAATGTGAGTTTGTAATCTTACAGAACGCATCAAATAGGGAGCCAAGATTGGGAGACTACATACAATACTGAATTCATAAAATAACACACGAAGAACGTTGAAACATATGCAAGAGGAAATTAACCACAACCAACCGATTCAATTTTCACCCAAAGAAGTTACGTTCTTAGCGCAATCCTGTCCGTCACGTAATTACCACACACTGGTATACTAAATTCATACTAACTCTCTGTGAAATCTTCCCGAAAAGAATAGCTGAGGGCTACTTTGATGATTACACCACATGCTTGACGTGGTCAGCTTGGTTTACACAAAGAGTGTAACTCCACAATAATTTTGGTAATTAAAATAAATTACATCGAAACGCAATTTACAAAAGAAAAACCTTGAACTGGTTACTATCGTCTTACTATTAACCTGATGGGTCAAACAACTGTATAAGCACGTGGTACTGGTCTCACAAAGTACACCCCACGTAGGTTGAACATAAAGAAAAGTTGCTATATAGAAAAATATTGTCAAGACGACACGTTATAATCTCACGCACATTCGCATTTAAGATTGATGATCTTAGTTACAGTTACTGATCAACATGTGGTTCCACTTTACTCACAAAGCAGTGACAAAGCAACTACCGGAAGATATTCTGAACTGTACACTCGAATCACACTGCGTTGCAATTTAAGATACGATTATATATTTTAGAGCTAAACCTGAAATAAACGTGATTAAATTTTCAGTTAGGCTGAACTTAACAAACCCATTGTCCTACGGACTTAGCAGACACGCGCTTAGCCGGAGATCTTACCACTTCAGACGCTCGCCACGGACAGACTGACCTGGGTTTCTATCAAGGGTGCTTCCGTATACAAAACGGAAGTGACCAGAGAGGCAGCTTCCTATACCAACATGACAAGGGACGGACAGGACAATACTAAGAATAGAAACCTCTTTGCTTTTAGAAAGCGTAGCTACCTGTTCCGACGTTGGTCCTACTGTTCTCTAGCAGACAGGCTTGTCTACTACCATCCAGCATGCAACTAGAAATATATTTGCTCATTCATTCTTTCACACAGAAGGGAAGGGGCATGACAGTATCTTATCACATACTGTATATAAAAGAAAGCGGATGTAGGTTCCGTATGAGACTGTGTGACATGAATTACATATATGAATTAGATAAAGACTGTGCTTTGAAATGTAGTAGTGTGACAGATCGTTCTTGTTTATGTGTAAAAGTAACACGTTCCACTGCCAGTCTTCTCGCAGATAGTCAGAAACGCCACAGTAAATTTAGAAGAGGAATTTATGCCGTAAATGACTTTCTCAAATCTCTATCATTCCCTGCTTTCATATGTAATTAGTTTTCATCTTCAACTGATTATTACCAGTAACAGTAATTATTGGTAAAAGTATTTTCTTACCAACTTTAATGACGGTTTATATGTATGGTAGCTCAACATTAATTTTCAACCAAAATTCATCATAGGCTGTAGAACACCTAACTCGTTTCATTGCATAATTTTGCTACTGGTTTATCTGCGTAACCGAAAACTCTTTCATTTTCATATACTTGAGGCTTCAGTCTCAAAACATAGGGAATGTAACGCTGAATGTGTTAATTGAGCCTGCTTCTGTGTTTTCGTGTGGCATAGTGGACTCGTCTGAAAGTCGTGTAGGGTATCATTTCAGCTGATATTTTAATTTCTATTACATTTAGCATTGTGTTAATGATGCAGTAAATGAATGTGTTAACTATGCCCTGTGTCCTCCGTCAGTCTTATCTGTCAGTCTGAAGTTAGCATTTTTATGACAATTATTTTCTACAATGTAGTATAGTTCCTCAGATAATTTTTGCCGCCACTTCTTTGATATATTTGATTCATTTCTTGTTACTCCTGCATACATTTCTCCTTTACTATGCTATTTTCCGGTTTTGTTTAAAATTACAAATGTGCTGTAAGACGTGAAAGTTCAAGTTCAACGTCCTGTCAACAGTGCAGTCATCACAGACGGAATAGAATGATAGTACAAGCTGGGAAAGAAAATCGGCATTGTGTTTTTCAAATGAAAAACCCCAAAATTTGCCTTAATAAGTTCAAGGGAACCGGTATTTGAAGTTAAACATATTATAATGCAGTTCCACCGATACAGGTTGCCTGCAGATGTAGACATGCCATGTCATTTCTTACTCTGACCAAATACAACTTGCCTGTCCTGTACTGTTTATACGTTTGTGTAAGTTATTCCTCATCCCATATACAGGGATTGGTCAAGAGTATGGGAACACCAAACACACAGTTTCACAGAACACTATTCTCCCCGAGACAGACACTTGTAGGATATTAAGGACATAGTCCAGCTCTTGGTCCAGAACAACAGTGCAACGTACAGGCTAGTCTACCGTCGGCATTGATGTTCAAGCACGCTTTTACCGTAGTGTTTCCATATTTTTATCCAAAGTTGGAGAGAAACAAACAGATTTGAAGGTTAGATCAGGAAAACAAACTTAAAGCTGGGAAAAAATTTAAAAATAATGATAGATCACTATCGCACCTTCACCGAGTTACAGCCATGAAAAGACAGACAAACGATGACCACCTCTGGGAACCTTTTTCGGTAAGCAAATGTGGTTGCATGTGTCTAGGCGTGCGCTATAACCCTACTGAGATGCAGCATGTTAGGTGGAAGAGGGTGTGAGGAGGCAGGTGGAAGAACAGGGGTGTGGAGGAAGGCACATGAAAAAGTTGTAAAGAGCCATGTACAAGAGAGGCAGGTTGTGAGGTAACAAGAGGAGGATGTATGGTGTGTGAGGAAGCATGCAGAATAGGGACAACGTGTCAGGAAGCGAACAGAAGAAGGCAGGTTGTGAAGAGGCATGTGGAAGATGTATAGGTTGTGAGGAGGCAGGTGGAAGATGTACAGGACGTGAGGAGGCAGGTGGAGCAGACACATGGTGTGAGGAGGCATGTAGAAGAGGGGAAAATTGTGAGGAGACAGGTGGATGATATAAGAATTGTGAGGAAAAGTAAGGATAGGGGAGGGTACAAGGAGGGAGCTAGAAGATGATTATGAGGAGGCAGACATCATAGTGATAGCACAAGAAGAGGCAAGTAGGGGAGGGGTAGGTTGTGAGGAGGCAGATGAATGATGTAAAAGTTGTGAGGGGGCAGGAGAACAGGAACAAGGCGCAAGGAGGGACGTAGAAGAGGGGAAAATTGGTGGTGGATTCGAAGGGCATGAGGACTCAGGAAGGATAAACAAATGGTATGAGGAGGGAGGCAGAAGGTGGTAGATTGTGAGAAGGCAGACAGGCGATGTGCAGGAGGCAGCCAGAACATGAATAGGGTGTGAGGAGGCAAGTAAAAGAGGGAAAGGTTGTGAACAAGAAGATGGAGGATGTACAGGGTGTAAGGAGGCAAGTGGAAAATGGTCAGGGTACGAGGAGATAGGCAGGAAAGAATGTGATGACACAGGTGGAAGAGGGCTGGGAGGAACAAAAGGGGGAAGGTAAATTTGGGCACATGTTTAAAACTTTCCTATATTGATTAACACTTGGCTAAAACCTACCGTAATGTAGGTAACTGTTGTGGCTTCACTGCTGTGTGTGTGTGTGTGTGTGTGTGTGTGTGTGTGTGTGTGTGTGTGTACGTGGGTGTATGTCGATGGGTGGGGAGGGGGCTTGCGAGGTGCAAATACAGTGACATATCTGCCCATCAGCCCATTTCTGTAACGCTTGAAGCAGCTTCTCCCAAACATCGGACGTGTATCACTTGCAATCGTGAACAAAATTACTGTTGCAGTGTCTCACAGCATCCCTAAGGCTGAAGAGAAGGATGGTAGAGGCTGACATGGAAACAACTCAGGGGTATCCAAGCAATTCGAACAAAGTTTGACATGCATATGATCATTTTTTGTTTGCAAGTAATGCGAGAGCAAGATTACGCTACTGCCCAGGGATTGTCATTTGGATGAGAAGGAGGTTATCTATAAATATGTATTTCTTGCTTGTGTTTATTTCAATTGGAATACTTTGAAACCAGGAAATCCAATTTGCCTTCTCCTTGCGCTATTCATTTGTGTCAACCATTTTGTTAACGTGTTTCGAGATCAAAGATCATCTGACAAGGATAAATATGTCAGCTAAATTTAACATTCTCGCCAGAGTCGTATGATGTAAAGGAGGAGAGATTCGTGCATACACCATGTGAAAGTTTGTCGTTGGAATTCTGATTCGCAGTTAATATGTGACATATTTATATACATTGTTCAGTCACTTTAACGTCACCATCAGTCAAAAGACTGAATAACCACATTTCGCAGTGCAGACCACTGCGAGGTAAGGTTCAGGAAGGTACCGACAGGGATGTGGAACCATGCCGATTCCAGTGCGTGGCTATCTGCACTAGGTTTCTCAGTTGAGGAGCCTTGGCTCGAACAGGTGATTGAGATGGTGCCTCAGATTCTCGACTGGTTTGAAATCCAGGGAGTCAGGTGGCCAGGGAAGTACGGTAAACTCATTCTGACTCTCTTCAAATCACTCATGTAGGCTGCGAACTTTATGACACGTTGCACTGTCCTGTGTCCTGCTGATAGATGCCATCGTGCAGAGGAAAACAGACTGCATGTAGTGGTGGACATAGTTCCCAGGGATAGACGCACACTTGCACTGATTCCTTATGCATTCCAGAATATTGAGATTATCCACAGAATCCCACGAAAACATTTCAAGACCACAACGCATGCAGGGTATCTGCTTTCAGATGTTTCACGCCGTACTTGCCAACGGCCATCTGTCCGATGGAGCGTAAAACGTTATTCATCTAAAAATGCCACAGGTCGCCACTCAGTGGATGCCCACTTGCGAAATTGGCGTGAAAATTCCAGCCTTCGTCGCCAATGAAAAGCAGTCAACATGGGTGCATGAACCAGTCGCCTTCTGTGTAAGCCGATACAGAGCAACGTTCGGTGGACGTTAACTTAGGAAACGCTGGTGGTTGCCCCGTGTTTCATCTAGGCCAGGGCTCTCCAAACTACGGCCAAACTACGGCCCGCGAGCCCGCGTTAGCTGGCCGGACATCCCCGGTGTCCGGCCCGCCAAATATTTGAGGTGGTACCTATACTGCCAATTATTGAGTTTCGAGGCCTATCGCGACCAATACATCGCGACATTGGCTCTGATACTCACTACAAGACTACATAACTAAACTTATTGTTGGGCCGCTTGAAATAACAATGCGTTGACATACTATGTCTCTGTTACGTCTTGCAGTAATAGCGTTGCTAACAATGATTTTGAGATTTCGTTAACTTGGCAGGACGCTTTCGTAAATAATGTGCAGTGACATACTTTTTTGTCGGTGAAATTCTCCAGAACAAAACAACGACAGAATTTCGGTCGGGTACGTCCACCAATCAAAATTATCTAATTAAATAAAAATCGTAGTTCGTTCCAGTGCTACTCCCACAACCTTAGATTTTTGCGATTTCATCTTTCCTTTAGCCTTACATTAGGGTGGTCATGGAGTGCTAGGGTGCTTTAATCCCACTAGGTAGATCTTGGCCCTTATGACTTCGTGGAGAAGTCAATGTGGCCCGCGGACTAAAAAGTTTGGAGACCCCTGATCTAGGCAATCAGTTGCTCAACAGTTGCACGTCTATCCGCGCGTACACTTACCCGTAACCGTCGTTCACCTCTGTTACCGATGGCTCTTGGCGTATAACTATTGCTCGCCGCCGATTTTGGGTAGCGCCATTAGTACTTGCATGGTACGCCAACAGTTTACAAACTTAGCCTTTTCGGAAATGCTTCCATCCTTGTCTCGAAAGCCAAGGACGTGACATAAATCAGGCCGTTTCCACATTACGTCCATGACTTCACTATTTTCTCCGTCACCGACATGGTTTATGTACCCTTCACTACCAATGCTGTGTCCTGCCACCTCTTCATTCAGCCACGTGACTTCTAAATGTTGCTTCTGTAATTTTTCCTCCTATCTATGTAATTATGTAGCTCTCAGTTCGTTCGAGCAATCAATCATTCAGAATAGGAAACACAGTCATAGCTCAGTCACTCGAAATTATTCAGAAATTTTACTTGTTAGAATGAAATCAGGCGATTATTCTTCTTCTCTGCAGGTTCGTGCTTTGCGGCAGTCTGATAATCTGTACAAATAAAATGCCTCGTAATTTTGTGAGCGTTGTATAATTAGTCGGGAAACCTCAGATCAAGCGGATATTTGGCTTTGATGAAGTTTAACCTTCCGAAGAAGTAATGGGCTCTTGGATTATTAAATGCAGGCTCGTATCCAGTCTTTCGGAAGTTCCCTTCTGATTAACAACTACGCAATATATCGATGAATATCATTAATTCTCAGATGTCGAATACACACCTTTTGTATGAAGGAGCAATATATATAATTTTAATCGTACAATTTCGTATCAGTTATCTTTTGTCATAAATCGCAATATTCAGATTATAATTCTTCAAACAAAGCTCAGGTTAATCGGCACGAAGACAATCTCCAAAGGTTTTTTTCTAACAACCACCAGAGAGAGTACTACAAAGAATAATTATGCGCTCATGGCATAGCTATTCTATGAAACTACTTTGCGCATGGATTCTGCGAGTATGAAGATAGAAAATTAGTAAACGTCATTCAAGGGTAGAATTGTATCAGAATAATTCATCGAATATAAAGAGATATTACACTTCTCGATCTTCTGGAAATGTTGCAAGAAATGCTGCGTTGTCTCTTTCGTTCTGTGTGACTGAAATGGATGAAGAGAGAAAAACATATGCCTTTGAACTGGGTGTGGCTATGTTATTCGTAACTCCCGTAAACTCCGAGCCTGACAGAATACATTTTTCTTCGCTCCTTCCCTTACACACATTCCCCTCCGTGTCCTCCCACAGTTCATTCCGCAACCTGCAAGTTTATTGCGAGGGGGCCCCTCCAGTAAATTGTGCCGACGGAATGGGGAGACATTATATGAGCAGGAAAATTTCGGTTGGACACATGTGTGAGTGAGGTGACGCATGACGCAGAGGGGAAATCGTTCGTTGGATGCACGCGGGTGCGCGACGTTTTACCGCATGTGTTGACCAGATATTGTATGTTGTGAGCGGATACGGTGCTTGCGTTGAGTGGGAGAGGCAGTTCCGTTTCTCCCGTTCCCTCCTTTGTGTCTTGTTTTCGTCCGTATTTCTGACGCTCTGCTCACACCTACTCTTCGGCTGTGACACCTTTGGCCGCTGACATATATTCAATTCGCAGGCTGTCGGACATCTCCAGTACGACGACCCCTCACCCTGCGCCAAATCTGGCTGCGTCTCGCAAATTCGAACTTCCCCTCTGCCACTCCCCCATGCGCTTGGCGACTGTTGGAAAGCGCCGATCCTGCCGTCCAGGAACGCAACTCGACTGCTTGCGAGGACATTTCCAATACCGCTCGGCAGCGGGGTGGGGGACGGGGAGAACCAAAAAATAAAAGGGCTAAAAAGGGTGGGAGGCAGCAGTGTTACCACAACAACAGTTCCGCTCTGCTACCAAATTTATTGCCCGCATGGAGAGGTGGGCGTGTCCTTCCGTGAACAACGCCAGCTGCGTCCACCTTCACCCCTCGCACTGTGGCACCCAATCAGCATGAGCCTTCATCGCCCGAGACACTAGGGGACTAAAGGCTGCTTTTCTGTAACTCTTCTGAAAAGTAATTTTTACGAACAGAAAGTGAAGCAGCTATTATAACAAATTTGATTCCCTCAAAATAGAAATTAAAATGTTTAGTTTGGTATCTGTGCCTGTTTCGTATTAATTTCTACGGAGGGTTGAATCTACCGGTACCGGACATCGTGATCGTCTCGTGACAATACTAAGACGCGTCATCATACATCAGTCGTACAATTTTGCTTTCGTATTTTTGAAGGTGCTAAGAAGGGACACTCTCCACCCCCCTACACCCTACACATACACATACACACACACACACACACACACACACACACAGATTTAGAGGTAAAATAACCCAGCGGAGCCCGTCAAAAACTGAACGTAAGTCAAGCATGAAAACGGGAAGAAGGTATACAGAACTGTGAAAAACGGACAAAAATAGAAACAGTGAACGCTCCAGAACATCGAGTGAAATGTAAGAACCGCGCTGTCGTGATAGTGTGGTCATGATGTTGGACTGAAGCGGGAAATCCGTGTTCAAATCTCTCTCGTGCCTAAATTCTTTTTCAGAAAATTATTAACTTTCGTCCGGTCATTGACGTATCTGTTCTCCGCCTATAGTCTTGGCAATTTACATGCTGTACATTGGTTATAAATACGAGTCATGTGGTAAGAATATATTACCGTCAGAAGTAAATGTGATGAATAGTGAGAGCAGTCGAGATTCCGCATAGACCTCTCACGGAAATGAAAACAACAAACAAACGAGATCGAACAAAGATATTAAAGGGTCAAAACTTACAAAAGGGAACACAGGAATCATACATAACATGTAGTACTTATGTAGAACAATTAGGAGGTACCTACATCTAGAGGTCCCTTCCGTACACCTCACTGTAGCAAACCGACGTTACACCATGACGCAGACACAAATTTGAATACGGCGATCAGCCACATCTATGACCAAACGGGTAGTTCATAATTTTGTGGAAAAATTGAGCAGGAGGGAAATTTGAATACGTATGTCCCCCTTCGAAGTCCAACACCGTGGCAACACAACCACGACGCCGCCACTGTTCAAGGACGCTCGAAGTTATAAGTCTTGTGCTTGGACCATTCACTGTCTCTCCTCTGCTTCTTTTTTCACAGTTCTACTTCCCGCAGGCGAGAGTTGCATCATTTATGTGCTATGGCTGAGTCTTATACACCAACTATGTATTCAAACGATTGTAGTAACTTTGAATCGGCTGCGGACGCATAAGAGATATGTCTATAAACTAACGGGACTATTGATGTTAAAAGTTTTATTAAACAACATACTTATTTAGTTATTGTCATCTTCAATGTACTTGCCTCCTCTATCCCTACAAAGCACCAAGCTAATTTTTCAATGATGGAATTCCTCTGCTACATCTCAGAGTAGTACTTGCAACCTACGTCCGCAGTTATTTGTTGGATGTATTCCAACCTCTGACTTTCTCTACAGTTTTTGCCCTCTACAACTCACTCTCGTGCCACGGAAGTCATTCCCCGATGTCTTAACAGCTGTCCTATCATCCTGTCGCTTCTTCGTGTCAGTGTTTTTCCACATATTACTTTTCTCTCAGAATCTGTGCAGAACCTCCTCATTCCTTACCTTAGCAGTCTACCTAATTTTCAACATTGGTCTGTAGCACCAAAAATTGGAAAATTGTGGTTATGTCTTATGGGACCAAACTACTGAGGTCATCGGTCCCTAAGCTTATACACTACTTAATATAACTTAAACTAACTTACGCTAAGTACGACACACACACCCATCCCAGAGGGAGGATTCGAATCTCCGACGGGGAAGTCGCGCGGACCATGACAAGACGCCTCAGACCGCTCATGCAGCACCACATCTCAAATGTTTGGATTCTCTTCTGTTCCGGTTTTCCTACAGTTTATGTTTCCCTACCATGTAATGCTGTGTTCCAAACGTACATGCTCAAAAATTTCTTCCTCATAATGAGGCCTAGATGTTTGATACTAGTAGACTTCTCTTTGTCAGGAATGTACTTTCTTCCAGTGCTAGTCTGCTTTTGATGTCCTCTTTGCTCCGTCCGGCATTGGTTATTTTGCTACCAAGGTAGCAGAATTCCTTAAGTTTACCTCCTTCGTCACCATCAATCCTTATGTTAAGTTTTCCGCTTTCTTGATTTCTGCTACTTTTCATACTTTCGTTTTTCTTCGGTTTACTCTCGATCCATATTCTGTACTCATTAGACTGTTCGTTCCAGTACACAGATCTTGTAATTCCTCTTGGCTTTCACTTCATGGGCACATACTGGCAAAACTAACTCTTTTCCTTAATTCTGTCACGGGTCTACATCGTCCCATCTTACTGCGCTGATTGCACAGAACCTACTGGCGCGCACACTCTAACCACATCAGTGACATGAGTTACATTAACGTAGTAGGGTCACATAACCACCTGGAACTTCACCATGTACAGCGCTCTAAAGCGATCTATGTTATCTTTTTTCTGACCTACCTAATACATTTGGCTTCTGCCTCCATTTTTTCAACACATTAACACCATCTCATTTTTGATTAGTTCTTATCTGCTTATCGTTTGAGTAATCTGGTCGAGGCGTAACGATGTTTCGGTAAGTTCCTTACTGGCGAGTTGAAGAACCTTCGCGAAAAATCTCAACACATCGACATGTTTACTCACCTGACATGGCGAAAAGAATTCGTCTGTGAAATTCACCGAGACCCTTGACGTCACCTGAATTATTAGCTCTAAAGGGAATTTCTACTGTGGGTCTTCCCTGATCGGTAACGGTCTGAACGAGAACAAGCGTCCGCGCCCACAGAGAGGAAACAACAGGACTGCAGCCACCAGCGCTGCTGTCCGATTCTCAGATGCCGTTGCTATTTACATAAACACCTTCGACGTTTTTTTAGGTGTGACTCGATCTACCGAGATAAGGACGATAGGAGGAACGGGTACGAGTCAAATTCCGACCCTTCCCACTCCCCTTTAATACACGCCGCTAGTTAATGACTACCTGCTACCTATGAGACAAGATATCTGATCAGGAGTAAATAAACGCCTCTCGTTACGTTGTTTGTATACGAAAGTAGGCAAAAGGAAATCGGAATTTCGACAGTTTCCATGTGGACGTAATTTCTTTTCTTCCTAGTGTACCATCCGCGCACCAGGGAAAGTCGCAGTAGCTTTTTGTCATGACAGCTCACGCGAACGCTACAGCCTGAATTACCAACAGTGGCTCACTTACCACACTACTATTACAAAAAAATGGCTCTGAGCACTATGGGACTTAACATCTATGGTCATCAGTCTCCTAGAACTTAGAACTACTTAAACCTACCTATCCTAAGGACATCACACAACACACAGCCATCACAAGGCAGAGAAAATCCCTGACCCAGCCGGGAATCGAACCCAGGAACCCGGGCGTGGGAAGCGAGAACGCTACCGCACGACCACGAGATGCGGGCAGTACTTTTACCGAGTAACAATGAATCACTTGATGTCTGCCACATGACTTCATTGGATGATTGCACTTGCACAAGTTCTATTTTTTCTCCTTCCGTCGTCCCTATGACGACTCGTATCTCGACAAATCAAAACAATTTTTTTTTGTGAAATGCTAAAAATCAGTTATTTTTCAACCAGTTCTTATAACGCTTCACGAGTTGTATTTAATTATTTCAGCCTACTCAGAATACATTGACTAACACATTTTATTTCCAGCTGAAACATTGAATGTGATCTGAACCTAAATATATTCTCTGAAACAGGATGTACAGTTTTTAGTGCACAATATTAGCCACTCACGGTGTCATTCCATCAGCTAACAGAGTGCGGGAAATATTATTGTCCATAAGCGTCCTCACAGACCACTTCTCTTGCTTGTTATTCTAGAGAACTTGAGCAAATGTATGTTATTCACTTTAGGAGCGGCGCTGGGAAGAAGTCCGAGAAAATCGTAGCGACGTTTAGCAGTATAGACTGCTGTGCCAATAGCATCTGCTAACAGAACTGCACACACATACGTGTAGGGCATCGAATGACAAATGACAGGCGCTCCACGTCATTAATTCGCTATCTATTGCCGTGTGCATTTGATGAAGAAGCTGAACCTGGAAAAATCCTACGGACAAAAACACATTGCAATAGGATTATCGTAACTCTTTTCATTAGTTGTCTCTAAAAAGCTTCCAACAGACTACATCAGTCACACACCTATCAGAGAATGACAGAGTAGTGAAAGATCAATGTCGGAAGAAGGCCGCTGAAATGGACAATATTCCCTCAGATTTTTTTCAAATTCTTTGTAGAGACAGCCATGTCGAGTCCACCGTGTGTGCTACGTATATGAGACAGACGAAATACACACTGACATAAAAAAGAATGTAACAATTCCATTGCGAAGAAAGCAGGTACTGATAAGTGTGAATATTGCCTAATGAATATTGCCTAACTTCTAGTGTAATAAGTCATGGTTACAAAAATAGGGATTCAAATTATTTACAGAATAATGGAAAAACGTTAGAGGCGTACCTGGAGCAAGATCAGTTTAGGTTTCGGAGAAACCTACGAATGCGTCAGGCTAAAGTGATACGACGACTTATCTCAATAGTTAGACCGAAAAAAGCTTCTCGATGTGTTGACTGGAGCACACTCATAGAAATGCTGGAGATAGTAGGGATAAAATATAAGGGAGTTAAAAGTTATATACAGCTTGTACAGAAACGCTAAACCAGTTACAAGAATCTAAGGACCTGAAAGGGAAGCAGTGGTTTAGAATGGAGTGAAACAGGGTTGTAAATAGCTCTGATATTGTTCCATTTTGCATAATGAGCAGTCAGTAAAAGAAATCAAAGGAAAATTTGCAGAAGGAATTAAAGGTAACGGAGAAGAACTAAAAATTTGGAGGGTTGGCAAAGATGTTGCAATTCTATCCGAGGGTTTGGGAGAACATATGAATTACGAATAACTTAAATTGGCATAATCGCATAGATAATGTCATGGGGAACGGAAACCGTTTTATTGGCTGAACACTTTGAAGATGTAGCAGGTTTACTAAAGAACTGCTTACATTACGTTTGTCCGTCCTCTGCTAGAATTTTGCTGTGCCATATGGGATCCTTAGCAGATAGGATTGACGAAGGACATCGAAAAATATGGAAGGACGGCAGCTCGTTTTGTATTATCACGAAATAGGGGAGGGACTATCATGGATATGATAAGAGAGTTGCGGATGCAGTCGGTAAAGCAAAGGCGGTTTTCAGTGCTGCGAGATCTTTTTACGAAATTTCAATTACAGACTTTCTCCTCTGAATGTGAAAATATTTTATTGACGCCAATATACATAGCAAGAAATTGGCATTGTAATTAAATATGAGAAATCAGAGCCCGTATGGAAGGATGTAAGTGTTCATTGTTTCGACGCAATGTTCGAGAGAGAAAAGGTAGAGAAGTAGTCTGAAGGTGGTTCGATGAACCCTCTACCAGACATTTAAGCTTTAATGACGGAGCAGTCATATCGATGTAGATATACGGAATAAGATAGTGTCTTGAAAAGAGGTTATGAGAATGAATAACAGAAGAACAAGAGTAATACAGCCGAATTAAATCAGGCGATGCTGAGGGAAATGAAGTCGGAAATGAGACACATTCTGGTATTTATCAGACGATGTTGCAGGAAGCAGATTTGGAAATGAGGCACTAAAAACGGTACACGAATTTTAGTATTTTGGCAATGTAACTGGTTGATGCTAGACAACACATGAAGTACCTGTTGCCTGTTGTAAGGATAGCTTTTATGGAACAAAGTGTTAACATCTAATATAAGTGTTAAGAATTTTTTTTTTGTAAAACTGCTTGTCTGCGGTGTACCGTTGTACAGAGGTAAACGTGGTGGATAATCAGTTCAGACAAGAAGAGAACAGAAACGTTTGAAATGTGGTGCTACAGAAAAAAGTTCTTACTTTTATTTATTTATTTAACCTGGTCAGATTAGCGCTTTCGGACGCTTTATTAAGTCGGACCTACTTTCACGCACACACATTATTTTCCATGATACGAATGCAGTTCAATAAGTAATGCCCCAATTTTTTTCTTAGAAGATATTTAATGTTAAGAGTCAGAATGTGGTGAAAATATACATCAACGTGTCTTGTGCATGTCCTATTTTTCTATGTAGTTTCCATCACGTTCTATGGCCGTACGCCAATTTTGTGGAAGAGCAGTTATTCCCTGCTGGTAAAAGCTCTTGTCCTGTAGGCGTAGCAATGTTTTCATTGCATGACTGGTACTCTCGTCATCTTCAAAGTGTGTTCTCCGTAGAGGATCTTCAAGCGGCCCAAAGAAATACGCACGATTCAGCATGTCTGCTGCAGTGGCTATGACAGGACATCCCGTGAGCGGCTAATGATAAAGCTCTGTTCCTGCATTTCCTGAGGCTGTAACTTTCTTTATCCATCGCCCAACTTTACTCCTATCAAATGCAATATTGCCATAACTGCACACAAACATTTATGGATGTTCACCACGGTTTCATTTTCTGTACACAAGAATTCAATAACAGCACGGTGCTTGTAACGTGAGTCGTATGTAGACGCCTTTTTGACGCTGTACTACGGCTCTGCAATCTGCCAGAACGGTTCGAAACTTCACCGGCGCACAGAGCAAACATCAAATGTGGAGCACCAACAAGGACGTCTGTCTATGCATATTAATGGATTTTTAAAAAATATCTGCGTTGTTACTTATTGGAGGACCCTAGTAATTACCTAAGCAATAATAATAATTTACGACAGTAGTAAAACAGCATTGACATAATTAAAAACGATCTGCATGTTTCTAGAGACAATGTGAATAGAAACTTCCTGGCAGATTAAAACTGTGTGCCCGACCGAGACTCGAACTCGGGACCTTTGCCTTTCGCGGGCAAGTGCTCTACCATTTGAGCTACCGAAGCACGACTCATGCCCGGTACTCACAGCTTTACTTCTGCCAGTATCCGTCTCCTACCTTCCAAACTCGCTCTCCTCTCCTGCGCGGAGAGCTTCTGTAAAGTTTGGAAGGTAGGAGACGGATACTGTCAGAAGTAAAGCTGTGAGTATCGGGCGTGAGTCGTACTTCGGTTAAGTAACAATTTTAATTCAAGTGTGCACTCATTATTTTTGGAATCGAACATTTTGATTAACTCGCGAATGTTCCGAGGAGGCAAGGTTCATTGTAATCTGAATTACTGGATGATTGAAGAAACGCGCCATATATCCTAAAAAAGCCTACTTATAAAGATCCAAGACCAACAGTCAAGTGGGGAATCTAGGAGTAAACTACAGCACCCTATGTATTGTTGCTGTAGGGGCCTGCGAAAACAAGATTGGGCTACATGGACTGCAGAGCGCACAGTTACTCTTGCCGCGCTCGATAGACGTATGGAGGGGCAAGGAAACATAATACGTGGACTATGGGAAGTGCTCTCTGGTAGGCATTTGACAGTGGTTTGCAGAGTAAACTTCTAGATGCAGATGCATACAAACATAGTGAAATATAAAATTAGTGATTTCTTGTTAGCTGCGTATTGGAAACTGGAAATTAAATCTGTGAATGAATAACTGTAACTTGCACGTTATCTCTTTGTGTTTACTTTATTTGGTTGAGGCATAACCGGAATCAAGTTAGACATGTGTAATAAAATTTACAAATGTAAAAATACAACGCCTACCCCCACGCGCGCACGAACGCACACACACAAACAGACACACCGTTGATTGCAGTTCGCGAACGGATTAAAGAATTCGCATCACGGCTAATTTCAGCAGCAAAACAAAGAGCTTTATTTGCCTGCATACGTGTTGCGCGGAAAGTAAATTACACATGTCCTACCACGCCAAGTCAATACGCAACAAGAGTAGAGTTTTGACGGATGAGAGTACATGTTCCGGTTGTAGGGATAAAGGGTACGAATAACAGGTGTGGCAAAATGTGTGAGCGGAATTGCATGGCATCTGCAAACTTACTTCAAAGTAGGGGGGACAGTACCATTCTTGTGGGGAAAACATCTAAATTGCACACAGGTTCACAGTGAAATTATGGACCAGATGCAGTGCCGCGTCCAGCCACAGTCAAATGGTGCCAACAGTTTGACCAAGGCCCACAGATTTAGGTGATTCTGATCCACCGTATAGTCCCTGTATTACAGTATGCAGTTTCCACCTTTTCGGCAAGCTGAAGAAACATCTGGGCGAATAAGATTTTTTTCTACGATCAAGACGTATACACAGCAGTTATTTTATGGCTTCATGACCAAAGAGTAGATTTCTGTCGTTGAGCAATCGAATGGTTACAGTTTGTGAACAATTTAAAGTATCCTTATCATGGCCATATTCGGGAGCAAAACAATGATCATTATAAGCTGGTATATATCTTGCGCGGAAAGTCCTTCCACTCCAAGCCATTACGCAAAAAAGATTAGCAGATTGTCAGAAGATTGACGCAAGTGAGACTTGCTTATAGAGACTTATAACTATGTTGAAAAATAGTGTCATCTACTTGTATCACTTTTAAGTGTAGTGAATTATACAATAAAAGTTGTTTGTGTAATAATCTATTATGTCACAGTCACTAAAAATGTATAATATTCACATCACTGGTTTCGAAACCAAGCTGCCATCTTCAAACTCTATTAATCCACAAAAAAAAAAGAAAATTCGGTTGACGTCTTTCAGTATGAATTCGGGGAGCACGGGATGCGCGTACGTGACTTACATCTGTTAGCACTGTAGAAAGGAGAAAACGAAGGCCTTGCCCTTTTGAAGGAACCATTCCGTAAATTGCGTTAACGTTTAGAGAAATCTGGACCGCCAAGACTATCGTCTTCCCGAATATTCTGTAAATAGCTCTACAGAGCTAACTGTCACAAAAACTGCATGTTAGACACTATTCCCACCTCTTTTCGAGGAGTGCTCCACTGTTTCCTCCTTACGAAATCAGCCTGGTCGAAGACGTCAAAGTATTTCAACATGTGATACTAGATTCTAAACTGGTACGCTTAGTGCAGGAATGTAATTGGGGAGAGTAGAAACGTAAGGTACAATGTGACTATAAGACGGGATGCGTTGCTAGAACAGACATATGGTTACATTTTCACGCAATTTGGTAGCACAGACCCTGAGAAATCAGTACTCAGAACAACCACCTCTGGTGGTAATAACGGCCTTGATACGCCTGGGCATTGAGTCAAACAGAGTTTGGATGGTGTGTACAATTACAGCTGCCCATGCAGCTTCAACACGATACCACAGTTCATCAAGAGTAGTGACGTACGAATAGTGACGACCCAGTTGCTAGGCCACTATTGACCAGGCGTTTTCAGTTGTTGAGAGGTCTGGAGAATGTGCTGGCCAGGGCAGCAGTCGACATTTTCTGTATCCACAATGGCCCGTACAGGACCTACAACATGCTGTCGTGTATTACACTGCTGAAAGGTAGGCTTCCGCAGGGATCAAATGAAGGGTAGAGCCACGGGTCGTAACCCATTGAAATGTAACGTCCATTGTTCAAAGTGAAGTCAATGCGAACAAGATGTGACCGGGACGTGTAACTAATGGCACCCCATACCATCATGCCAGGTGATACGCCAGTATGGCGATGGTGAATAGAAGCTTCCAATGTGCGTTCACCGCGATGTCGCCACTCACGGATGCGACCATCATGATGCTCTAAGCAGAACCTGGATTCATCCGAAAAAATGACGTTTTTCCATTCGTCCACTCAGGTTCGTCGTTGAGTACACCATCGCAGGCGCTTCTGTCTGTGATGCACCGTGAATGGTAATCGCAGCCATGGTCTCCGAGCTGATAGTCCATGCTGCTGCAAACGTCGTCGAACTGTTTGTGCAGATGGTTGTTGTATTGCAAACGTCCCCATCTGTTGACTCAGGGATCGAGACGTGGCTGCACGATCTGTTACAGCCATGTGGATAAGATGCCTGTCATCTCGATTGCTAGTGATACGAGGCCGTTGGGATCCAGCACGGCGTTCCGTATTACCCTCCTGAACCCACCGATTCCGTTTTCTGCAAAGAATCATTGGATCTCGACCAACTCGAGCAGCAATGTCGCGATACGATAAACCGCAATCGCGATAGACTGCAATCCGACCTTTATCAAAGTCGGAAACGTGATGGTACGCATTTCTCCTCCTTACACGAGGCATCACAACAACGTTTCACCAGGCAACGCACGTGAACTGCTGTTTGTGAATGAGAAATCGGTTGGAAAGTTTCCTCATCTCAGCACGTTGTAGGTGTCGCCACCGGCGCCAACCTTGTATGAATGCTCTGAAAAGCTAATTATTTGAATATCACAGCCTCTTCTTCCTGTCGATTTAATTTCGCGTCTATAGCACGTCATCTTCACGGTGTAGCAATTTTAATCGCCAGTAGTGTAGTTCGCAACATTTTGTTTTGACACGTCTGGGCTGACAGCCTACCTCATCTCTGCTGTGGTAGTTTGATGATGTGCCCCTGCTGCCTTGCAATACGACGATCCTAGCGAGTGTTGTGTTGTATGGACATCCAGAACCTAGTCTATGGGCGCGACAATGTTCACGTGATCACTGATACCAGTATTGTTGCACAACTTACGAAGCACGTCAGATTTGCGTGCAGTTCTCTGACAGAACTACCCTGCCACAGTTCGACCTGTTTCATACTCGCTTAGTTGGCTTTAGGAAGCACGAGTGCGTCTCTGTGGCATGGCTGTCACCTTGTTTCGCGCGTTTGCACTGCACTAAACATTCTGTCTGTCAGCATTGCGTAATAAAGGGTAGACACAGGTGGCACTCTGGTAGGTATGCCACTAAACTATCTCTTGGCGGACAACGTTGGAACCTACAATGGCACGTGCAGTCATCGGATAAAAAGGAACATTTTCTTTTCAGGTGTACTACTTTTTTCTGGCAGTGTAATTTGAGGACGTCGAGAGCAAGTTGGAGGGATTTGCGCGGGAGATGGATTCATGGTGTGTCGCATCATAATACTCGGATGACTGATAATCCCTAACCTAAAAAAATTAAAAAATTCCTTCAGTCTGCGTCTTTATTCGTGGATATACTCTTTCATGGATACTGTCACAATGAATCTCGCACATTCATCTATTAAAGTGCTTGAAAGAACCTAGGTGAAGGGATTATCTGCGTCGGGTATTACGTGATGGGCGGAAGTGCCGCAAGCGGGTGTCGTTGCCACTAGCGGATCAAAGAGAAATGACTGTCTTGGAAGCCAGAACATTGATGTAAGCAGATTTACACGCGCAGCAACGTCACCTAACGGTTCTCCGGTTCTCCCAGTGGGATGGTTAGCAATAACTTCACGCCAAGTTCTGTCTCAGTAACTCACACAAAAGAACTAAGAGTAATACACCACTAATGAAAACTAACGTTCATTTGAGAGAAGTGGTACCTTTGAGACATGGGTAGTAGAACTGAATATAAGCTGATACTAAAAAGTGATAGCAAGGTTGGCCACCTGCGATCGGCTGACTATTCTTAAGATGTCCCGACCTAGCAAATGTGCCATCTGCTCAGGATGCTCCTTCACTTCCCAGAGGACCGTGCTACGTTCGCTTCCACAAGAGGCTTGGTGGCTTATACTTCTTGTGAAGGTATTGTGAAATGGAAGTATGAGAGTGGTACCGCTTCGTGGTGGTTGGTGGCGGTGTTGAAGCTTGTACAATTCATTTATGTTTCGTTTACAGATTTTAGATTTTGATAGATAGAATTAATATGAGTAATGTGTTAAAAGTAGTAACGTATTACAGACGCTCTGACCTTTACGGTGCTATACTAATCCTGTTATAAGTCGTTAGTAATATTGGTCTAATAGTTCTGACTTGAATTTTCAGGTAACTCTTGTATTTTCAGCCGGCTTTCTCACGTTGCGTGGCGGTCGATACTTCCAGGTGCCAACCTAGATATAAGCAGATCCGTCAACGTTCTTCTTATCCAAAGCACGTTACTAAATAACAATAATTCTCACTCACGATAATTAAAAGGAGTGTCGTCAAACTGCGCCCCGAATCATGTATTCGTGCTGTCCGCAGTTGTCACTCGTATTTTGTAACAACATGCATCCAGCAACTAGCAGCCCAACCCAAAAATGTCAGCAAACGTTAAGAGATTCTTGAGGCCGTTGTCTTCCTGCTCAGTTGCAAATAATATTTAAATACGTAATATTTTAAGACATCTTTAATTTTAATTGACGTTGGTGATTTTGGCCTTGAGCTACGTAACGCTGACTGCTTAGCTCCGGGGCAATGGGTTAAGTTGAGCGGTCACTTCGGGATTAGAGGATGTGAGGAGATTTGTTTAATGTTTGTCTTTCGGTATCGACAATTCTTGAACGTACGCGACTTGTACCGATCATCTGGTATGGTATTACGTTAAACACGGAAGTAACATGATTTTTTGAATGCGGCTTACAGAGACGGTCCTCCTCAACTGCGTTACTTATTTGTAGCAAGGTACACTAAATTAATGAAGACATTTGCAATACAGAGTAATGAAAAAGGAGTGCAAAACATTACGTAAAGATTTGTGTGTGCGAATACTGTGTCACAAATCTGGGGTCACTCAGGCTGGCAGCAGTCTGAAACACAGAATAGTAGACAGAAGTCTTCCTAATACTAACGAATTTTAACGATGAATACTAGGGTATCGGCAGCCAAGATATCGCCTCAAAATATCGCGCCCTTGCTATAGATAGTCTGAAGGAGGCTCATAACCTACTAATTTAAGTAGGTTACCAATTAACAATAAGTTCGATACACATGCGGACCGAGTTTCCGCAACAGAATATCCGTGTTGATTCTTGAGCAAGAACGTTTGACGAGCACTGAGAACGTCGTATCACCTGAACTGTGCCGGCCGGTGAGGCCGAGCGGTTCTAGGCGCTTCAGTTTGGAAACACGCGACCGCTACGGTCGCAGGTTCGAATCTTGCCTTGGGCATGGGTGTGTGTGATGTCCTTAGGTTAGTTAGGTTTAAGTAGTTCTAAGTTCTAGGGACTGATGATCTCAGATGTTAAGTCCCCATTTGAACCATTTGAACCTGAACTGTTCGTCTGACAGTGATGTCATTTCACAAGTACATTCAGTGCAATGTATGTAGATACGGACTGCGAAATGTGTTCTGAATAAAATTAGTTATTAAAAATTAAGAAATTGAAACGTCATGCGTCTTGCCGAAGTGTTACTGCATGAAGAGCGAAAATGTACTACGTAACGTATTTCAATCCTGTCATTATTTTGTGGGGTGTGTTAGCAAGGAAAGTTTTAAAAGGGTTTGAAATTATGAGCACATTTAGTAGGAAGTCGCTAACCGCTCTCATTCTCAAATACTAGATGTAAATAGTCTGGGTAATTTGCAAGCTGTGAGTTACGCTGCCTCCAGACATTTACACATTTTCTAACTTTAATACTTGAGCTTAACGTGTATTACACGTCTTAATCAGCAGATTATGCCAGCGTTTCGGTGAGGCACACAGTTGGTATGATATTCCGTACGCTCCTATTTTGTTCATTAGACAGCACAACGAATCTGTATCGAACAACTTCCGGAAGTCAAGGAACATCTCATCTACCTGGGCGCCAGTATCTACTGCTTTCGGGTCTCGTGGACGAACAGACTGGATTGGGTTTCACAATGTAGTTGTTTTCGGAATCCATGTTTGTTTCTACAGAGGATTTTTCGGTCTCATGAAATGCTGCAATACGTGAACGTGAGATATACAGGCCTACAGTTTTGTGCGTCGGTTCGACTACCTTTTTTGAAAACCAGAATGACCTCTGCGTTTTTACAGTCATTAGGAAAGCTTCACTCCTTCAGAGACCTACGGTAACTGCATACTCTATAAATATGTGATTATCAAAAGTTTATTTTCGAAGGCCATGCTGTCCAGAATCGTATGCCTATCAGGCAAAATCGCCGTGAGAGCTGAGGCGATCATCTCACGACGCACCATACGATAAAGCACGAGTCCTGCTGTGTGAAGAAGTCCGTAACTGCCTACCGATCATCCTCGTTCGACAGGAATCGACAGACCTTTAAAACCTTTTTCGGGACCAAAGTGTTGATAATTGCATGAGGAGGGATCAGCACTAAAGGGACGATGTTCGAATGTATCCCACTTGCGTTGGCGTAACTTCTGTATTACGACACTAGCGGCATGGTGATGTGTGTTATCTTGAAGCTATAAGCAATGGCTCCCGGTAATAAAAGAAGAGGGTCAGCGTCTCCATTCCAGCAGAAGGGGGCTTTTGAACTTCTTGGGACAAGGGGACGGTGGATGACACCACTGCGTCGTCGACGCTTTTGACTCCCTTTCCCTGCAACAATGCGCTCAAGGAACGTGAAATGTTTAGTGGTAGTGACACACCAAGATCACAATAGCAATCCGTTGTAGTTGCTACATATTTTATTACAATCAAAGCATTATAAAATCACAATCACAATAATACAGGCCGGCCGCGGTGGTCTCGCGGTTCTAGGCGCGCAGTCCGGAACCGTGCGACTGCTACGGTCGCAGGTTCGAATCCTGCCTCGGGCATGGATGTTGTGATGTCCTTAGGTTAGTTAGGTTTAAGTAGTTCTAAGTTCTAGGGGACTAATGACCACAGCAGTTGAGTCCCATAGTGCTCAGAGCCATTTGAACCATTTTTTTTTGAACAATAATACAGGTTATTGCCATACAAGGTCAGATCACTTGGACAAATAACCAAATAAATTTCTTTAAGCGGAACATGACCCATAAAACTTGAAATTTGAATATGACTAGGTAAATATGCTCAGGTAAAGCTTTACCTAAATACAAATGTCCATACAATTCCCATCAGAACTCTCATTACTTCCAATTAGCTGAGAAACAGCATAAGGGTAAGAACACAGATCTTTTAACGTTTGGTTAGCAAACTTTCCTAGACAAAGCTATATACAAATCACTGAAACAATTAAGGAGGTGCTTCAACTTTGACCAAAGCAATCTTCAAATTTACTTACTCAGTTGATCAATCAACAATATTCTTAAAATCATTACAACTAGAACATGACCATATGACAATACCCATAAAATGAGATTGCTTCAATACTGCGTGTGAATTAGTGATAGACCCGAGCAGACTCAGAATTCAAATCAATACGAGACGTCCACGAGACAGGAAATGACATAGACATGTACTCAATTGAACTTCAGATGCTGTAATTCTCCACCGGAAAGATGGAATCACGCAACAGACTTGAAAGAGCTTGTCCTTCTGACCTCTAGGAAAACCAAATCACCATGAGCGTGGATCTGCACTAGCGACTCACCACTCCGTAGACGCTGGTGCCGCTCCTTCGTCCCATTCGTCCTCTTGCCGTCCTGCCTGCGTACACAGTCCCACGTTACTCTCACTCACCGCCGATCCCGACACACCTCCCCGGCATAGCGCAAGCACTGCCGTTAAATCCTTGCCCTCAAAGACCAGCAGAAGACAAATAAGCATTGAAGTCGACTCAAAAACAAAATGACGATCGATGGAAACTGGCGCCAGAAACGCACCAGCTCAGAACGTGTTGTCTTCAACAGTGAAATGCATGAGCTGCCTCAGGCAAACAGCCAACCTGTCTGCGGAATTCTAGACCCGCGGTATCCACTGGCTTCAGACCTTACGGTAGCTTAACACAGCCGGTTAAGGTATTGCACGCTACCGAAGCCGATGCCGAGATCCTTTGTTAGTGTACGAGTGGTTATGTACCTGTCGGCCATTTGTCGCATCAGCAACCGCCCACTAGTTGTCCGTATTGGATGGGGCAGACCTCCCAGGTCGATCGGCGTCTTGGGTCGAATCGCAACTAGCACGGAACTTGGCGCACCATTCCACAACGCTGGTTTTCAGCTAATCTCTTGATTGTATGTTGGTGCTTGTACACACCCATCGGTGTCGTGCTAGGTTGAATGTACACTGCAATAACGCCCTCAAACGGAAACTTTTTGATCGCAGCTTATAGAATCGAATTAGTATCCCGTCAAGTCCAATGGGCGTTCTTTTGTTGAGCGATTTCACTGGCATTTCTACCCGTTGTTTGCTTTTTAGGTATTTGTCATTCTGTCGTTCGTGTGACGTTTAAGGAAGTACAGTCCCATCTTCTTCTGTGAAACAGTTCTGGAAAAAGACGTCTAGCACTTCGGCCTTTCCTGTGTCATCCCCTGTTTGTAATCATTATGGTCACAGAATGTTTGGACATATGGCTTTGATCCGTTTACTGATTTAACATACGGCCAAAACGTCTTAGGATTTTCTGTCAAGTCGGTAGATAGAATTTTTACTTTAGAATTTGTTGAACTCTTCACGCTAATTTTGATTCTGTTTAGTTTTTGCTTGTCTGCGAGTCCATGGCTACGTTTTAATTTTGCAGTGTAGTTCTCTTTGCCTTCTTAGCTTCTTTTTAACACAGAATTCGAATCATGGCGGGTCATAGTCGTTTATTTATTTATTTTTGAGTCATCCTCGTTTGATGCAGTCCGCCACGAACTGCTCTCGTCTCAGAGTAGCGCTTGCAGTCTACGACCTGAATTATTTGCTGAATGTATTCCATGCTGTGTCTATCTGTCTACAGCTCGCCTCTAGTACCTTGGACGTTATTGTCTTAACAGATGTCATGTCATCCTGTCTCTTCTTGTCAGTGATTTCTAGATATTCCTTTCCTCGCCGATTCTTCGGAGAACCTCCCCATTCCTTCCCTTATCACTCCATCTAATTTTTAACCTTCTTGTGCAGCAACAAATCTCAACATTTCGATTCTGTTCCTGTGATCCCACAGTCCATGTTTCACTACCGTACACTTATGTGCTCTAAAGGTATATTCTCAAAAAATTTCTTCCTCAAATTAAGGCCTATGTTTGATATTAGCAAACTTCTCTTGGCCAGTAATTCTGTTTGTGCCAATGCTAGTCTGCTTCTTCCGTCCACCTTGCTTCGTCCTTAACTTCGTTTCCTAGGCAGTATGATTCCTTCAGTTCACCTACTTCGTGAGCACCAAATGTGATGTTAACTTTCTCGATATTATCATTTGTGTTACTTCTCATTACTTTCGTCTTTCTTCGATTTACTCTATTTGCTCTCAGTCCACATCCAGTAATTATTAGCCTGCTTATTCCATTCAACAGATCCTATAATACTTCCTCACTTTCACTCAGGATACCAATGTCATCAGTGAAATCTCATCATTCATATCCATTCTAAATTTTTTTTTCTATCATTGCTTTTCAGTGTATAAGTTGCAGGGGCGGAAGACTCATCCCTGTCCGACACACTTTTTAATCCGAGCATTTTGTTCTTGGTCTACGATTCTTATTGTTCCCTCTTGGTTCTTGTACATATTTTATGTTAGCCCTCTTTCCCTATATCTTACCCTGTTTTTTTTCAGAATTTCGAACGTCTTGCAGCGTCTTCAAATGCTATGAAAGTGCCTTCATTTTTCATCAATCTCGCTCCCACTGTTAGCCACAACGTTAGAACTGTCTCTCTGCAGCCTTTACCTTTACCTTTGCCATGAGTAATACACAGGGTGTTTCGGTAAGAGCGGGCAATACTGTTAGAGGACGTAGAGAACTCTCCACTGAACAATATAAGGTAGGGAACCTGGTACTGTGAATCCAGCTTAAAGAGATAGAAAAGTAAATTTGTCTACCGCTTTGTCTAGCATTACTGTTTACCAGCTTGTTTACAACCAACATGCGTACTAGTTTGCAAGTACCGTGCTGTTTATTTGCATGTACATTCTTTATTTCCTGCAAGAAAACAAAGAGGACGAGCCTGTTTATTAGGAAGTCATGATGCAGTAAGCCATTTGAATGGCGACCTGTGCATGTGGTTCGTGCAAAGTGGCTGAGTTGTTGCAGAACGTAGCCTTGGCTGTTAGTGAGAGGATGTGGATACAACATGACCGTGCACTGCCTCACTTCTGTGTGGAAGTCCACAACAATCTTGAGCCGTGCGTGGATCGCACTCGTGCCATCTCTTCTTTTACATCCTGTTTTTTTTCTCGTTGCCACCTCGTTATGTTAGATTCAATTTTTGTTGTCACTGAGTTGCTGCTTTGTCTGCCCGTCAGCGGCAGCAGCAGCACCTATCGATATAGTCCTCAAATTTTATCTTTCCTACACTGCTATTACTTACCGGCTGTCGTCTGTTGTGGGGCCAGTTGGAACGTGCCAGGAGGGCAGTTCAGACCTGCCAGTCCTGGAGTTGGAACACGGTACTAGTTCAGTCGGTTTGGAGCAGCAGTGAGGTCTGGATGCGATGGCTCGCCCGACCATTGCCGCCACACATCACCTGAGCTGGGGACGGTCTTCGTGAATCGTTGGACGGTCGTCCTACTGGAGGACGTGAATTGGTTCGCCGATCGTTTATGGGTTGGGTGTGTGTGTGTATCGACTCCCGATTTGTCTTACTGATTGCACAGCCACTGCTGAGTGTCGTTCAAGTCTTCGTGCAAGTGTTTGTCAAACAGTGGGTGTAGTTGGTGTCATTTCCACTGACAACTTGTTTTAGAGGTTATCGGTGTACTGGCAGTGAGTCGGTCGGTTGGAACGGATCAGCGAGCAAATCTCCACGCGCCGCAGTCGGCAGGGCCCGCTGGCGGTCTCTACACAGTGTAGGAGCGTGTGGGGGCTGTTCCGAGTGATGCGCGGTTCGTGGCCCACCGACTCAGGACACGAAAGTTGAATCGTGATTTAATTACCGAAGCCACGTCTGTTCACGTTGGTTCACTGTTAGTTGGTGGTTCGCTGTTAGTGGTATTCCTGGGAGCAACAGCGAGTGTTCGAGTTGGCCGCAATGTGGTGGAATTAACTATATTTGTCGATTTGAAATTCAAGTGCACCAGCGGAATTTTCTGCCTTGGGGCCGTTAGTGTTCCGGTTACCTGCCCTGGTAGCTGACGTAAATTCAGGCAGTGTACTTTCCTCGCCTCTTGTCGCTGTGCAACATGGTGTGTAGTTTTTGACAGCTTAATGTATATTTGGTTGTGGCTTTGGAATTCTCGTGAATTGGTCGGTGGTTAGCAAGTCGTCTTGTCGATGGGTATCTGACTGTCTCTTGGTTGTGTATCCAGCGGGCGATTTCTTGTCTCACCTAAGCGAACGTTAGGATTTCAAGGGCAGACCGAGCCCCCTGAAAACTTCTGAGCGCCGTTGCCTATACTGCCTTTCTTGTTGGCGTTTAATTGTGTGTTTTTTATGCCTCATAGTCGATGGTTGGAATTTGTATGCTTGTAATTGTGTTTTTAAAATCAAAGGTCTTCAACCGTTTTAAAAATGAGTTTTTCTAAATTGGTCAAGTCTTACATTGTCTGAAGATAAAGCTTGGGCCTTCTGCCTGTTGAAAATTTATTGTATTGTTTTAAGCATAGACCTTCGGCCGCTTTAAGTTTTAAGGATCTTACTTATCAAGTATTACCTTTTGGAAGATAAGGCTGTGGGCTTTCTGGCTGTTGAAAATTTATTGTATTTCTATTATTATTATTATTATTATTATTATTATTATTATTATTATTATTTTAAAGCATGGGCCCTCAGTCGCTTTAAGGTTCTTTCTTATCTAGTATTACATTCTTTTCGGATAAAGCTGTGGGCCGTCTGCCTATTGAAAATTTATCGTAGTTGTATTGTTCTTAAAATGATGGGCTTTCAGACGCTTTAAAATTTTGTATTCTTACTGATCAAGTCTTACATCACTTGTGCTTAAATACTAACTAAGGTTAAAAGTTTTGGACCTACTGCCATAAGGCCTTCAGCCGTTTTGGAGTAAGGTTTCTTATTGGTCATGAAGCTTGGGCCTTCTGCTTATTGAAAGTTTATTGTAGTTACGTTGCTTTAAAGTAATCGGCCTTCAGTCGCGTTTAAAAAACTTAATCTATCTAAGTAGTCAAGTCTTACATCGCTAGGCCCTAAATACTATTTAAGGTTAAAGCTTTCTCACTCAAAAATGAATATTTATAGCAGTGGTATTTAACTGATAACCCTTCGGCCTTTTTCTGTCGATAGTCAAGCTTAGAAGTTGCGCTGTAATGTTTGGACAACTAGATAAAGTGTTATGTTTGGAGAGTTACTAACAGCCGCTTATTCTGGCCCCCTTCCACAATTCCTACTACTTGTCTTGTCCTGTGGGTTTAGCAGGGCGTCTCACATCTCAGTGCTGTATTTCCTTGTCGCTGGATCGTAAGAGGAGGTCCTATTCCATGACCTGCGAGGTCACCTAACTGTTTCCCCTTGATTATTTCCTCTGGGGACATATAAAGTCCCTTGTGTATGAGACCCCCGTGGATACGTAGACGGAATTAGTTATCAGAATTGTAGCTGCCTTTGATATGATTCGAAACATACCAGGTATATTTGTCAACGAGCGTCAGAATCTTGTTTGGTGGTGCATGCATTGAGGTTGGTGGTCGTCAGTTTCTGCACATTTTGGGATACAGTACAAATGGTTAGTTGATTATATTAATGATGGTATTTGCAGGTAACTGCAACTAACGCAAAAATTTGTGCGTTCATTGTATGAATGGTGGTATTTGCAGGTAACTGCAACTAACGTAGATAAAAAAAAATGCACAGTAATGCGATTCCTATTATATCATTAAGTTGGCTCAGGTTACCCACCTCAAAGAGTTCAGTGCAGCATCCTCTATGTCCTATTACCTTCATGCACGCTTATACGGCAACACCCTGTAGATGAGCATTATCCTGTACGAATGGCGGGACGAAGCGCCTGCTATGTTGGAATCAGTCACTACTCGATCTCGTGATGCTACGAGGTGACGCCAGTGGCCGTTATTCGCAGGAGTGGTGTAGAGGTGGCTCTCGGCATTTTCGGCGCGCACCGAACCGTCGCTCCAGCGCGCGCAGGAGAAACCCGTGAAGAAATGGCGCGGCGCACACATCGCGAATCGGAGGCAGCGTCGGCCGGAAGCGCAGTGGAGGGAAACGGGCGAAGCCGGCGGCTGCTGCTGCGGCTGCGGAGAGAGCGACACTGGCAGCTGCGGCTGACGTGCGGCGTGGCGCCGCGCCGAATAAAAATGCCAGCCGGCGGCTTCCCCCGGCTCTCGCGAGATCCTCGCAGTATTCCATTTGTCACATTCCTAGAGCAGCCTCCGCTCCCGGTAATTCACTCACCGGCTGCAGCTCCCGCTCCGCGAACGTCGACTTCTCCGGCCCCTATCTGTTCCCTTTCTTCCCTCTTGTGAAGTGCGCGTTCCTATTCTTGGTTACTTACCATGGCTCCTTTGTGCTGTTGCGTTACTGGCTCTTGCAGCCATTACTTTATTCTTACAGGATTACACTCAGTCGGGCGAAGCTTCAATATCAGATGTCACACGTAGGATGACGCAAGTAATACAACTGCCGCTGGCATGATGCAGTACTCGTGAGAAATTGCTCTAAGAGGACGTACGAGTACTTACGCTCTGGCTACGTACTGTAGTGGAAGGAAGGGAAGAAAACAAAGGAAGATGAGTGTTTAACGTCCCGTCGACATCGATGTCATTAACGGCAGAGCACAAGCTCGGATTATGTCAAGGCTGGGGAAGGAAAAAGGACGTGCCCCGTCGCAGGAACCATCCCGGCATCGGCCTGGAGCTATTTTATGGAAGTCACGGGAAACATACATCTGGACGGCTGGACGCGGATTTGAACTGTCGTCTTCCAGTTTGGGAGTCTACTGTGCTAACCACTGCGCCACTTCGCTCGGTGAAAAAGTTAGAGGGGACTATCCTTTTCTCTGACCACCAACCAGCTGATTTTCATTTATTGATGTTGTTGTTGTCTTCAGTCCTGAGACTGGTTTGATGCAGCTCTCCATGCAAGCTTCTTCATCTCCCAGTACTTACTGCAACCTACATCCTTTTGAATCTGCTTACTGTATTCATCTCTTGGTCTCCCTCTACGATTTTTACCCTCCACGCTGCCCTCCAATGCCTCAGAACATGTCCTACCAACCGGTCCCTTCTTCTTGTCAAGTTGTGCCACAAACTCCTATTCTCCCCAGTTCTATTCAATAACTCCTCATTAGTTATGTGATCTACCGATCTAATCTTCAGCATTCTTCTGTAGCACCACATTTCGATAGCTTCTATTCTCTTCTTGTCCAAACTATTTATCGTCCATGTTTCACTTCCATACATGGCTACACTCCATACAAATACATTGAGAAACGACTTCCTGACACTTAAATCTATACTCAATGTTAACAAATTTCTCTTCTTCAGAAACGCTTTCCTTGCCTTTGCCAGTCTACATTTTATATCCTGTCTGCTTCGACAATCATCAGTTATTTTGCTCCCCAAATAGCAAAACTCGTTTACTACTTTAAGTGTGTCATTTCCTAATCTAATTCCCTCAGCATCACCTGACTTAATTCGACTACATTCCATTACTCTCGCTTAGCTTTTGTTGATGTTCATCTTATATCCTCCTTTCAAGACACTGTCCATTCGGTTCAACTGCTCTTCCAAGTCCTTTGCTGTCTCTGACAGAATTACAATGTCATCGGCGAAACTCAACGTTTTTATTTCTTCTCCATGGACTTTAATACCTACTCCGAATTTTTCTTTTGTTTTCTTTACTGCTTGCTCAATATACGGATTGAATAACATCGGGGATAAGCTACAACCCTGTCTCACTCCCTTCCCAACCACTACTTCCCTTTCGTATCCCTCGACTCTTATAACTGCCATCTGGTTTCTATACAAATTGTAAATAGCCTTTCGTTCCCTGTATTTTACCCCTGCTACCTTTAGAATTTGAAAGAGAGTATTCCAGTCAACATTGTCAAAAGCTTTCTCTAAGTCTACAAATGCCAGAAATGTAGGTTAGCCTTTCCTAAATCTATTTTCTAAGATAAGTCGTAGGGTCAGTATTGCCTCACGTGCTCCAACATTTCTGCGGAATCCAAACTGATCTTCTCCGAGGTCGGCTTCTACCAGTTTTTCCATTCGTCTGTAAAGAATTCGCGTTAGTATTTTGCAGCTGTGACTTATTAATCTGATTGTTCGGTAATTTTCACATCTGTCAACGCCGCTTTCTTTGGGATTGGAATTATTATATTCTTCTTGAAGTCTGAGGGTATTTCGCCTGTCTCATACATCTTGCTCACTAAATGGTAGAGTTTGGTCAGGTCTGGCTCTCTCAAGGCTATCAGTAGCTCTAATGGAATGTTATCTACTCCCGTGGCCTTGTTTCGACTCAGGTCCTTCAGAGCTCTGTCAAACTCTTCACACAGTATCATATCTCCCAATTCATTTTCACCTACATTTTCTTCCATTTCCATAATATTGTCCTCAAGTACAGCGCCCTTGTATAGAGCCTCTATATACTCCTTCCACCTTTCTGCTTTCCTTTCTTTGCTTAGAACTGGGTTTCCATCTGAGCTTTTAATATTCATACAAGTGGCTCTCTTTTCTCCAAAGGTCTCTTTAATTTTCCAGTAGGCAGTATCTATCTTACCCCTAGTGAGATAAGCCTCTACATCCTTACATTTGTCCTCTAGCCGTCCCTGCTTAGCCATTTTGCACTTCCTGTCGATCTCATTTTTGAGACGTTTGTATTCCTTTTTGCCTGCTTCATTTACTGTGTTTTTAAATTTTCTCCTTTCATCAATTCAATATTTCTTCTGTTACCCAAGGATTTCTACTAGCCCTCGTCTTTTTACCTACTTGATCCTCTGCTGCCTTCACTACTTCATCCCTCAGAGCTACCCATTCATCTTCTACTGGTTTTCTTTCCCCATTCCTGTCAATCGTTCCCTAATGCTCTCCCTGAAGCTCTCTACAACCTCTGGTTCTTTCAGTTTATCCAGGCCCCATCTCCTTAAATTCCCACCTTTTTGCAGTTTCTTCAGTTCTAATCTACAGTTCATAACCAATAGTTTGTGGTCAGAGTCCAAATCTGCCCCTGGAAATGTCTTACAATTTAAAACCTGTTTCCTAAATCTCTGTCTTACCATTATATAATCTATCTAATACCTTCTAGTTTCTCCAGGATTATTCCATGTATACATCCTTCTTTTATGATTCTTGAACCAAGTGTTAACTATGATTAAGTTATGCTCTGTGCAAAATTCTACCAGGAGGCTTCCTCTTTCATTTCTCTCCCCCAGTCCATATTCACCCACTATGTTTCCTTTTCTACCTTTTCCTACTCTCGAATTCCAGTCACCCATGACTATTAAACTTTCGTCTCCCTTCACTACCTGAATAATTTCTTTTATGTCTTCATACATTTCATTAATTTCTTCATAATCTGTAGAGCTAGTTGGCATATAAACTTGTACTACTGTAGTAGGAGTGGGCTTCGTGTCTATCTTGGTCACAATAATGAGTTCACTACGCTGTTTGTAATAGCTTACCCGCACCCCTATTTTTTTATTCATTATTAAACCTACTCTTGCATTACCCCTATTTGATTTTGTATTTACAAACCTGTATTCACCTGACCAGAAGTCTTGTTCCTCCTGCCACCGAACTTCACTAATTCCCACTATATCTAACTTCAACCTATCCATTTCCCTTTTTAAATTTTCTAACCAACCTACCCGATTAAGAGATCTGACATTCCACGCTCCGATCCGTAGAACGCCAGTTTTCTTTCTTCAGAGAACCACGTCCTCTTGAGTAGTCCCCGCTCGGAGATCAGAATGGGGGACTATTTTACCTCCGAAATATTTTACCCAAGAGGACGCCATCATCATTTAACCATACAGTAAAGCTGCATGCCCTCGGGAAAAATTACGATTGTAGTTTCCCTTGCTTTCAGCCGTTCGCAGTACCAGAAGAGCAAGGCCGTTTTGGTTATTGTTACAAGGCCAGATCAGTCAATCATCCAGACTGTTGCCCCTGCAACTACTGAAAAGGCTGCTGCCGCTCTTCAGGAACCACACGTTTGTCTGGCCTCTCAACAGATACCCCTCCGTTGCGGTTGCACCTACGGTACGGCCATCTGCATCGCTGAGGGACGCAATCCTCTCCACCAACGGTAAGGTCCATGGTTCATGGGGGTAGGTTTCATTTATTAATCAACAGAAATAAAAAATAAATGCTGTTCGTTTGTTAAAAGAATCAAATGAGAATGGCTAACTAGCTTTTATTCTAATGTTCGTAATAATCCGAATACGGTTTTTAGGGAAGGAAAAAATGGGAATGTTTCTCGGAAAATTCGAAAAGATAGAGTACCAGAAATTGATTTTTTCAGTGTGATTTTTGTATGAATTTGAAACCGTAATTCACATTTTGAACGATGGACCTGCGTAATTCTTTTTGTCTGTTAAGATCTAGAAAAGTTTTCAGGAAAAAGAGTTAGAGACAGCTACAAGGGAATGTGGAAATTTCGGACAAAGTGCGAAAATCATAATTATTTAATGAGTTCTCTATAATAACCGACAATGGGAACGACATATTTGGTTGTTTCTTTTTTGTGTTGTTTCGTATGCTCCTGGGATGGAAATAACTTAACTGAATATTTTCGATTGAAAAAAGTTCCAGAGAAAAATCTTCAAAACGCATTCCAGTCTAAATTAAATAAAACTACAGTTGTTTCCAGTTTCTTGTTGTTTCTGGATCCGTCCAGCAAATGTAGTATTCCAGTTGCAATTTATTTTGCCACTACCTGCAAAAATGTAGTTTGACGGCTCGTATTGCCAAACTGCAAACCATCAAATCTGTTACACAGTCGTGAAAAATTGATTCCGTTCTTTATCTTCAGTTTTGATTGTATTGTAAGCTCATCGCAGTCGTTTTATGGACTGGATTAGGTTTAGTCGTTTTATGTTAAACAAATTTTGAAGTTTTTAGTATATAAACTGTGAGTTGTAAAGTGAAAAACAGCAGCACAGTAACAACAAAGAGAATCAGTTGTTCAGTTGAATTGTAATTATCCGCATCGTACATATTATCGTAATCGACACAATTGAACTGAAATGACAATGCAGTTGCATTGCAATGCCATCAACAAGACAGAGTAATTTAGGTCGTTTATCTCGCAAAGTTACAAACCAAAAGAATTTTAGATCGAATCGAACTGCAGAGCAACGCGAAGAGCATAATGAAATTGAACGAAGTCGATTATCACAAACACGTTCAGCCCCAGGTTTCCTCTACAAACTGAATATCGGTGGCCACAGCTGTTTATAGATACAATGATCACTTAGAAACATCTTTTTTCTAATTTTTGCGTTTTCCATATGTTTCCGATAACTTTTCACAAATTCACCAAACGACTAAAAACCAATTAATTGAAGTTGGGAGAGGATAACATCAGTATGGTCAGCTAGTAGTGATTAATTTTCAGATATACTCCATAATAACATGGGAGACTCTTTCAGTACTGGAATTTCATGACGTATTTATACCATGAATTTACAGTTCGTTTTTTTTTTTTTTTTTTTTTTTTTTTTTTTTTTTTTTTTTAGAACAGTTGATATACTAAGGAGCCACGAATCTCTTCGTGTGTCACCTTCAGTACAACTAATGCCTCACAACGAAATGCTCGCACCAACCAGAGCGTAATTGGTATAATGGCACGGCGTCAGGACGTATGTGAGTAAGCTAGATGATCTGGGAGCTAAACAGAATAAGCATGCGGCACCTTGTCGTTAGAAAGTAATATGGGGAAATAACTATTAACCTGTAAGAAGATTCTCATCGAATCTGATCTGCCATCCCGTTCTCTCCTTCGTTCGGCTGACATGTGAGTTTTAATTCAGTCTTTATGTCTTACATAGGAAAACGTGTTTCGTCAAATTCTAGGTACCGTCCTGAATCGTCATATGACTAGGACGCATTCAAGACTCGGTGACTGGATTGATTCGCCAAATACTTATAATTCTTTTGACTGAATAGACGTGGAAATCTAAGTCAATTTTGCTGAAAAGTACGGAGCGTCGATGTGAAGCCAAAGTAGGGAAGATTTGTGTTCAGTGGAGATTCCCAGTGCTAATTATCATCAAAATTTGTCTCTCATAGTTTCCTGTAGCCCCTAGTTAATACGCCTGAAGACAAAGTACATTGAACACTCCTAACGATGGACCTCCGCAGCCGACGACACGTGCATGTTCCAATGTTAACACCACGACGTTGGCAGCTACGACTGAAATGGGCACGTGACCATCGGCGCTGGACATTGGTACAGTGGCAAAGTATTGCATGGTCTGATGAATTCCGATAGCTTCTTTATCGTGCCGACGGGAGGGAGCGAACCCGTCGTCTTCCAGGGGAACAGTTCCTTGACACGTGTTGTGAGGGACAGTTCCATTATGTTCTCTGGAGCAGTCACGTGGGCAGCCAAGGCGTGTCGTACGTTGATTGCAGACCACGTACACCCACTTCATAAGGATCATGTTTCTCAACGGCAGCACCATTTTTCAAGAAAATCATGCTCCATGTCACTAGGCCAGGAGCGTGATGGAGTGGTTCGAGGAACATAGTGGCAAGTTCCAATTTATGTGCTGCCCCTTGCCCCCAATTTACCAAATCTGAACCCGATCTAGAACACATGGGATGTGACTGGACATGGCGTCAGATCTCATCGCCCCACTCTCCGAAATTTACGGGAATTAGGTGATATGTGTGTGTGCAGATGTGGTGCCAGTTCCTTCCGGCGACCTACCTAGGGCTCGTTGCTTCCATGCCACGACATGTCGCTGCTGTTATTTGTGCCATAGATGGGTGTACCGGCTATTAGGTAGGTGGTGATAATGTTCTGGCTGATCAGTGTGTACTCAAAATATCTTTGTGACTGACATTAAAGCGATTGAAGGCGTAAGGGCGAGACATTACCGAACCTCAGCTGATTCTCAGGATCCATGTACTCGCTGTGTTGTCTGCTGTGTCGGTCCGGCACACGCAGTGACTTACTAGGCGAGGCAAGATTACTTCCGCTGGAGGGGTTAAGAGCCAAACCTCGGAGTGATTTGTACGTTACTGGTAACAGCTCTCCACATACGTCTATCGCAAGGTTATTTTATTCAGGCTATATTTCCGACCAAGTCGGCCCTAGCTTGAGCAATGCTTCGTGTAATTGTCAAAGGGGCAACAATGCAAAAGACACCTCGACTCTTTAAAACTCCCATTATGCAGGCGTTTGAACACAACTAAGCAGAGAAGGGAGTCGTACAGTTCTTCACCGTTACCTGCCGAAGCAATACGATTGGAGTGGACACAGATCCATGTTTCCACTCTGGACACATTCGATTAATGTGTATGGGCGTATTTGTAAACTGTGAAACTTTTGAGAACGTTGTGTGGTGGAGACTGCGCAAGCAAATATTTTACTTTCCCGGATTGGTTAGCTAGAGGACTGTTACGATGCAGAAAGCTGTCGTTAGAACTATTTTTACGTTACTAATCTTTATGCGTACGATGAGCTTTTGCGTGAAAACTTGAGAACTAAAGTCAGAACTTACTGGCTTGCTTCATATCTCCTCTCGACACAACTGTATTTTATTGATATCGTTTGAAATCGTGTCAAATAATTTAAGATTCGTAATATGTCGCCTCATTAACTAAGTTCTTGTAAAATTTAACAAGTATTTTTTTATATACTGTACTGAATCGACCAGTTTGCTTTTGTAATTTGCAGCATCAGTTCCTCTGTCAGATTCAAAAAGTTTTGTTTATTAGTGGTCCAACAGACAAAGCAATATCTTCCTCTTTCCCCCGTTGTTGACTGTTTTTAGATTCCGTATCAAATGTCGTACAATTTTGTGGTACTTTCTGGTAATACCATTTGCGTCATCTGCTCTTATTTGTGCGTATTTTACATATTTACTTATTTTTTGATATTATTCTGCAGTATCACATTACAAATGCTTACAGTAAACGTGTGAAACAAAGAGGTACTGGGGCGAAAAGGTATGAAGATGAAGGAAAAGCGTTGGACGTCTGCTACAGTATCCAGAGATAGTTAACTTGCAAATGTAATCAGTGGCAGAGAGAAAATTTTTTTGCGGAAAGCCATGATCAGAATATGAGAAACAGATTATGCGGGGTATTGAATTTAGGTGTGTAAAGAACAGAAGACTATCATAAGGTAAATGGGTGTGAAACCGGAACCGGTAGAAAAACTGACGGCATTTACCGATTTCGTGTTACTGCGAGAGTAACTATTACTTCTACTCAGCGCTAAAGGCAATGTGTGTTAGCCCATTTGTGTGGCATATATGGTCTGTGTTCAACATTAATCAGTTTTTTCAAGGCTATCGGTGCGATGTATCAGCGAATAAAAGCATACCTTTGAATTTTCTGAATGTAATCCTGATACGTGACTGCAGTTGTATGCCACTTCTCTGAGACCTGTTTAAAATGACTGAATTTTTTTTAGAATGTTCTTATTTTACGAGAACAGTCATTATGTGTTGCAGAAATTGCACCATTTAAGTTTTTGATGACAACAGAGCCACGTTTTATTTTGTAACCATCCTGGGATCTTTGCACGACTCCTATAAGTTTACGCGTTGAGCATATCATAGCCTCTGTTTTGTCATTTATGTAGCCTGATTCTTTGAATCTAATCCAGGTACTGGGGAACTGTTTACAAAACAAATCAGGAATAACCATCTAGGTTAGTACTGACCTCGATGGACCACATTTTTCTTACAGTCTAATACATTAAACGGCCTGTCCTCATAAAATGACAAAAATGTTTCGTACCTTACTAGCTACGGTGTATGTTAATCCAGTCTTTGGGACGCTACATACCACCGCGTATAGACTTCCTAAGTTCGTTTTTCTCTCTATTGACTACAACAAAGCATTGACTAGACGCTATTTCTTCAGGCTTAGCCGTATGGTGACACCTATAAGGGTGTTCCAGAAACTCTTTCAATATTGCCAACGTGTTGAAAGTTAGAAATCAACAGATCGGACGACTGTGGTACGAGGTATAATCTGAAGAGGCATATTAGAGCATTATTCAGCTATGTGTTAAAGTGCCACATTGAAAATACACTTTGAATGAGCAAATGACCTATGTTATTTTCAAGAATAAAAAAAAAGAAAAGCGTATCAGTGACGGCAGATACACTTAAAACAACCTAAAAGATACGTCATTTGCACGTTATTTGTTTGTGAAACGATAACTAAACGTTCGTGGAGCAACCTGTGAGTACGCTATCTTCTTGACTGAAGGCAGAGTGCACCCTTTCTACTCGATGCGACACTAAGAGAGAGAGAGAGACAGAGAAGAGACGGTTCCCTCCTTGTACTCAGGAGGGAAGATAGACGGCACTCATTGTGACACCAGGCTAAGTTGTCCTGGGCCTGTCCTGCAGGGACTGGAACGAGAAATAACCTACCTTCCCTGGGACCAGGATAGAGCCCTGAACCTCCAGGGTCATAGTCCAGCGCTCTATCTGCTAATCCAGCGCAGCCAGGTTATTGAAACGATAGGAATTATAAACTAATGTAGAACTGTGCAACAAATGAAGGAAGGTAAGCTTCACTGTAAAGCATGAAACGCAACCGCTGAGCGTTAAGGACGTGCGCGCCTACAAATTTGTGATTATGTAACACGCTTAGCACACATGTCAGTTTGGTCGCCTAAGTAATGCATGCATGCGTACTTGATTATTTACGGAAAATTACGTACAGAATGTAACAAAACAGGGAGTTTACGTTATTTAAACAGTGTTTGGTTTAAGTCTGCATTAAACACTACAAAATTTGATTCCGTGGTCATTAATGTGTATCTGTGGTCGTTAGTCGTTAACCAATCGTTAGAATTACAGCATGTGAGCAGTGAAAAGCTCATACAATTAGCCCATGATCAGCCATAAAATTAAGTGCTATAGTGAAAAACAAGCATCTTATTGTGTAATTGTTCTGTCAACGGGACTATTTGCTACATCCAAGTTAGGTTAGAGTAGGAACTATTATATGACCACCAGGTATGTAACGAAAATCCAGCGTAAACTTATTCGTAGAGCACCATATTGGAATCATAGGTCCGAATACGAGCCCCTGTTATGTCGAAAACGTGTTTTCTTTCGTGATCTTTTATGTCATTCAAAACTGTGCTGGTGAAGAAGATTCTCATACGATAGTTTCGTCAGAAATTAGTTCTCCTGCAATTGGGTACTAAAAGGATCCATATTACTCGAAACAAGGTTATCCGCAACTTCCTCTGACAAGAAGACGAAGAAAATACTGCAGAATTCGAATCAAGAACAACTGCCAATATGAAGAACTTAGATGCACCCTGTTGGAGCAAAGCAACTTAAAACACCTAAGAAAAGCAAGACTTCCTGTCCGGAGTGTATGCCGTCAAGTTCTTTTCCGAGTGTGCTGAAACAATAGCTACATGCTTAGCTGCCATATACAACAACTCGCTCTTAGGAAGATCTGTAATCAGTGACTGGAAAGTTGCCCAAGTCAAACCAATATCCAAGAAAGGAAATAAGAGGAATCAGCTGAATTACAGACACACATTACTAAAGTTGATCTGCAGCATGACTTTATAACTTACACTGTGCTCTAACATTATGAATAACCTCGAAGAAAACGTTTTATTCAGAAATAGCCAACACGGATTCAGAAAGTAGCGTTCTCGTGAACCACAACTAGCACTTTTTCCTCCCGAGATAATGAGTGATATCGACAGACATTCTTGTATAGTTCAGCCAGGGCTCTCATTCAGGAACGCGTGTCATGTAAACCGAACGACATCCTAAATACTATATTGCACCTATAAATATATCCAGCAAGTTGGTGCGGTGACTTGGAGACACGAGATCATTCGGAACCACGACAAGGGATCATGTTAGACCTCGCACATGTTTTCAGATTTACTGATGGATTTTGACACCGATTCTCACAAGAGACTTCTAATTAATTTACGTACCTATGGAGTATCGTCTCAGTTGTGTGACTGGATTCGTCTTTCCCTGATGGAAAGTCATCTAGTGTATCAGAAGTAACAGTATCAGTAAATGATTTAGGAGACAAACTGAGCAGTCCTCTCAGATGTTTGCAGATGATGCTGTTATTTATCGTCAAGTTATGTCATCAGATGTTCAAAAAAAATTACGAAATCATTTAGACAAGATATTTAATGGTGCAAAAACTCGCAATTGGCTCTAAATGATGAAACGTGTGAAGTTACTCATAATATCACTAAAAAGACTCAACTAAATTTCAGTTAAACGTAAAATGACGCAAATCTAAAGGCTGTAAACTCTGCTATAAAAGTAGGGATTACAGTTACGAATAACTTCCACTGAAACGACCATATATATATAATGTTCGGAAAGCAAACAAAATAGTGTGATGTATTGGCAGAAGGTAGAAAATTTAACAGGTTTAGTAAAGAGACTGCTTACTCTAAGCTTGTTTGCCCTCTTTTGGAATATTGCTGTGTGATAAGGGACCCGCATCAGATTGGATTGTCGCAGGACATTGAAAATGTTCAAAGAGGAGCAGTTCACTTTGTTGTATCGCACAATAGGGGAGAGAGTGTCACGAATATGATACACGAAATAGGGTGGCAGTCATTAAAACAACAGCGTTTTTTACTGCTGCAGGGTCTTCTCATGAAATCTCAGTCACCAACTTCCTTCTAAGAGTGTGAAAATATTTTATGAGCGCACACCTACGTAAAGAGAAATGATCATCATAATAAAATAAATTATAGCTCACACTCTCTGTTTGAGAGTGGAACGGTATAGAAGTAGCTTAACCATACGTCAGGCATTCAACTGTGAATTGCAAGACAATCACGTAGATGTAGATCTACGTGAAACAGGGCATCGGCGAAATCCGGAAAGTACGCGTAGGTGATGTTGCGATGGTGCTCACGTGCAAGTACATATATAACTGTTTTTCCAAGCCTCAGTGCTACGTTATCTATCTTAAATAGCGCAATAAATATACTGGTAACTTGTATATGTACAATATATAACGGGCATTCGATAGCAAAGTTCGACAAACCACCGCTATAGACAACAGTATTTGCGTTGCAATGGAAAATAAAAACAGTGGTATAAAAATTAAAGAAACTGCTGCCGATATTGAGTATGGGGCAACAAGGTGACCTGTTACGCCGTAACAGCGCGATTCAGAATGGTTTCTTTAGGCTTTATTGTGAATGCATAGGATCGTAGATGACTGACCTATCGACGTGGCTGAATGACGTAAAATTTTCTTAGTAAGTGCAAAGTGCAAGATGTGAATTCCTTCCCACGAGACATTTCATTATTCAACCGTATCTCCAAAATTTCAAAGTTATTTGAACTCTGTGTTCTTACATGTTAAAGAAAGAGTAATTTCATAACCGTACATGAAGTTTCAGGCTCCATGAATCAACCCTTCCTTAGAATGTTGAAAGGTCAACTTCTGAAAAACACGCTGCCGGCGATATCGATTTTATTGAAATTATCCTGCGACTGGAATAATGAACGTGAAGCAAAACACGGAGCACTATTTTCCTTTCCTTTTTATTTTAAGGTTGGGAAAAATAATATTCAGAGGCGCAACAGCAAAATGCTACCCTGAAGACATTTGTATAAGTGAAATAACTATCTATATCACAATGCATATTCCAAAATAAATGTTAACATAAACAGTAGAATACACATCGAAAAGTTGGTCGGTTTGGAAATATCATTGAAGGTCCTTTGGGCGATGAAACAACATTATTCTGAAAATATCTCTCTTGGTGTGTTTTTATTAGTACTTGCATCCTAAGAAATTGCACGTTCTCGGTGAGGACACACGGAGGCCATTTTCGTGTCGATAGCAAAGCTGTAGTGGAGATCTCCCGATACCATCCTAGAAATACATCCAAGCGCACACGTTAAAAAACCAGTGACTCAAAGGTAAACGTAATATAGAAATGAGGTATTATTTTCAGAGCACTTTCTACAAAGGATTACAGAAGAACAAAGAGCTAAGTGACTAGATATTTGCATACAACGTCGTCCGCAATATGTTATTAGAATAGTCCTAAAAACGAATTACGTACACCTGAGGGACCCATACGATAAGAAACGATAATCGTCATATACTTTAGAATCCGTATTTGTAGACTACCTTAAGGGATCTCAGGTTTTCATTTTCTGCAAAAAAAAAGTCCCTTTAAATGCTCCAACATATTGCAACACCATTGTGCAATCGTAAGTGGGTACATGTACCCAGTAGTGTAAAATGCAAACGTATTTTAACTACTAGTCATTGTACGGAACTAGACCTAAAACGGTTTACGTCTGTTGTGATTATTATCTCATTTTCCAGAACGTCGGTTTATGTAAACCTTTATTTAAATTAACGTGTATCTTGCCGTTTGCAACAAAATTACTTTTGAAGTTTGACTGAAGAGTTAGCACATTGACTCGGTCTATAAACGTAATTTTGTTGCGCTAAAATATTTCATTGCTATATTTTGTCTTTACTTACAGTTACTTCGTTGTATCTTTCGTCACCTGCATGCTCATCTTTTGCATAAATACGAAATTGCGAACTACAAGTGTGGTTAGTCAAAAACACATTTCTTGAGATTTCCTTTAAATAACTCTAAATAGTCTTTAACAATATTCGTAGAATACTGGATCGATAGTTAAGGGACACAGCCTTCCCACGGCTTTGCAATGTCAACTAACGCGTGTAGCTTCATTCGACGATCGTCGAGTACGATATTGTAAAGGCCTAACACGATGGAATCGAATAGGTTCCTGGACATCCTATCTGCCATCATTGTAATGGAAAGATGATCACGCTAAAATTCAAGAGTCGGCTCGTTAACCAGAGAAAAAAAATTTAATATTATATTTATTTCTTTCGCTCATTATACTTATATATTTTACAACCAAATATCATAATTTAACTAATAATTCTGTTTTGTACATTATCAAATGAATGCACGAAGACGCAAGTGCATAGACTATTCGACGTACAGCCAACTGAGCGAATGCCTCTGCATCACTAAGAGCCACAGCCTAAAATGTTTTAACGATATCAATGCTGTTTTTCTGTAGACGACAGAATATTTTACAACGTCAGTGTATTTGAATTACTGATTTTTCTGTTGCAGAAATGTGAGGTGGAATTCTCATCGTTAAAGCCTCGCTCTACACACTATTGACAATGTCAGATTCCACTGAACTGATTGAGTGATAGCGTCTGTTTTGCAGTCAGCGCCCTCCTGTCCTCACAACGAGTGAAATAGTTGGACACTTGGTGTGAGTGGGATGTCAAAAAGCACAAATGAGGCAAGTCTCACAATATTTGTACAGTTGCTCGTGGCCCAGTGTGTTGGACAGCCTACCCTGAAAGTCATGAGGCCGCCATGTTAAGCGCGTAGTTAAAGTGTAAACTACAAGGAACACAGCTGCTGCCTGACTGAATTGCCTTGGGCAGGCTAATGTAGACAGCAGTCGCATTAGCCAAGTGTTGTAAACAAGCGGGCGACAGTACATCTAAGTAGCCACTCCAGTGCTGGGTAACGATAACCTGCAATGCTATAGAACCAGCCTGTTTTCTTGTACACTGTCGGGCGCAACACCGTCCGTATTTGTATTATCCATACGGAATTCTGGAAACAAGAGCAACCCATGTGTGATTGTGGAGCTGTAGGTAGGCTACACACCGTCACCTTGTACAGGAATGTCCAGTTTACAAATATTTCTGAATTTGTGCCAAAGGCTGTCGACATAACCCTCGTATGAGCTCTTCATGGCAAAATGGAGCCAAGAGTTTCAGGGAGTTCCTGTCTTCGGGGATAAGTGTAATCTGAAACTCGCCTTTTTAGAAGGCAATAGAATCATTCTTCTCACACACATCCAGAGGCTCCTCCTAGTATTCATGTTGTCATAAATGACTTTAATTATTAAATATAAATAAACAATATCGGTGACTTTGGCGCCAAGATGGCGATACTTCCCGTCATGTATATTTCCCAGGCTGACGCTTGTTGCTAAGGTCCAGCGCCGAGCTCCACCCCACTACGCGCGACATATGGTCGCTTCGTCACTTAGCCAGCCAGTGTGGGAAATTCTCTCCGACTCATGGCCGGCTACCGACTACAGCACTTCCTAACTATCGTGAATACATAAATAAGAGACAATAATTTATTAAAACTGGTAAAAATGCCTTCCTCACGTAAGAGGTACCTTACAATATGGAATGGAGTGAAGGGAACTGAGCCCAATGAACCGTCAGCTTGTCTTCGTCTCCAAACTTCATTTGTCTTCTGATCCGAAGTCGAATCTGGAACGTACACTGCATCTTCAGAAAACTGGACGTCATATGGCGTTAAGCTCCGCCTGAATGTAGCGCCAAACGCGACTGACCCCACAACACGAGGCAGTTGACGGAATTGTAAAAGTACGTATCTATCAGCACTGTGGTGGTGGTCCTCATTACAACACGGTCTGGAGACAGGATCTGGATGACTTCACACAGGGAAGAACCATCGGGAAACTGGAAGGAGAAGTAAGTGTAACGAGTATAGCCCAGGAGTTTACTATTGCTCACAGCGTTGTACATGATAAGCTTCCGAACCTCAGGCGCTGCTGACCGAAGGAAAGCAGATGGTCAAACTGAGTAAACTACAGCAGCATATGACTGAAGCATTGTGAGCCAAGTAAGAACGGACCCACATCAAACAGTGGGTGGAATTGCAGCCGCAGTTAACATGACCGGAAGGCACCTACTGTCATTCTGCACAATGGTGCGGCGAGTGCATGAGGGCAGCCTCTGTGTCTGACGACCAGTGGATTGTGATCCGCTGACACCCGCACACCGGCAGCAACGTTTTCAGTGGTTGCCAAGAAGATAGAGACTGCACCTACGAGAACTGCTGTAAATGCTCTTCTCGGATCAAAGCAAATTCAGTCTGATTCTGTACGTACCCTAGTGTGGCGAGAGATAGAAACACATAATATTCACTGGAATGTTGTCGAACGTGATTGCTTTGGGGGTGCAGGTGCTGTGGTGTGGGGGGACATAATGTTACTTGGGTGTACTGACCAGCAGATCTTTAAACTCAGCACACTTGATGATCATAGTTATTGTGGCGCTGTATTTCTTTCCCTTGTGCGTCTGTTCAGGAGTGCATTCTACCCCTACTCCATGCTTAGGAACGAAAATTCGCTGCAGCATCGAACAGCGCAGATGGAAGAACTCTCGGGGATGGATTGGCCCCTCCGTTCGCCCGACTTAAATCCCGTTAAGCACGTTTGGGGTGCGTTGAGGAAACGTATTGCACCACGTCCAAATGCTCCAGTGACCATCCAGTAGTTGTAAACCACGCTGATGGAGCACGGATCGCCCTACCACTTGAACTCCTTATGAAGATTTTGGTCAGCATGGGAGTACGTTGCACTGCTGTGCGTGATCATCAGGCACCCTACTAAGAACCAGGTTCCACCTTTGTAATGTCCAAGTGATCACCATAAATCACGTAATCTTCTGTGTCATTATTGTCTTTGAATACACTTGGCATTTCTGTCCGTCTCTTTGCGTATTTCTTCCAGTTACTCACTGTATCATACTGCAGCACTTTTTCCATGCGTGGTCAAAGTTTCGTTGAACAATTTTTTTTGACAGTGGCTCACCATGAGAAAGCTACTTTTGTCCTTACATTTTGCGTCCTAGTGAATGTTGCCCCACACAATGAAATCGAATTTGAGTGAAAAGAACAACAGCAAGTTATTGCATGTAAACAAAAGAGAAAAAAAGAAAAACTAACTTCAAGTGGTTCAAATGGCTCTGAGCACTACGTGATTTAACATCTGTGGTCATCAGTCCCTTAGAACTTAGAAATACTTAAACCTGACTAACCTAAGGATATCTCACACATCCATGCCCGAGGCAGGATTCGAACCTGCGACCATAGCAGTCGCGCGGTTCCGGACTGAGCGCCTAGACCCACGAGACCACTGGGGCCGGCAACTAACTTCAAAAACGCCACACACAGATGCTCGTAATCCTATCTGTTGTAATCCAAAGAAGGAGAAAGCAGATGGTTATGAAAATCTAGAGGAGTTTTACAAGATATGAACATTCCAGAAAAAGGTCGAGCCTTCGGAACACCCGATATACGGAGAAACCGAACAGGATACGTGCTAGAAGTGGTCAGAAGATTGAAGGGAAAAACGTAGTGAATTCATGGGAGAATAAGAAGACAGAAAATACCAAGACATCTAACAAAGGGGCACACAGAAGAGGGGAAAAAAGAAGAAACAGCACTTTAGTTGTTAGTGAAACTGAAGCATCCACTTGAGTTTATTGGGCGGATATTCTGATTTCTGTACACTTTATTTTACAGCAATGAGAGGCTAGCAGTATCTTCACCGTGATAACCGTGTTGAGGAATGGTGTCAGGGACACTGCAATACATCAAAAGCGTTAGGGAGCCATTTTACCTGCCAGCTGGCAGATACTGGTCGAAGCTAGAGTCATGGCAGGATAGCGTCCCTCACGTATCCAGCAGTATGGAGGTCAGGCGACCTGAAAAAATCTTTTCGCCCACTTTCGCCGACTTTCAAGAGACCTGTTTCATTCTTCCTCAACATCCCCCAGACGACATTACAAGCGGCTGTCTATCTGAGTGGCGCCTTGTGAGTGTGCCGTGTATTGCGACACAATTGATTTTACTGCCGCTGGAGATGAGTGTTCTGGTAGTTTGCGGTGGCGCGCAAAATATTAATTTCCCTTGTCTAGTGCGCTCTAGTAGCGTTATTAAAAGGCAAAAGCTAGTTTGTTTTTGTTTGGTGCCCATTTGTAAAGTTAATCATGGACAGAAACAAGCTATAATTTTATTTAGGAGCTATCTTGTACAGTCATTCTGGACCGAGCAGGATTATTTTATCCATATAACGAATGGACATATTTTAGCATATGTGCTGTCGTATATTGTTGCTGGTCATCGTGAGATAAGCTTATTGTATTTCTGTTAGATCTGCATATTGCTTTGATCTTTTGTATCATTAGATCCCTGAAACTGTCGTTCTTGACACTGAAATTAAGGGCAAAGACTTAATAGTCATATGTGTTCCAAATTTGTAATACACGTGTACAACTTTGCTTCCGCATCTTTTTCCCCAATATTTGAGGCCTTACTGAAACAAATTGGTTACACATGTAACATTCAAGGTATTTTCCATCGCTGGCCACTGCTTTCTCCCATCTTTCGAGCAGTGTACGAACCCCGAGTCGAAAAAATTTTTCAACCTTTGAAGCGGTCCACGAACCGATCCAATCTTTGACTTCTTTCTGAGATCGGAAGTGTTGGTCAGCCAGGCCATCCGCCATTAATCTAAACAGGTAATGGTCAGAGAGAATGCTCTTCTCAAACGTATTAACTGCGTTCGATAACGAGCACCTGTGCTTGTTTCATTTGGTTTTAACACCGAGCTGGTCCCACAGATGCAGAGCATGATTTTGGAGTCGTGAATATTCGGTTTGTCCGTCGACGTGGAAGCGTGACCGAGATGTCCCCATGATTTTTTGCGTTTAGTGTTATCGTAATGAACCCATATTTCGTCCCCAGTCACAATGAGATGTAGTAATCCCTTCCGTTTTTGACTCTGAAGCAACTGTTCACAATTTCAGAAACGCAGATCAACGTCTCCTGGTTTCAGCTCACACAGGACCCTAGTTCCTTCTTTCTGAATCATGCCCATTGCCTTGAGACGTTTTGAAATAGCTTTTTGTGCCAATCTCATTAATCGTACCAATTCTTCTTTAGTTTGACGCGAGTCTTCACTCAGCAATGTCTCCAATTCTGCATCTTCGAAAACATTCTCTCTTCCACCACTCACGACACGCTTCTTTCACTAATAGCGTCCTTACCATACGTACTTGAGAGCATTCGATGAGACTCAGCCGCTGTTTTCTTCATAGTGAAACAAAACAGTAACACCTCCCTTAAGTGACGAGAATCAGGCTCGTAAACTGACATTTTCAATCAAGAAAAACTTTACGATACAGACACAAATCGACTAAAGTTTGAAAGAGGTTATGTGGACCAAGGTCCAAGCTAACTACCTGACGTCTGCGATCTATTTATTTTGATCGCTACTTCACGTTGTCGCTACCCAACGGCGGAAGCAAATTTGTACACCTTTTACATTGCCTAATGCAGGAAATATTAATTATAAGTGCTCGCTTGCACAAACCCGCAGTCAAGCTCCACTCCACCCAAATCCTGATCCACATTGGGAAGCGGAATGCGTCGTTTGCTGACATTTTCCATGTACTTTTTCTCTTTAGTGGATGTATATCAACGTGTACCGCTACTCAGCCGCCCTTTCTGCATATCTTGAGTGTAGAATACTGGTGCACCAGCGTCTGGGTAATTTCTGTTCAAATGGTTCAAATGGCTCTGAGTGCTATGAGACTTAACATCTGAGGTCATGAGTCCCCTAGAGCTTAGAACTACTTAAACCTAACTAACCTAAGGACATCACATACATCCACCGTAGCACTCGCGTGGTTCCGGTCTGAAGCGCCTAGAACCAATCGGCCACCGGGCCGGCGTAATTTCTGTGCCTTTTGATGTATGGTGAGGAGAGACATTCATTTTTCTTCGTTGTTGATCCATCACCTAGCTAACGACCATTTTTATGTTTTATGTTTTACATTGTGAAACAAATGTGTACAAATAAACACATACATTTTCACTGTTATTTCCGAGATTACGTAATTAACACTAGTGACATTGTTAGTTGCCGTACTACTTAACAATTATTTCTTTTAAGCTATAGCTTTAAGCTATAAGATAAATACCTTATTATTAATTAATGCATGCGAACTATCCATTAAACAGCTCCACGTAATATTACAGTAAGAAACTAATGGTAGTAATGAGAGAGAAGTAAGAACAACAGAAAGTGAGAGAATCGGAATATATGGAAGAAAGAATTAATGCTTTCCAGCAACTCATTAAACAGCTCCACGTAATATTACAGAAATAAACTAACAGTAGTAGCGAGAGGGAAATAAGAACAATAGAAACTGAGACAGGGGGGAATAGATAAAATGAAGAAAGAAAGAAATTTTCATTATTACCGAAAAAAGTGGAGGAGGTTACAAGTACTAGACAGTTTTTGAGTAACGTCAAGTAACTGCAGTGACTCGTGTATTCTATGTCCTGTTTCCTTTGTGTACTAGTTTCAGAAGCATGGTTTCTGGAGTATTGTGCACTTCACTACCTGGATGCAACTTTTCGATGCCTTCCAACAATTATTGTACAGGTTCTTTTACAATTCCTACGACAAGCTTCTGGGCAGTTTGGTACATAAAATTTGGATGAAAAGCCCAAGTTCAGAAATGTGTCGTTTGGATGCAAAATAATTTGAACATCATATCGCTTTCAAATCTGCCCTTTCACACAAACTGAGGAGAGGGAGCCGTCGATAGTCCCTGTTGTAATTACACTACATAGCGGTTTTTTTTTTTTTTTTTTTTTTTTTTTTACCATAGCAGTGGCTGCGAGAAATATGTACGCTAGCAAATGTGAACGTGCGCTGTGGTGCTGCACGGACGATCGGCAGAAAATGTCATTCGTCACGAAGAAAGAGAACCTCACGATGAGTATTCGAAGCATTGCCCATGCCATGGGCTCTTGTGAGGCACACCGGTCAGAGGTTGTTGTCTCCTCCGTGTGCGTGTGCGTACCATGAAATGGGAGATCAGAAACTGATCCACTCTTCACAATTATTTAACGTAGAAACAGTATACAGGGTGTACATAAAACCTGGGAACACATTCAATAATTTATGGCACAAGAACCAAACATTGTGCACATATCATACATTCGTCAATTTGAAGAGAAACCCTGAAAGTTTTTTTTTTTTTTTTTTTCATGTATACTGCCACAGCGTAGTTTGGTAATTTGCCGATAGTTAGCGCTAGTCGCAAACATGGCGAGTTCAGGTGTGGAGCGAGCTTTCTGTGTGCTGCGGTACGACAAGCGGTTCGACAAAAACAAATGTGCTACAGCTGTTCAACGGATGTTTAGAACCAAGTATGGTAAGAAGCCACCAAAGAGGAAGGCCATTTACCACTGGCACAACACGTTCGTTACGACGGGTTGCCTGTGCCCGGCAAAGAGAAGCGGACGTCCCATTGTGAGTGAAGTGAATGTGGAGCGCGTTCGAGAGACATTCATAAGGGGCCCAAAGAATTGGTGCGTTGTGCATCCCGTGAACTCCATTGACAGTGTGGGAAGCCCTGCGACAGAAGCGGTCTATGAAACCATTCAAATTGGAGCTAGTGCAGAAGCTCAATGACAATTGATTGAGGATGGGGATGGCGTTGTTGATGGCTTAATTTTTAGCGACGGAGTCACTTTTCACGCTAATGGGAAAGCGAACAGGCATAATTGTCGAATCTGGAGTACAAAACATCCACATGAATGCATTGAATTTGAGCGTGATTCCCTAAAAGTAAATGTTTTTTGTGCCTTGTTACGTGTGAAACTGTACGGGCCATTCTTCTTCGCTGCGAACACTGTCACTGGATATTCCTACTTGGACATGTTGCAGCAATGGCTGATGCCTCAAATGCAATCAGACTCTTCGTTCAACTTTTAGCAGAATGGGGCTCCACCCCAATTTCATCGTGAGGTTCGTGGGTACCTGAACACGGAGCTGCCGCATCGATGGATCGGCCGTGCTACAGAAGGGGACAGCTGCTTCATGAAATTGCCTCCCCGATCACCAGATCTCACTCCGCGGGACTTTTTTCTGTGGGTACACATTAATGATCTGGTGTATGTACCGCTTCTACCACGTGATGTAGCAGAGCTCCGGGAGAGAATACGGGATGCGAATGCCACAGTCGATGACGCCATACTAGGACGGGTATGGCAAGAATTCGATTACAGTATTGACATTTGTGGGATCATTCATGCTTCACATATTAAATGTTTGTAAAGAAAACTTTCAGAGTTTCTCTTCAAAATGCGATATGTACGACATCTGTACAATGTTTAGTTATTGTGCAATACATAATTGAAAGTAATCCCAAACTTCACGTACACCGTTTACTTACGGACATGAGTCCTTAACAAACCTTTATCTAGGAAATACCCTCTACAGCCCCTAGAAGCCTGCAGTAGGCATTGAGAAACATCCTGTATACGAGTAGCGCTTCTGGTAAAAGAAGCCTCGCAGTTTCGCTTCGCACTGAGGAACATTAATTTTTTACTGAACTGCTTCAATGTATTTTTGAATGACTTTTGAAGTTCCGTGTCTCTTTCTATATTTACGGTACTATTCAACCCTGATGGTCGTGAGATCTCTCAAAAGTACCGGGTGTTTATAATTGAAGTGCACCTACTCGCGGAGATCCAGTATGGGCTGCAATTATCGTATTGCTGCGAAACTTGGCGGATATCCTAATGAGTTAATGCAGAACCGATCTAGGCTGAAAAAAATGTGTTCCAGTTTTGGCCACCAGGTACAGATGTGGCGCTGCGAATGCACAAAGATGTATATTCTACCAACTGAGCTACCCAAGCACGACTCACAATCCGTCCTCACAGCTTCAGTTCTGCCAGTACCTCGTCTCCTACCTTCCAAACTGTTCTTCTCCTAGTCATTAATTCTGATATTTTGATATATATCCTCATTTCTTCTCATTTTCAAACAGTCTGTTATTTGTATTGCACTCATTATTTTTCTACTAACCCGTCTTTCAGGTCTCGTTACTTTCTCAAAAGATCAAATGTGTGTGAATTACTAGAGGAGCAAACTACTGAGGTCAGCGGTCTCTAAACTTACACAATACTTAAACTAACTTATGCTAAAAACAACACACACACACACACACACACACACACACACACACACACACACACACACACACACACACATACCCGAGAGAGGACTCGAGCCTCCGGCGGGAGGGGCAGCGCAGTCCGTGACATTGCGCCTTAAACCGCGCGACCACTCCGCGTGGCTTACTTCCTCCAGCTTACAGTTGATCGTTAATCATTAACATGCATATGAATATTCCATTCTCACCACTTATATAAAATGCTTTACTTATGTATTTCTGCAGTAGTATTTTTGTTGTTGCTATTTTTAATTGAATCTTATTCCCTTACATTGGTTGTACAGCTGTATAATTCATTCTTATGCGTGGATTCGTTAAAATGCTCCTAACTCGCTCTATTTTATTTACTTCTGTTTTCATGTGTTTTAGTAAATGAAACATTGAAAAATCATCCGCAAAAACAACGCAGTTTACCTTCATTCTGTTGGACTTCTGATCTGTTTTCTTACAATTATCGCGTCGATTTTGCACTTTTTATTTCCAAATTGCAAAAGTTCTCCTCACTTCCTTTTCTTTATTAATATCCTTAGATCGTGCTTCGTAGGATAGGTACGCAACTTCTGTGTTTAAATTGGCCTGCCTCTGTCTTTTATACCTGAGATTCAACATTTCATTGGCCACCAGCTATATTTAACGAGGGGGGCTGAAACAGGAAGAAAGATTGCAAGTTTTTAGTGCCTAGCAGTGCTTTGAATTTTGTCTGCAGCTAACTGCGCAACCTGTTGAAATTATCGGATGCTTTTATTGTTCTGGTGAAATCCCACGCTCAGGAATACCGGGAAAGTCCGTATATCTGGAAGATAATGAGAACGTTTAGCCCCGGGCACAACGTGATCTGTCATTACGATTTATTCTCTCCCTTTTTCTCTCTCTCTCTATCTGTCTTGCTCTCGCGGTCACTCATTTTGTGGCTCTCTCTCTCACACTCACGAAGTGAGGCTTTTGTTTGGCTCAGGTAACGTACCATTAAAAGTATCTTAGCGAATCGCGGAAATGGTCGCTGGTTCGTAGACACAATGAAAGTTTTGCGCTGCTGACGTTAAATGAGGTTGCTATCTCGGACCTCTGTGTTCACGGTTAATTCCTCTGAGTCATAAGCTCCTGTTTTTGCCTGCTCCAGAATTCCTTGTTTTTCAGTAAGAAGATTCCGCTATTCTGAGCTACCAGGCCCTCATCGCTTTGTTAGAGGGTGGCGTCGCATTGCTACTTAAGCTTCATGGTGCCGTATCACGTGACAAGGAAGGAGGCGTGACTATTTTTTAAAAATGAACTGAATTTAGTTCTATGTTTTGAAATGTGATTACACTATAAAAATTGAAAATGAGAATATTTTCCGATTCATAATAATATTAACGTGAGACAAAACTTGAATATAAACTACACTCCTGGAAATTGAAATAAGAACACCGTGAATTCATTGTCCCAGGAAGGGGAAACTTTATTGACACATTCCTGGGGTCAGATACATCACATGATCACACTGACAGAACCACAGGCACATAGACACAGGTAACAGAGCATGCACAATGTCGACACTAGTACAGTGTATATCCACCTTTCGCAGCAATGCAGGCTGCTATTCTCCCATGGAGACGATCGTAGAGACGCTGGATGTAGTCCTGTGGAACGGCTTGCCATGCCATTTCCACCTGGCGCCTCAGTTGGACCAGCGTTCGTGCTGGACGTGCAGACCGCGTGAGACGACGCTTCATCCAGTCCCAAACATGCTCAATGGGGAACAGATCCGGAGATCTTGCTGGCCAGGGTAGTTGACTTACACCTTCTAGAGCACGTTGGGTGGCACGGAATACATGCGGACGTGCATTGTCCTGTTGGAACAGCAAGTTCCCTTGCCGGTCTAGGAATGGTAGAACGATGGGTTCGATGACGGTTTGGATGTACCGTGCACTATTCAGTGTCACCTCGACGATCACCAGAGGTGTACGGCCAGTGTAGGAGATCGCTCCCCACACCATGATGCCAGGTGTTGGACCTGTGTGCCTCGGTCGTATGCAGTCCTGATTGTGGCGCTCACCTGCACGGCGCCAAACACGCATACGACCATCATTGGCACCAAGGCAGAAGCGACTCTCATCGCTGAAGACGACACGTCTCCATTCGTCCCTCCATTCACGCCTGTCGCGACACCACTGGAGGCGGACTGCACGATGTTGGGGCGTGAGCGGAAGACGGCCTAACGGTGTGCGGGACCGTAGCCTAGCTTCATGGAGACGGTTGGGAATGGTCCTCGCCGATACCCCAGGAGCAACAGTTTCCCTAATTTGCTGGGAAGTGGCGGTGCGGTCCCCTACGGCACTGCGTAGGATCCTACGGTCTTGGCGTGCATCCGTGCGTCGCTGCGGTCCGGTCCCAGGTCGACGGGCACGTGCACCTTCCGCCGACCACTGGCGACAACATCGATGTACTGTGGAGACCTCACGCCCCACGTGTTGAGCAATTCGGCGGTACGTCCACCCAGCCTCCCGCATGCCCACTATACGCCCTCGCTCAAAGTCCGTCAACTGCACATACGGTTCACGTCCACGCTGTCGCGGCATGCTACCAGTGTTAAAGGCTGCGATGGAGCTCCGTATGCCACGGCAAACTGGCTGACACTGACGGCGGCGGTGCACAAATGCTCCGCAGCTAGCGCCATTCGACGGCCAACACCGCGGTTCCTGGTGTGTCCGCTGTGCCGTGCGTGTGATCGTTGCTTGTACAGCCCTCTCGCAGTGTCCGGAACAAGTATGGTGGGTCTGACACACCGGTGTCAATGTGTTCTTTTTCCATTTCCAGGAGTGTATATCATAAGATTTCCTCTCCAGGTGCGAGACTAAATTCTTGTGTGAATCTTCTTTTAAGCAAGCAAGATAAATTTACCTGTGCGAAAAACGTGGGGATATCAGATTTACTCCATGTTACTTATGACACCAGTCACTATGAAGTGATCTCTTAAAGATAACGGACTTTGGTGTGAAGGAGTAGTATCTGTGAGAAAAAAGACTTCTTCATCCTCTTCCTGTTACGATTGTCGCTTCAGTTAAATTGGACAGTGTCTTCTTTATACATAGTTTTGTGCTACTGCGATATCTGATTCGAGAATCCCATTTTCAGTAAATGACTGCTTGCGGTAATGTAACAGAGTTAAGCATTGCATCGGCTGAGAAACCAATGACCTAATCGGAATCTGCTCCAGTGGCGATAGACTTGAATCCAGTGGCTACATCTAGCAGCATGTTAGTATGAAATTGTTTATTTTGTGGACATTTTCATGTGTAGCTACGAGAATGGCTCAGTCACGCTATCAGTTCAAACTGTGGTAGCCTGCATGTAGTAACTTTGCGGATGGACGATAACAGATTGCGAAAATTGAATGGCGGTTTTATTTTTCAAAAGGACTAGAGCGAGAAATTAGCTTCTCCAACTTCAAACTGTTTGAATGAGAAAATTTTATCACTCTCCTCGTTCAAACTTACCTTCATCTTTTGCTTTATAATTAACTTCCGCAGTACCCTGCAGTGGCTATGAAATCTAATGACAGCTGCCACAAATCGGCGAACGACCCGGTAGGTTGTCGACGCACTATTGATATGAGTCACTTTAAATTAATTTTTCATTATCACACAACTACATTTAACATTCCTCTTCCACCTTCCTCTCCCCTCCAAACGCTCCCCTCGCCCTTATGAATTCGTTGCTGATCATCATTTCACACCCGCGCACCATCCTTAAGGTATCTTGCTGAACCGTAATTTATGTTCCAGATATTAAGTCATATACGTACCAAGATTACTTGAAATTGCTCCAGACGTTCTAGAATTATACTAAAATGTCACCACTTCCACAATCAGTGGAAGACCGAAGGGTGCTCTGCAGCCAAAGAATTTTGTCCTAGATAGTAAGCCATATGTTTCGAAGTTCTTTTGTACGTATCGATTCATAGCAGTTGTAAATTTCTTAAAATAAATATTTTTTTCTGCATTGCTCGTTCTTTTATTTTGAATTAAACGATGGTGCCAATGGCTCTATGCACTATTGGACCTAACATCTGAGATCATTAGTCCCCTAGACCTAGAGCTACTTAAGCCTAACTAACCTAAGGGCATCACACACATCCATGCCCGAGGCAGGATTCGAACCTGCGACCGTAGCAGCCGCTTTTTCCGGACTGAAGCACCTGGAACCGCTAGGCCACCAAGGCCGACTGAATTAATCACTTCACATTATTATTTTCAATTAGGTAATTACGTATTGATATCAATTAGCTTTCACTCCCCTGGGCACTACCAAAGTACATCGTTTTTTGATATAACACTGTTTGCACTAAGGTTCGGTATCCTCGTTGAAATGTAGGTGCCCATATAGCTAGCTGGGTAAGTCAGTTCGAAGCTGGAGGAAGACAACGGCATACCGTCTGCAATAACGACCATGCTTAGCTAAGCACTGCGGTGCGAAAGCCAAGTTGCCGATTGACAAGAGCTTCCATTTTAAACTTTTCAGTCATATGGTACTCATTTAGTTAGGGTGGCTGACAGAGGTCAAATTTGCGCTCTACAGCGATTGAACGATATGATTTGCAGTTTTAATGAAAACATTTTGAGAAGGAACACAAGACTGTATGAGGTATGGGCCTACCGTGAATGTGAAATCCATATGTAAAATGAAAAAAAGTGCAAAGCAAAGCAAGTTCTGGTTTTGTCATTGTACCAGTGTGACAACGTATTTATTACATCTATAACCATCGATAATAGCGAAGCGTAGCCTGTACAGAATTTTGTGCTTGAACTGACCTCTCTATGAAGCCCCATAAATCTTCGAGGGGATTCATGTCGGGCGATCTGGGGGGCCAAGCCATTCGATCGGATTGTGTAGAATATTCAACGTTCCACCGCGAATAATTGCGACCCGATGACAATTCCTCGTTCATTGGGAGTAAGAAGTCCATGAATGAATGCTAATGGTCTCGAAGTAACCAAACACACCCATTTCCAGTCAGTGATCAATTGAGCCAGAGCACGCCAGTCCATTCCATGTAAAGCCAGCCCACAACATCATGGAGTCACCATCATCTTGGACAGTGGCTTTTTGACAAGTTGGGTCCATGGCTTCGTGGGGTCTGTACCACCCTCGAACGCTCTTACCAATTGAAATAGGGAGTCATCTGACCAGGTCACAGTTATCCAGTCGTCTATGGTCCAATCGATCTGGTCACGAGCCCATCAAAGGGGCTTCTGTAGCAAAGACACTTGTGTAGGCAGCCTGCGGAGGTAGACCGTTAACGTCAGATTTCGTCGCAGTGTCCTAACTGTTATGTTCGTCGTACGCCCCACAATTATTTCTGGGGTTATTTCACACAGTGTTGCTTCTTTGTTAGAACTGACAACTCTACGGAAATGTTGCTGCTCTCGGGTGTAAGATGAAGGCCATCGGTCACTGTGTTGTCCGCAGCGAGAGGTAATGCCTGAAATTTGGTATTCTCGGCACACTCTTGACACTATGAACTTCGGAATATTCTCTTCCCTAACGATTTCGTAAATGGAATATCCCATTCCGGGTTCAGAGTTCCCATGGAGTGGTCGTAATCACGTCGGAGACAGTTTCACGTGGATTATCACAGTACAAATAATAGCTCCGCCAATGCACTAGCATTTTGTACCTTATGTACGCCATACTTCCGACATCTGTGCGTGTGCATATTTCTACATCACAACTTTTACGTCACCCAGTGTATTAATAATACCCAAGAGAGTGAAATTAGCTGCTTACTAATAACGATATAAATAATTATTTAAAAGGCCGGCTTGTTTGGCCGTGCGGTTCTAGGCGCTACAGTCTGGAACCGCGTAACCGCTACGGTCGCAGGTTCGAATCCTGCCTCGGGCATGGATGTGTGTGATGTCCTTAGGTTAGTTAGGTTTAATTAGTTCTAAGTTCTAGGCGACTGATAACCTCAGAAGTTAAGTCGCATAGTGCTCAGATCCATTTTTTTTAATTATTTAAAAATAAATTAAAGCGCCTCATGCAATAATGATTTCCCCTGAAGTTCCTAATTTTGTTTGAAATTTTTAAACGCTTTCCAGAATTATGCTAACATGTCATGTCCTTGCCACTGATAAACGTAGGAGCGGTAATTGTGTGCTATTCCCAAGATGTTCTTTGAAAGGGCACGGCCGATTTCCTTCCCAATCCTTTCCTAACCCGAGCTTGCGCTCCGTCTCTAATGACCTCGTTGTCGACGGGACGTTAAACACTAACCTAACCTAACCTAACCAAGATGTTCTTTCCCATAGAAAAAGTTAGATGTGTGACTAGTTCGTTTGACATTTCTCCAAGTGGTCCAAAGTCTTCTTCTCATATCGCTTCTTAATGAAACCAACCCTCACACCTACTTACCAAATGTCAACGGGACTGTCACCAAGACTGTCGATTCGTAACTTACCGCTTCAGTTTCAGCTTATTTTTACGTGAGACCCACACTGGTAAGGCTGTTAGGCGTGTCTTATGCCAAAAGTTTAATTTTTAAAACTGTCGTCTACAGGGAGTACCATGATTGACAGCTAATTAGAGCTAACTCTGAGATTAATTCACGAACAGAACAGAGATATTGGGATGTTAGTGGAGAGATAATAGTACACCGCAAGTTGGTCTGTGGAATATAGTTATCGTCGGAGTTCAACATTCCAGGTCAGTTTTCTGCCCGACAGTTGCAGTACGTCGATTCTGGCGTTAGTGGACTCCCTGTGGATTTCGTAACCACAGGTGCTGCAGCAGCTTACCCGGCAGAGAGCGCGCGGCGTGGGCGGCAATTAGCGCAGCTATCAGTCAGGGTGCCGACCCCGCCGCCCACGGCCGCCCACCGCCAGCGGCCACAAAGAGCCCGCATCAGTCTTCCGCAGACGCGCGCCACGCCACCTTTGTGCGGCCGCGGGCCTCGGTGACAAAGGCCCCACCCTGGTGCCGCGGTCTGCAGCCCGCCGCACCGGCTCTGCGCAGCTGTTCAGTGGGACACGCCGCAGCGCAGCCCGCCCGTTCCTTCAATCACACCTTCCAGCCTTCACGTTTCATCGATTTATCTAGATCCGGACGAAATCTCGACAAAACACCGCCAGAAAACAAGCTATTTAGTACCAGTAGAAGCGATGCCACTTTAGAAATGACGGCAACGTGTAAATTTTAAGACAACATAATTGTATGCAGATAAACAACGATTAATTTACTTACAATTAATTGTTCAAAATGACAGTCACAACCGCATTATTTATTTTGCCTCCAACCGGTTTCAACCGGCGATGGGGTCATCTTCAGGGCGATTGACACCATTTGGTCGGTAGCTGGAGTCGTCACCCTGCCTGTGCATGGTTGGTAACTATCAAAGTTGGTAACTATCATATATCCCGTGGTATGTTCTTTGAACCTAGTTTTAAAATTTCCCCCTGTCTGTCCAATGTAGATTTTTTTACAGTCTTAGCAGGTTAGTTTGTCGACGCCTTATGTAAAGAATCTCCTATGCTATGTCTAAGGTAGGCCGGCCAGCGTGGCGCAGCGGTTCTAGGCGCTACAGTCTGGAACCGCGCGACCGCTACGGTCGCAGGTTCGAATCCTGCCTCGGGCATGGATGTGCGTGATGTCCTTAGGTTAGTTAGGTTTAAGTAGTTCTAAGCTCTAGGGGACTGATGACCTCAGAAGTGAAGTCCCATAGTGCTCAGAGCCATTTGATCTTATGTCTAAGGTTATTTGCTAGAGTGTTCGAGGAAAAGGTTATCGTAAAGTCTGATTCCTTAAATATTCTATTTATTTTATCGGATATCGAGAAAATTCTTTTTTGGGGGTATTTTGGGCCGTTGTGCCTGTATTTTCTTTTGTATCGTCTCTACTAAATTCGCATCGTATTCATTGGGTATAGCTATTTGTTTTAATATATTGATTTCTTTTTGTCTCTGCTCTGGCATTAATGGTATCTTATTCAAGCGATTTATCAGTGTATAGAAAAATTCTTTTTTACATCTCATTGGGTGGCTTGGATTATTGTATCAGTTGTGGTCGGTTTACGATATATGTCAAATGTATGCTGTCCATTATCGTTATAAATCGTTAGATCCAGGTAATTAATACTTTTATGTTGTTCGTGTTCCACTGTAAACCTAACTTTTGGATGTATACTATTCATTATTTCTGTCAAGTTATTTATTTCTTCTGTTGTGCCGTCAAATAATTTTAAAATATGGTCAACCTATCGTTTGTAATATATTATTTTTTGACGTATATGAGAATGATTATCATAGTTACCAACGATGATATGCAGTCGGCAAGACTCAGCGGAGCAGCGCCTCTGAGGAAGTCCAGCGCAGTCCTGGACGAAACGTAAGGAGCAGAAAAAGTTCTTGGACCACGACCTCACATCCCGGAAAGTATATCAACAGCGATGTCACCCGGTCGTGAAAGCCTTCATTCTACAATATGATAGTTACCAACGGTGCATAGGCAGATTGACGACTCCAGCGAGCGAGCAAATGGTGTAAATTGCCCTTAAGAAGACCCCTTTTTTTTGTCATCAGTCTACTGACTGGTTTGATGCGGCCCGCCACGAATTCCTTTCCTCTGCTAACCTCTTCATCTCACAGTAGCACTTGCAACCTACGTCTTCAATTATTTGCTTGACGTATTCCAATCTCTGTCTTCCTCTACAGTTTCTGCCCTCTACAGCTCCCTCTAGTACAATTGAAGTCATTCCCTCATGTCTTAGCAGATGTCCCATCATCCTGTCCCTTCTCCTTATCAGCGTTTTCCACATATTCCTTTCCTCTCCGATTCTGCGTAGAACCTCCTTATCAGTCCACCTAATTTTCAACATTCGTCTATAGCACCACATCTCAAATGCTTCGATTCTCTTCTGTTCCGGTTTTCCCACAGTCCATGTTTCACTACCATACAATGCTGTACTCCAGACGTACATCCTCAGTAATTTCTTCCTCAAATTAAGGCCGGTATTTGATATTAGTAGATTTCTCTTGGCCAGAAATGCCTTTTTTTGCCATAGCGAGTCTGCTTTTGATGTCCTCCTTGCTCCGTCCGTCATTGGTTATTTTACTGTCTAGGTAGCAGAATTCTTTAACTTCATTGACTTTCTGACCATCAATCCTGATGTTAAGTTTCTCGCTGTTCTCATTTCTACTACTTCTCATTACCTTCGTCTCTCTCCGATTTACTCTCAAACCATACTGTGTACTCATTAGACTGTTCATTCCGTTCAGCAGATCATTTAATTCTTCTTCACTTTCACACAGGATAGCAATGTCATCAGCGAATCGTATCACTGATATTCTTTCACCTTGTATTTTAATTCCACTCCTGAACCTTTCTTTTATTTCCATCATTGCTTCCTCGATGTACAGATTGAAGAGTAGGGGCGAAAGGCTACAGCCTTGTCTTCCTTATTAATACGAGCACTTCGTTCTTGATCGTCCACTCTTGTTATTCCCTCTTGGTTGTTGTACATATTGTATATGACCCGTCTCTCCCTATAGCTTACCCCTACTTTTTTCAGAATCTTGAACAGCTTGCACCATTTTATATTGTCGAACGCTTTTTCCAGGTCGACAAATCCTGTGAACGTGTCTAGATTTTTCTTTAGCCTTGCTTCCATTATTAGCCGTAACGTCAGAATTGCCTCTCTCGTGCCTTTACTTTTCCTAAAGCCAAACTGATCGTCATCTAGCGCATTCTCAATTTTCTTTTCCATTCTTCTGTATATTATTCTTGTAAGCAGCTTCGATGCATGAGCTGTTAAGCTGATTGTGAATTCTCGCACTTGTCAGCTCTTGCCGTCTTCGGAATTGTGTGGATGATGCTTCTGTTACCCATGGTTTCTTCGCAGCTACCTTCTTTGTACCTATGTTTTCCTTCCCAACTTCTGTGCTGTATCTATAGCGTTAGAGAACTTCAAAAGTATCTCGTCATTCCTTAGAACTTCCATACCCCACTTCTTAGCGTATTGATTTTTCCTGACTAATGTCTTGAACTTCAGCCTACTATTCATCACTACTATATTGTGATCTGAGTCTATATCTGCTCCTGGGTACGCCTTACAATCCAGTATCTGATTTCGGAATCTCTGTCTGACCATGATGTAATCTAATTGAAATCTTCCCGTATCTCCCGGCCTTTTCCAAGTATACCTCTTCCTGTTGTGATTCTTGAACAGGGTATTCGCTATTACTAGCTGAAACTTGTTACAGAACTCAATTAGTCTTTCTCCTCTTTCATTCCTTTTCCCAAGCCAATATTCTCCTGTAACCTTTTCTTCTACTCCTTCCCCTACAACTGCATTCCAGTCGCCCATGACTATTACATTTTCGTCCCCCTTTACATACTGCATTACCCTTTCAATATCCTCATACACTTTCTCTATCTGTTCATCTTCAGGTTGCGACGTCGGCATGTATACCTGAACTATCGTTGTCGGTGTTGGTCTGCTGTCGATTCTGATTAGAACAACCCGGTCACTGAACTGTTCACAGTAACACACCCTCTGCCCTACCTTCCTATTCATAACGAATCCTACACCTGTTATACCATTTTCTGCTGCTGTTGATATTACCCGATACTCATCTGACCAGAAATCCTTGTCTTTCTTCCACTTCACTTCACTGACCCCTACTATATCTAGATTGAGCCTTTGCATTTCCCTTTTCAGATTTTCTAGTTTCGCTATCACATTCAAGCTTCTGACATTCCACGCCCCGACTCGTAGAACATTGTCCTTTAGATGATTATTCAATCTTTTTCTCATGGTAACCTCCCCCTTGGCAGTCCCCTCCCGGAGATGCGAATGGGGGACTATTGCGGAATCTTTTGCCAATGGAGAGATCGTCATGACACTTCTTCAACTACAGGCCACATGCGCTGTGGATACACGTTACGTGTCTTTAATGCAGTGGTTTCCATTGCCTTCTGCATCCTCATGTCGTTGATCATTGCTGATTCTTCCGCCTTTAGGGGCAATTTCCCACCCCTAGGACAAGAGAGTGCCCTGAACCTCTATCCGCTACTCCACCCTCTTTGACAAGGCCGTTGGCAGAATGAGGCTGACTTCTTATGCCGGATTATTTATCCAAATTTAGGCAGTGGTGGCGATCGAACCCGGGACCGAAGACGTTTTGATTATGAATCAAAGACGCTACCCCTAGACCACGGGTCCCATCGAGGGTTGAAACCGGTTGGCGGTGAAATAAATAATGCGATTGTGACTGTCATTTTGAATAACTGATGGCAACGTATTCCACCTGGCTGATAGTGGGTCAACTGACAATGGATTCAGAGCCGTCTGGTAGTGGACGATAGTATTCTCTGTACGAGACGCTACCCCAGATGTTGAGGTATTGAATATTGCGCCCAAACAATCAATATCACGAAATTTCGCCGACAGTCGCCTCTGGCACTCGGCATCTTTGTAAGTGCATCGGTGTAAACGTTTGTGTTGATTTCTTTCACCGTTTTCAAATGTACCACCACATATCTAAATGTCTGATTTGAAGGAAAGAAATATCGTTTAAGATTTTGCGAAGCTCCACGAAATTGGTACTGAAAGCCACTGCACGCTACGACGGAACATGGTGAGCAAGCTTTCAGCAAAACAAGAACATATGAGTGGCTTAAGCCATTTAAAAAAGGCTCAGAGTCTGAAGCATGACCAAACTTTCGTGATCGAACATTACAGTACACAACTCCCGAAACGATAGTGAAAGTGCTTGAAGTGATCCACAGGGACAGAAGCCAGACATTTCATTATATTTGTGACAAAGTTGGGCGTCATGCGGGACATTCAACTCATTCTTGCTGATGAAATGAGCATCACAAAAATCCAGAGATGTCATTCCTCGTTTTAAAATGTCGACCGATGAGTTGATAGTGTTTAAGTGCACTTGGAACTGCAAACAACATTTCGAGATGATCATTATTTCCTGTCCAGAGTCATAACAGCTGGTGGCTCATGGGCGCAGGGTTATGACCCTCAAACGAAAGAGCGAACAGCAGTCTTCTTAGAGCAAGACATAATCCTCTCCGCCTTCCACAAAAGCGTGCGAAGTTGGCAGCATGAAAGTCATTAATGTGTCCATAAGGAATTTCTTCCATATGATCAGACTGCTTCGTCTTGAGGAGACAGAGAGAATATATTAGACATTAAAGGCCTGAGAGATGGGAGAACAAAGACTAGTTGATGCATTGTGGCAATGCACTTCAGGGAGTTCCTGGGATTCAGTAACACTACAATTGTTCCTCAACTACCCTATTTGCCCGGTCTAGCGCCTTGCGATCTTTTTCCCTTCTCGAATTTGCAGTTCAAAGGGGGGGGGGGGGGTGTTGACTCCATAGATGAGATCCAAGCCGAATCGTAATTAATGTCTAACACAATTCAACCAGAAGACTTAAAGCACTGCTTCTAAAACATTGCATACCAGCACTATTTAATTGGTGACGGTGGAATTTAAGAAGTAAGGTTTCTGATTTTTGTTGGGCTATTTTCGTAAATTTTGGATAGTACTTCGTATTTACGCTTTAAAAGAAAATGCTGAGATTGGTGCAGAATAAGACCTGCTGCTGTGGGAACGGTGTAGTCTTTATCTTATTATGAAGCAAGAACTTGTTAATTGGCACAAGAAAGCATGTAAGCACAATAATAAATTTAGGATGCTGAAACTTTTTAATGCGTGTCTGCAGAGCTTGGTTGCAGGAGAAACCCGCAACGGTTAGCGATGCATCTAAGATCCGGTGCTACTATCAGTTCCATTGCACAGACAACGGTGCAGAGCCAGCGAGAACCATGCCACAGAGACGCACTTGTGCTTCCAGCAGCCAACTGAACGAGTTTAAGAAAATTCACATTGTGTCGTTTTGAGTGACTGGATGTTGCTCTCGGAAAATTAGACATACCAAGTTACTTGTGAATAGATGCTGGCAACATCTGACACGAGACCATTTTAGCATTCGTAGACGAGCTTCTGGATGTCCACGCAGCAGACATGTGGTATTTAAACGGAATCAGCAGCTTCCACAGCACAGAAAAGACCAAATGTATCCACACAAGAGTCAATACAAAATGGCCTTTAACCAGTTACTGGCAGTGGGGCTACGAGCATGCTCAACTCTAGTCCACGTTTCAGTCAAGCCCCAACATCTAGGTGCACACATTGACTGTTCGTCAAAAGATCACCCATAGTATCTAATTACGAGTAATGATCTTCAGGATTATAAGAAAAGAAAAAAAAACAAAAAAACACTAATAGTATAGGACATCGAACTGGTGTAGGTGGACTCGAAGAGTGTAGTCGTTCAAGACATAATAATACTTACGAAGGGGTGACACACAAAGAAAGGGAGTGATATTCAAGGAGAAAGTAAACGCACGGAAGGAGCCTGAGACTGCCTGATATGAATAGACAAGTATCAGAGCCAAACTGATTAATACCAGTCACCCACAAGTGACAGCGCATGGCCGTACTACACAAGTATTTGAATTTAGTTGCTGGCCCTCATGCAACGCCGCTTGAGTTGTACTAAGTTCACAATAATATTTATTAGAAAAATTAATTGATGTCTGCTAAAATCTGTGATTAATGTGCAGGTATAGAAACTATGTTTCGCTACTGAAGTTGCATAAAGTCTTGCCATCGCAGAGATATTTATTTAAATGAAGTACATTCATGTGAATAGTGAGTGCACGCTCGAATATTAAATGATCATTAGTCTTAAACTTGAAGTACAAGTGAAATCCGAGGTTGCATGGTTGTCAGGGTTCACCACGAGCCCCTACTGCTCTCTGTGAATTACTGTGCAACCTAGTGTGTGCTAGAGGGGAACAAGATCAGACCTGAACTACATCACTACGCACCAGCAGCGGATTAGTCGGGAATGACTACTTTGGAATGCGCAAAATTGACTCATATTGCAGCCTTGGTACAGTTGAGTCTGTTACAGAAGGAGTATTTGAACGCCCTATTAATTCCTTAAATGCCAGAGCTGCGCATATTGTCTATACTGTTGCCGTCATGCATGCTGGCGATGGCTGCGTCGGATGGAAGTTAATGCTGTGATCACGCCAGCTGCGCCGCAGGTCGATCAAAGGATTCTGAAGTTAAGTCTTCGAAAGAAGCACGTCCTCGAAATTTCTGAGTTTGGCATCTAGGAGTCCAGATTATGCTTGGACTTTTTTCTCCGTCAGTTCAAAAGAGAACTTCCCATCCACCAAAACGCATGCCGCTGAGACCGTCAAAAGCCCATAAATGCCAATATTGGTTGAGCAGCGAACTTCACGCAAGGAACACTTCCGAAGCTAGTGCACTGGACTCCCACCACCTGTATAGTTAAGCAAAACCTTCCAATTGAATAGCTTTGTGCTAGAGAGTAAACGAAGCCTGAAAACGGGAGCTGACGCCACAGCTAGCTCATTAATGACCGAGAGCATAGATTTCATGCACAGGAAGCCGTATGCAAGGAAATCCGCCAACACAATGTGTAAAGAAGGCAGCCTATGTGTGGTGCCAAAGGGCCATACATCCTACAGGGATGCATATACAGTCCTAGGAAGACTAGCAAAGAAAACGTGCTGGCTGTATAGATGAAGCCTCGTCATTTCGCCCAGAAGCACCAATTGAACATCAGAATACGCCACCGGGAATGTAAGTCTTTCAGAGAAGGCAATAGGGTGGCTCGGCCGGAACAAACGTACTCTCAGCCACCACACAACAGCGCCAGCGAGGCAACGACTGCAGTCACCAGTCCATTGGTCATTGCCCATCCTCATACCATGGTTACCTCGGTGCCTAGAAGACTACTGTCCGTTCCCCACCCACCCCCGCCCTTCCAAGAACTGGTCCGACACACTCGACCCTCTAACGCAGTCTTCTGCTGCGTGCCTCAGCTGTACCATGTGGCCACGAAACAGAAGGCAGAAAGAAGTAGATGAAAGAAGAGAATTCCGCAACCTGAAGTAATTGGAATATCGAGTTATTGGAGTACATAGTGTTCAATCATTCTATCTGCATGTAAAAGACTATCCCTCAAACCATAATTATACTTTGCATGATCAATAAAATGAGAGAGGGATGGGTGAGAAGGGCCTTCTTTCGGGGGAGATGGATGAGCCAGAAGTCTTGTGGCTCCGGTAATGGACGCAACCGGAGATGGCACGCTAACAGAGTTTCCGTCTGGTGCCACCGGCGACGCTTTGAAGTTTGTCGTCAACCAAAGGCGCGGCCCAATCAGCAATCTCCGCACCGCCACTAATGAGGTGGTCTTCCGCGTTGTGATAAGCGGCATCCACAGGCAGCAATGGGGCTCATGTTCGGGTTGGCGTACGACAATTCTAGTTGGAGTTTCAGGGTTGCACTTCGTAACTACAGTTCATAGTGGAGATCAGCGTGACAGACATGGTCAACAAGTGGAATAGTCTATAGACTGAACATAGGGACAAGTGTTTCTACATCTACATCTACATCCATACTCCGCAAGCCACATGACGGTGTGTGGCGGAGGGTACCCTGAGTACCTCTATCGGTTCTCCCTACTATTCCAGTCTCGTATTGTTCGTGGAAAGAAGGGTTGTCGGTATGCTTCTGTGTGGGCTCTAATCTCTCTGATTTTATTCTCATGGTATCTTCGCGAGATAGACGTAGGAGGGACCAATATACTGCTTACTCTTCGGTGAAGGTATGTTCTCGAAACTTCAACAAAAGCCCATATCGAGCTACTCAGCGTCTCTCCTGCAGAGTCTTCCACTGGAGTTTATCTATCATTTCCGTAACGCTTTCGCGATTACTAAATGATCCTGTAACGAAGCGCGCTGCTCTCCGTTGGATCTCCTCTCTCTCTTCTATCAACCCTACCTGGTACGGATCCCACACTGCTGAGCAGTATTCAAGCAGTGGGCGAACAAGCGTACTGTAACCTACTTCCTTTGTTGTCGGATTGCATTTCCTTAGGATTCTTCCAATGAATCTCAGTCTGGCATCTGCTTTACCGACGATCAACTTTATATGATCATTACATTTTAAATCACTCCTAATGCCTACTCCCACTTAATTTATGGAATTAACTGCTTCCAGTTGCTGACGTGCTATTTTGTAGCTAAATGATAAGGGATGTATCTTTCTATGTATTCGGAGCACATTACACTTGTCTACATTGAGATTCAATTGCCATTCCCTGCACCATGCGTCAATTCGCTGCAGATCCTCCTGCATTTCAGTACAATTTTTCAATGTTACATCCTCTCGATACACCACAACCCCAATCTGCAAAAAGCCTCAGTGAACTTCTATGTCATCCACCAGGTCATTTATGTATATTGTGAATAGCAACGGTCCTATGACACTCTCCTGTGGCACACCTGAAATCGCTCCTACTTCGGAAGACTTCTCTCCATTGAGAATGACATGCAGCGTTTTGTTATTTAGGAACTCCTCAATCCAATCGCGCAATTGGTCTGATAGTCCGTATGCTCTTACTTTGTTCATTAAACGACTGTGGGGAACTGTATCGGACGCCTTGCGGAAGTCAAGAAACACTGCATCTACCTGTGAACCCGTGTCTATGGCCCTCTGAGTCTCGTGGACGAATAGCGCGAGCTAGGTTTCACACGACCGTCTTTTTCGAAACCCATGCTGATTCCTACAGAGTAGATTTCTCCAGAAAAGTCATTATACTCGAACATAATGCGTGTTCCAAAATTCTACAACTGATCGACGTTACAGATATAGATCTATAGTTCTGCACATCTGTTGGACGTCCTTTCTTGAAAACGGGGATGACCTGTGCCATTTTCCAATCCTTTGGAACGCTTCACTCTTCTAGACACCTACGGTACACCGCTGCTAGAAGGAGGGGGGGGGGGGGCAAGTTCCTTCGCGTACTCTGTGTAAAATCGAACTGGTATCCCATCAAGTCCAGCGGCCTTTCCTATTTTGAGCGATTGTAATTGTTTCTCTATCCCTTTGTCGTCTATTTCGATACCTACCATTTTGTCATCTGTGCGACAATCTAGAGAAGGAGCTATCGTGATTGACAGTATGGCGCCCAGGGCGGACAGAGTCTTTTTGACATTTTCTTCAGTAATGTAAACCTTGACAAGCCACTGCTTAGTTGTATCTGACAGTAAGAACATCCAACGAGTTGAAGTACAACCTTAGTCAAGTATATATCAAGACGTTATCTGTTCTTTCAGACATGTCCGAAAGCACAGATACCATCTTCATATATAGTTAAGGCTAACCGGCCATTGACCTTCTTCTTCTGTGCTGGATACACACACATTGCCCTATCTCTTACGGTACTCGGTAAGATTGTCTGCCGCGACTAATGAGTGTAATGGACAGGGGAACTACCTATGTAGTGTGCGACATTAACTTGGGAATGTGGGTCTCACGGGGAGAATGCAAGGGATGAATCCCTGAAGTAGCAGTATCCTCTGTGCCCTCGGTGGATAGAGCGTCTTTCATGTAAGCAGGAGATATCGAGTTCGAGTCCCGGTCGGGGCACACATTTTCAACTGTCCCAGTCGATTTATATCAACGCCTGTCGACAGCTTAGGGTCTTGATTTGATTATCATTTAGTTAAGCATTGCAGTGCAATAAAGTGTATATTTGTGGTCACTAATTTCTTTGAACTGTCACAGTTCCTCTGCCCACCTCAGAGCACCTAAACCAGATGGGTTCTTCTGCCCACACTACTAGTACACACCAAGAAGTGCCCGCCATCTTTCGCACTAAGGAAGATCGCGGACAGGTCGAGAATTCCAGAGCATTTGGATGTAGGTACAACAGGACGACGCACCTACACTACTGGCCATTAAAATTGCCACACCACGAAGGTGACGCGCTACAGATGGGAAAATTAACCGACAGGAAGAAGATGCTGTAGTATGTAAATGATTGGTTTTTCAAAGCATTCACACAAGGTGGCGACACCTACAACGTGCTGATATGAGGAAAGTTTCCAACCGATTTCTCATACACAAGCAGCAGCTGACCGGCGTTGCCTAGTGAAACGTTGTTGTGATGCATCGTGTAAAGAGGAAAAATGCGTACCATCACGTTTCCGACTTTGATAAAGGTCGGATTGTAACATATCGCGATTGCGGTTTATCGTATCGCGACACTGCGGCTCGCTTTGGTCGAGATCCAGTAACTGTTAGCAAAATATGGAATCGGTGGGCTCAGGAGGGTAATACGGAACGGCGTGCTGGATCCCAACGGCCTCGTATCACTAGCAGTCTAGATGACAGGCATCTTATCCGCATGGCTGTAACGGATCGTGCAGCCACGTCTCGTTCCCTGAGTCAACAGATGGGGACGTTTGTAAGACAACAACCATCTGCACGAACGGTTCGACGACATTTGCAGCAGCATGGACTATCAGCTCGGAGACCATGGCTGAGGTTACCCTTGACGCTGCATCACAGACAGGAGCGCCTGCGATGGTGTACTCAACGACGAACCTGGGTGCACCAATGCCAAAACGTCATTTTTTCGGACGAATCCAGGTTCTGCTTACAGCATCATGATGGTCGCATCCGTGTTTGGTGACATCGCGGTAAACGCGCATGGGAAGTGTGTATTCGTCATTACCATATTGGCTTATCACCCGGCGTGATGGCCATGGGGTGCCACTGGTTACACGTCTCGGTCACCTCTTGTTCGCATTGACGGAACTTTGAACAGTGGACGTCACATTTCAGATGTGTTACGACTCGAGGCTCTACCCTTCATTAGATCCCTGCGAAACCCTACATTTCAGCAGGATAGTGCACAACTGCATGTTGTACGTCCTGTACGGGCCTTTTTGAATACAGAAAATGTTGACTGCTGCCCTGGCCAGCACATTCTTCAGATCTCTCACCAATTGAAAAGGTCTGGTCAATGGTGGCCGAGCAACTGGCTCGTCACAATACGCCAGTCACTACTCTTGATGAACTGTGGTATCGTGTTGAAGCTGCATGGGCAGCTGTACCTGTACACGCCATCCAACCTCTGTTTGACTCAATGCCCAGGCGTATCAAAGCCGTTATTACTGCCAGAGGTGGTTGTTCTGGGTACTGATTTCTCAGAAACTGTGTACCCAAATTGCGTGAAAATGTAATCACATGTCAGTTCTAGTATAATGTATTAGTCGAATGAATACCCGTTTGCATTTCTTCTTGGTGTAGCAATTTTAATGGCCAGTAGTGTATTTGATCTTTCCCATTGTGGAGAAGTACATTGTACCCTTGTCCAGTATGATAAATTTTCTACAGGAAATCAGTCTCACTCTATGTATTTGGTCAGTATAGGAATAGACCAATGGTAACTCTGACTGCAGTGCTGGACCATATGATACACCATTTGTATTCATCTCAGAGATGTTTACGAATACGAAATGGTTCAAATGGCTCTGAGCACTATGGGACTTAACTGCTGAGGTCATCAGTCCCCTAGAACTTAGAACTACTTAAACGTAACTAACCTAAGGACATCACACACATCCATGCCCGAGGCAGGATTCGAACCTGCGACCGTAGCGATCGCACGGTTCCAGACTGTAACGCCTAGAACCGCTCGACCACTCCGGCTGGCCTACGAATACGAATGAGGTATAAAAGTTGCTGTTCAAATTCTCAATTATACGAGCCAGAGGTGGTTTTACCGCAAACTCAGTGGCACCCCATGCCAACATGCCTGGTGGTGTGCCTACATGACAAAGACGAGAGAAATCTGGCAACATTTGTTCACCTAGGGGCCCGCTCACATGTATGATGCAGTACACAGAATCATAAATGTGATGCTACTCATGCGATGAGTGTGGTTGTTTGACACACTGCCGTCAGCCTGTCACTCTCTGGTATTGCGTCAAGTGGAGCGCCAACAATGGTCCCCATGCTGACGAACCATGGTGCTGCAGACGTCATGTAAGTGTCCATGTGGATACTTGTGTTGCTGAAAGCAAGTCGTTTTCATGACTAAAGCAACGTGACGTGGGTGTGTCATCATACATGGCCGATTGTATAATACTCTCTCCCCTTGGAAGCTAGTCACGCAAGACCACTGAGATCCTGCAAGGCATTGAGTAAGACCGTTATTAGACCATAGATATTATGTATGCATGACGATAACGGAATTCTGAGGAATTTGAGGATCAATATTGTGCAATGATAAATCACAGTCTCGATATGTGATGATATTGTCAGTGTCGAAGACAGAGAAATCCAGCCAGAAGTTTCTACTTCTTAACATGGGGCACAACAGGATATTCTGAGAAAAAACAAACTTTTTAAATTCTACTTCTGTTTGGGAAACTCACTGTATGTATTTTATTATGCACTGAATGTAGGTTGTCTGTGTGGTATTTTTCAGAGACCATGATGCTGCACCAAAGTCTGCAGCGTGAATCGATACCACAGACGTTAGCGAGATTTCTCAGCAATCCGCAATGACGTGTGGGAGGTGCTCCTAGAGATCACGTCTCCCTTCGTAGCAGAGCAGCACCCTCGCATCGGAGGTCAATGTAGAGAAAAGCACCGAAGTGCTCGGTCCAGTTATTGACCACATCAACAGCAGTCAACATCATCATGTAAGATAGTGAGAGTTGAAGTTTCCTGATGAAAAAGTAATTTCATAAATGTTGAATTTTGTACCCAAGAGAACAGTTTGTTACATAATACTTCCAGTAATGCTTTGCTAGTCAATGACAGTTGTAAACTATGCAGTACGCCTCTGTCTTAGACATATGTCAAAGTTAAGTAAATATTTTATTACGTAATATAATAAATTGAAATAATATTTCATAAGTTAAAGTTCCTATGAGCCACTTCACCAAGCAGTCAAATAAATCACAGTTATGGTCGGACTGAGGTAGTTTCCTCTGGTCACAACGGTGTTACTCTACTTTGTGCTGTAGCACTGAATTGGTAAACGGCTGCATATCCAAACGTGGACTCTACGTCACGTCAAATTGATGTCTGTTGAATGCCGTGTTCATAGTGTTACAAATTTAATGGCCATTAGCGTACTTATAGTGATAATCACGTATTACCAAACCATCTGTTTAGATTGTCATGGTTACAAAACACTAATACGAATTTTCTATTCAATAATGGAAAAAAACTGGTAGAAGCCAGCCTGGGGGAAGACAAATGCTGGTTGCAAAAAGGTGTAGCGATTTCAAGACAATATCTTGGAATACGGACAAAGCAATATTTTCAGTATCTTTATATTAGAGATTAGCTTTTTAAAAGTGTGGTTAAGAATGGATGGTTTCTAATTCTTAGGCTACTCGCAATAAAGTACTGGTAGTAAAGATTATCTACAACTTGTATAGAGATTTTTTTTAAGAAGTGGAGCCTCTCCACCCCACACCGGTATGATGGACATCTCAAAAGGTATACTGCCATCTCTGCATAAGGGTTGGTTTCACTGAAGTGAGGTGTCGCAGGTTGTGGGCACTGCGATGTTTGCATACGTCTGGTTAAGGTTAACCATTTATACGTGCTCATCTGGAGATAGATTGGGTCGAAAGTATAACTGTATAGAGAATAAACTATAGTTCTAAGAGCCAACTTTTATGAAACAGAAGCACAAACTAAATCACATGGTGCTGTGGGAATTAAACTAGGGGATGGGACACCAGATGTTTTAGATTATTTTTGTTGGTCGGACAGCAATGATATAAAACTAAACAGGACACAAAACTCAGACCGACGATGACTGGAAAAGGTTTTTTGCTATTAAATTAAGTAGTAGGAATTGTTTTTCTTACAGAATTTGTTTGGATGTAGCCATACCTGGAAGTGACACGTGGATTATAAACAACAAAGATTAGTAGCTTTAGAATTGTAGTGTTACAGAAAATGAAGATAATTAGATCGGATATTTACGACGAAAAATGAGTAGTACTGAATCGATCCGCAGAGGAAGGAAACTGACGACAAAAATTGACTGAAAGAAGGGACAAAGTCATAGAACAAATCCAGAGATACCAAGGAATAGTGTAGCTGGTAATGGAGGTAAGCGTGGTCAAGCGCTGACTAGAGTAGGCAGGTTCATGGGCACTTGCGTAGCAGAAATGATGAGACTTCTTCAGGATAGACTAGCGCAGAGCGCGGCATCAAAAACGAGTCACGTATTTCCCTCCAGCTTGTTCCATATTTACTAGTTTGTTTTCCTGTCTATCCGAGTAATTCTGCACATGATTCTCTCCATTACCCGCTGAAGAGACACTGAGTTTTTTAACGGTTTTTGTGCTGACGGTCTAGATACCACTGCTCCAAACGAAAACTATATTATATTGTGTTTACGAAACTTCTGCTTCTTACATAGCGGAAGATTACATTTAAACTCGAATTAGTTGTCCAAAAGCACTGTAGGCAACTCCTAGTGTTTTCGACATTGCAGTGCCTGTGTTGTTCAGAAGAACGATGCAGTATTCCTTTGGGCATGCAAGCGGTATCGTGTTCATCCGCCGATTCCGGGCAGCGGCTTTAAATTAAAATGTCCTCCCCTGTACGGGCATTACATAGTGTTTGTACGAGTACAGGTTATGACGCAACTAATCTAAGGACATCACACACATCCATGCCCGAGGCAGGATTCGAACCTGCGACTGCAGCGGTCGTGGGGTTCCAGACTGAAGCGCCTAGAACAGCTCGGCCACACCGGCCGGAATGGGTGTATTTGTCGTCCTTTGAGTAAGTTAGATTAAGTTGTGTGTAAGCTTAGCGACCGATGACCTTAGCAGTTTGTTCCCATAAGACCTTACCACAAATTTCAAAATTTCCATTACGTTTCTGTCGGCGTGGTTAGACCATTGACTATAATTTTTTAACTGTGTTCTAATATTGGAATCTCTGTCTTCTTTAAACGATCATTTCCACGTGGGTAGACTGGTTTTGTTACGTTTATGGCATAGGCTTGCAGTCGGTGTCTTGTCGTGTGTGTGTCTTCCTGTGGCCTGCGAAATACTTGTCCACAAACAGTCACATTTCACAAGTTTTTGGCATAAAATAACCACTAGTCATCAGAGAACAGACTCGAAGATATGTAGGATACGGTGGCAGTTGTTTGTACAGGTAAACAGACAAACGCAACGTACTGGCCGGCATTATACTGTAGCAATAGCCAACACTGTGCCAGCATCATTATTTGTGAAAAGTGGAACACCAAGCAAGACAGATTTCACCAAACGTAGAACAAATGCTGCGCAGATGTGCTAATATTTATCTTTTTTTCATTTCTTTAGCAATGAATTACATACAGTTATGCTACATTTCTATCAATTTGTTAAAATATTACACTGATTTTTTCGCCTAATTTCATAATTATAGTGTTTGCTGTCGAATCGTCATATGAGTATCACACGTTCCAACACTGCCAAGCACAAGTACTTGAAGACCAAACGATAAGATTCTAAATCTTTGATACTGTTATATATTATCTCTGGATGTCAAGTAAAAAGCAGGCTACCGAAATTACTTTATCGGTTAATCAGTTGCGATATTGGAAGTAAGTCTTCTAGTGATTGTTGTGCGACCATCTATTGCGTAAGACGCTCCTTCGTTGTGCCGTAAGGAAGCTCTAGTGAGGTACAGCTCTCGACCATAAAAGATACAACGTTCTAACACAATACGACACGATTCTATAGAATACTAGCGACAACAAAATTAAGTACGCTGCTGCAGCCGTAACATTTTATGTCTTAAATAACGACCAAGATAAAATGAGCCTTATTGTGTGGAGTATTGAAGCTCGAGAGTGGTTGAGGCGGCCTCCCTGCTGTTGGCAGTATCAGGATAGCACTGTAGCTGCTACAGGGACGAAGAGTATCGGGAGTGAATACCAATGCGCATCGAATGAAATGGCGATAACGAATGTTTTACCAGAGTCAGTGGCATTGCCGTTGTTACCACTGTCAGCAATATGTATCGCAACACATTAGACATGAGAAGCGGGTTTGGAATAATCTGCAAGTGAGCTCAGAAGGTACCTTTAAGAGATGTAGAGCTGTAAAATAGGAAGATTTCGTGGCTTGCGGCCTGATGGGCAATGGAAATTGCATCGCTCGCCACACAGCTATCGATTAGTGGCGATCAGTGGAATTCTGCTGTCAGGCACATCCGCTACCGGATGGTTATAATAAAACTTTTCCAATTTAACTCGTTGTTAGACGGAAAATAACTACCGTACGAGGACTAAACTTGGTACCATTAATGTCAAGGACATGGGGAGGAGAAATAATGCAGAATCTGTTGTGGTTGGCATGAGAGCCAACACCTTGGTACTAAAGGAGGCCGAAAGGCACGCGTTTTATCTCACGCAGGCTGGTGTGAGGTCTGGAACAGGACAAGGAAATTAGACTTTAGAAAAAGGGACGTAGCTGGTGGAATACGTAACTTTAATCCATTAATGATGAACGCCGCTCTTGACGGTACATGGTTCACAATATCAATAGTAACTGAACATGGCGCCTTTCTAGGTCGTAGCAAATGACGTAGCTGAAGGCTATGCTAAACTGTCGCAAATGAGAGCGTATGTAGACAGTGAACCATCGCTAGCAAAGTCGGCTGTACAACTGGGGCGAGTGCTAGGAAGTCTCTCTAGACCTGCCGTGTGGCGGCGCTCGGTCTGAAATCACTGATAGTGGCGACACGCGGGTCCGACGTATACTACCGGACCGCGGCCGATTTAAAGGCTACCACCTAGCAAGTGTGGTGTCTGGCGGTGACACCACAGAATCGATTCAACTGAATCGCTTTTAATGTGCTACTACGGTACAACATACCATTACATAGCGGTGCTATTCCTTTTGCAACCAGAACTCACGGGGAGTCACACAAGGTGATCGTGCTGGCCGAGTTTGGAAATGATCGACTGATAATTCGATGGTTTCCAAATGGGTTTCGGAGAAGCAGGTGAACTTTGCGAGCGTGTGCGGTGGGGCTCCATCTTGCATGAAAACTGTTGAGTTCAATGCGTTTCTCTCCTGTAGGGCGCGTATGACGTGCTGGGGAAACATATCGCGGTAACACTGGCCGGTTACACTGCATGTCTTTGGCTCTTGAGAGCCAGCCTGTTCAAAAAAGAATGGTCCAATGATGAGCTTAGCCGTGAAGCCACACCATACGGTAACACGTTCACCATACAGAGGAACTTCATGCAGTCATTGGAGATTAAGATACCCATACAGCAGTTCTATGCGTCTAGCTCACCCGTCGGAGAAAATGGGTTCTGTCTACCCGTAGAATGGTCCAGGGCAAGCACTCATCAACTTTAAACCTTGTGAGAAAGTGAAGGGTCAACACGCCGTTGTGCGTCCTGCGGTGCAAGTTCCTGTACTATGTCGATCTCCTACGGATACCATTTGAGAATGGTTCGTAACACTTTGCGTACAGTGGACCACGGGATGTTCAACTATCGTGACACAGCACGCGCACTGCCTGACTGTCGGGAATTGCGCGCAGCGTTGTCTGCCATAGCAACAGCGATTTCAACAACCACCTGCGGTGCAACCGGTTGTCGGCCTCTTCCCGGAGCGACGCCCACCTCTCCGTTTGATTCGAACTTCTTCATTATGCTCTGCACAGTAGGTGGAGAAAGAGAACGCTACCGTGATCCTTTCAGCCGGCGATATTCTCGAAGTGCAGCTGCAGCATTACTTTTGTTTTTTAATAGAGCTTCACCAGTAATGCCAAGCTCCTTTTGTCACATTTTTCGATATCCTCCGTCAGTCCTTCTTTAGTAATACGGCTACATCTTCTAAGTGTTCAGGCAAGAAATCGCAGTTTCTGGTTTGCGTTCCCCATGAAATTATCTATGCGATCATTCCAATTTAAGTTATTCGTAATTCATATGATCTTCCGAATCCTTTTCTGTCTCTGATAGAATTGCAGTATCATCGGCAACCCTCCAAGTTCTTAGTTCTTCTCCCCTTATCTTTAATTCCTTCTCCAAATTTTCCTTTGATTTCTTTTACTGACTGCTCAATGTGCAAAATGGAACAATATCGGAGCTATCTGCAACCCTGTTTCACTCCATTCTCAACCAGTGCTTCCCTTTCAGGTGCTTAGATTCTTGTAACTGGAGTACGGTTTCTGTACAAGCAGTATATAACTTTTTTATGAGATTTTTTAATGAAAGTATTTTACTATGAAAGCACTTTAAAGCTAAATCAATGAAAATTTGAAAGGACGTCGGCTCATTTGGTATCATCACGAAATAAGGGAGCGACTATCACAGATATGGTAAGAGAGTTGTGGTGGCAGTCATTATAGCGCGATGACTGATCATGGCAGATGGTGGACATGGTTGGAACTAGATGGTGCCGCTGTGATGCATGGAAATCATGCACCCCATACTCTGTATATTAATGCTACCAAATTTGGTATTCGTATGGTAAATAATTTCTGTGTTATAGTGTGTTAAATACGGCAAGTTGAATTATAACTACCCAGTAACTCAGAACTTCAGCTCCACGCCGGAAAACTGCTGCTGACTATTGGTGTGGAAAAGGATCGGTTCCCGTTGAAATTTCGACTTTTGGACGGGTTCCGAGTACCTAGTGTCGGACGTTAAGTGAACCATGCTGGGCTAATCGAAGCAAACCACATGGACTAACAAGTTGGAAGAGATGTCTGCTACACAACGTCAGACGATTGACTGTGCAATGGGTCTACATGACTGCAGCTATCAGAACGTAATATTTTATCATAGCTACCACATTGGTGTGATATTGATCGAAGTGTTCTCAACTGGTTAGTAAAGATGGACCCGTTTCTCAAGTTTAGACTTCTACTTGAAACATTTTTATTAACATGATGGATGTGTTGCAGTTGGATTACGATGAGGAATAACGCTACTGCGGACGGAACTGTAGTAGAGGCCATAAAGAAATTATGAAATTATCTGTGAGTGGTCTCTCAAACTATTTTGGTAGGAGCACATAGCGTACATTTTTGCTGAAGCCTTTCAAAATCGCTTTCTGCATTCATATTTTTTTCATATGATGTGGAAATTACCTTTTGTGGAAATACTGGCTTGTTGTGCTTAGTTGTGGCATCGTTTTCTCTGGGCGTAACTGTAGATTGGAGTGAATTTCATGGCTGTTTTCCGGATACTCAAGACCTAATTCTAAATGTACTTGTAAACTATATCTGAACCCTCTGGTACTCTCATTACATCAAAAGTGTCCACAGACATCCATACAGAATCTGAGAGTGGTAAGTATTCCCCAACTGTAGCCTGTTAACATCGAGCTGCACATTATTGTCATTGCAACGAGCAAAGTGGACTGGAACGCTGGCGCCCCGTCTGCTGCTGCGTGTAGCCAGTGCTGTAACACGCCCCGCTGTCCAGGAGAGCTGTCACGCTTGAATGAATCTTGTTAGAAAACGACGCCTATTTATACCTGGCTGTGCGCCTCTGTTTTGCCAAGCGCTACGCTTCGTGTCACGTACTCATAACACGCTAGGTTGGCCAGTGGGCCCCTTCTGCCTGCGACTTCTGACATGCAAAACTGCTACGTATACTCTTTAAACAATTTGACGGCCCTGTGTCCTCTATTCTACTTCGCAACTTCTGGTATGCGTAACTCACTGCCATCCGGCCCGCAACTGGCTGTAACTTGTGCTCAGAATATTGCACGAAACTAACTCTCCCTATTCTAAACGTGCGTACCACTACAGAACCTTGAACGAATTGTTTGCAACAGCGCGTCAGTGTGAACAGTGAACAGTACCGAACAGTGAACAAACCCACGAGTAAGCCATGCAAAAGAATTGCAATTGTTTTGTTTCCGTAATAAGTTGCAACTGAAATTAATAACTCTTATCAAAGCACCCGCGTTAAACCGGGTCAAGTCACTCAATGAGTTCGTACCTTTGAGACAAAGTGCACTTAAATTTTCAGAGACATCGGCCGGTAGTGTGACATCGGTTTTGAAGTGTAAGTCTGAGTAATCTTCCAGAGTCTCACATTTAAATAAACACGACACCTCACACCCCCTTTGTTATTCAAATTCTTCATTGTTCCATCGGTCATCAAGCTTTCGAATGTTTCAGTTGATAACAAATGTTCATTCAACAAATCGGTTTAGTGGGTTACAGTCTCATATGGAAGCGCGCTTTTGGTATTGACCAAATTAAACTATATATTGTCGGGGAAATGCGTTCTTGTTATTTCCGTCAGCAGCTCGTGGTCTTGCGGTAGCGTTCTCGCTTCCCGCGCCCGGGTTCCCGGATTCGATTCCCGGCGGGGTCAGGGATTTTATCTGCCTCGTGATGACTGGGTGTTGCGTGATGTCCTTAGGTTAGTTAGGTTTAAGTAGTTCTGGGGGACTTAAGACCATAGATGTTAAGTCCCATAGTGCTCAGAGCCATTTTGTGTTATTTCCAACTCATGAAGCTTTAAACACGAGAAACGTCTTTCTAGAGAGCACGCTATATGATGGAAGAATATGTAAATCGAAATTTTATGTCACACTGATATTCCAGTGTGATAGTTTTAGCAAATTGTGTAGAGGGGTGTCAGAAAAGTTGGTCAGCAGTTACAACATATTTTGGAAATGACATACAAGGGCGACCTTACAAGTCTGAGCCCGCCTGGCTGTATTGGAAAACACCTTCTGTCGATCAGATTGTGATATGCTTTTAAAATAAGGAGTTACTTCAGTTTATAAGTCACAAAGCGAGTGTGGGCGATTACGAGACACTATATATTTTGCTGCTACCTAGAGAAAAAAGTCTTGTGGTGTAAATTCCGGAAAACAGTTTCGAAAGGCAGATGTTTCGAGACACTTTAATGTCTTTTTCCTCTTACTATTTTTACCCTCCCACAATCGTCCATATGTATGCAGACAAATAAGTACTACACATGTATACTTAATGGCTAAGCTTCTAACGCCTTTAGCTAAAGTTTTACACTGTTTAAAGAATATTACTGATCACTACTACTACAACGTACATGTGTTATCAGCGCTCCTTAAAGGCACATTTAAGTGTACAGTTGGTTGTGCTGTTGTTATTTACTCCCCTCCTCGTCTTTAAGATACTAGCATTACAAACGCACACTAAGGTTCCAGTTAAGAACAGCAATGAAATCTCATTTATGTATGATGATTTCCTTTAAATATAGTCGATATGTAACCATAATTGTTTCACCACTATAGCGTAGAAGCATGTAAACAATGAGTGACATTTAAACCCGTTTCTGAACACTGTGTTTTAGCTTGTTTTAATGTTACAATGCGATGTCCATTACAGTTCTGATACAATTCACCTCTGTTTGTATACATTCCATCAGGTACATGCAATGAATAGTATATCTCGTAACATTACGATTTTATAATGTTTCCTAACTTGTGTTGTAACATCTATGTTATCTTATAGCTTGGGCATAGCAACTTCGTTTTCTGTTTACATATGACACTATACTAAAGATATTCACCAAAGATAGTCTAGTCTTCTACATTACCAAGTATTTTGTCCTTGAGATGTTTTTATACCACATGTTGAAAATATTCTTTTAAAGATCTTTGACCAGAGTCTCAATATTTTGTATAAGTAATACTTACAGTCCTGATCTTATCTATGGTACTGCCCTGTATAGATTCAGAATTTGGATGTTTGCTGTGAAAGTCCTGTCTCATATATTTACATTCATGGCATACACTACACTTCTAAGTAATGGCTAATGCAATATGGTATCTTAAACCACTTGTGAATATTCATGTCCTTTTGAACTTCGTTATAAAAAGCTTTTAACATTTCCTGTAACCTACATAAAATTATTTTTATCTGTGGATAGCAACCGTGAAGATGGTCGAAGACCGAAACCGGTAGATTTAGTGTTAAAAAAACAGCTGTTGGTTCAAATATGTGTTTTATACATTACTTAACGGCTGTTGGCAGTCATCTTCCAACAATTTCCTAGTTTCCTTTACCGCTCAACCCGAGTAGCAATTTTGGAAAGCTTCTAAATTGAAAAAGATCGTTCTACAATTTTAGTTGTTACTCACCAAGTCGAGACCCGTTAACGTCTACACATACGCGTTCAAGGAATTGCAAAAAACATTATTTCTACGTATTACATCTACAGTTTCCAATTCTTTACAATATTTTCAGTAATACTGAAACTTTTCGGTATCTTCATATTGTTCAACAATTTTCTGTTGTTTTGATACTTGTCATATTCTTTCAGTACCTCATATATTTTTCGATATTTCCATAACTTTTCGATAATTTACGGTATTCTTCGATATTTTGCGACACTTTCAAAATTGATTTGCAGTGATAACAAGTGACTTTATGGAAATATGAACTAGCATTATAGCAATAAGTACTGACTGTATACAAATACCAGTGGGAGCTATTTCTGACAAATTTAGTGTGGAAGTTCACTGAGATGTTTGTGTCTTAAAATTAAGAGCATCATTACTCCTTTAAACGTTAGTTGTACTCGAGGCCTTCACAGATGTGAACTCTTGTCTACCGCTGAGCTAGGAGCGTATTCACAGACGTATTCGAGCGCAGCATAGTCCGCCATGAGGGACGTGATCTTATTAAGCTGGTGAGTAAGTTCGTAGCGTTTTTCCATGATACTAGTAAACACAACAGAAATACATAACAGAAAATTTAATCAACAATAATATCTTCTCCTTCACTATTTACAACAGTTTGCCAAAGCTGAGGTAACTTTTCGGTTCTGTGAGTGCAGAAATCAACTGGTTTTGAGGCGAAGAGCGACGTTGAGGAGGGCATTTTCATCCGAAAAGGAAATTCCGTTAAAATTGTTCGGTAGAGAGCGGAAAAGGTGAAAACTTGAAAGCAAATGATCTGCTGAATATGGCTGGTGCAGAATGACTTCCCAACTCAGCTCCTATATAGTGCTTTTTTTGTCAATGTAGCAGAATGCGGGGGGGGGGGGGGGGGGGGGGGGGGGCGTTATCGTAGAGTAGCACCGTTTCAGGCAGTCTTCCTGGGCGGTGTTCTTGATTCGCGTGTTGGCAAGAAGTGTCAGCAGTGATGGTTTCACCTCAGGGAAGGAATTCGTAGTACTCCACACCGTCGATATTTCTCCATATTCGTAACATTATTTTTGTGGATGCGCGCAGTTCTTTGTACAGGGAGCTGCTGTTTCGTTTGGGCGCAGCCATTCTTATCTTTCCCTTACGTTAACGTACTTCCAGTCACCAATAGTGACGCAGGATAGGAATGGTCGGCGTTGTAAACGAACCAGTTTATGACGAGCAAGCAGAGATGCACTTAAGGCCACACGCTGATTTTTGTGATTTTGGCTTAGAGCATGCGTTCCCCTTATACATGATTTTTGAACCTTCCCCATTGCATGAAGTAGTCGCATGATGATGGGACGATCACGGTTCATCAGATTATCCAATTCTGGAGCACATCAAATCCCGAATTTCTTCCTGAGCATGGAGCGTCACTAATGTCAAAATAATCCTCGTTAAAAGGAGAAAACCATTTTCTTGCATTGCTCTATCCAGTGGCATTATCCTCATACACATCGCAAATGTCTCTGGCACCCTCTCCTGCTGCCACCCCTCTACTGAGCTCAAACAGAAGAATATGCCGGATATATTCCGATATCTACACATGTCACTCTATTTCCCAGCGACCACACCTCCACCCATTATCTCCAAATGACAGAATGACAATATGGAAACTTAAACATTAATTGTGAACTACAAACAAGAAATGATAGTCGATAAACGAGCCCATAGCAACCGGAATACCAACAAGGTTAGTTGCCGAACTACATTATTATAGTTAGCTTGGTGTTCGATCTGACCCCGCATCGGGTCGACTGGTCATTTTAACTGTACACCTACATAAATACTTCGCTAGCCACCAAGCGGTGTGTGGCGGAGGGCACAATTTGCGCCAAAGTCATATTCCCCCCCATCCCCCCCTCTGTTCCACTCGCGGATCGCGCGAGGGAAAAACGACTGTCTGAACGCCTCAGTACGAACTCTAATTTCCCTTATCTTTGAATGGTGATCATCGCGCGATTTGAAAGTTGGTGGAATTTAGTAAGCAGCCCGTTCTGTATAGCGAGTCGTCTATCTGTAAGTGTGCCCACTTCAGACTTTCTATGAGATTTGTAGCGCTCTCACGATGGCTAAATGTACCAGTCACGAATCTTGCCGCTCTTCTTTGGACCTTCTCAGTCTCTTGAATCAGACCCACCAGGTAAGGGTCCCAGACAGACGAACAATACTCGGAGACTGGACGAACTAACGTATTGTAAGCATTTTCCTTTGTTGAATGACTGCATCGCTTCAGGATTCTACCAATAAACAGCAATCTAGAGTTCGCCTTGCCCGTTACTTGTGTAATCTGATCATTCCATTTGAGAACATTTCGAACAGTCACACTCAGATACTTGACGGATGTTACCGCTTCCACAGAGTGGGCGTTAATTTTGTACTCGTGCATTAATGGAGATTTTCGCCTTGTTATAAGCAGTAGGTTAGACTTACTAATATTGAGAGATAACTGCCAGTCATTACACCACGCATTTATTTTCAGCAAATCCTCATTGATTTGTTCACAAAGTTCGTGTGATACTGCTTTCCAGTAGACTACAGCATCATCGGCAAACAGTCTAATGGCGCTGTCAATACCATCAACTACATCGTTTATGTAATTCTTAGAAAGCAACGGACTTATTACGCTGCCCTGGGGCACACCTGAAGTTACGCAAGATTCTGTGGAAGTCACCCCATTCAGGACGACATAACGCTCTCTGCCTGTTAGAAAACTTTCTATCCAAATGCATTTGTCATCTGATAGACAGTAAGCTCGCGCTTTTTGGAGCAAGCGACTGTGCAGAACTAGGTCGCCTTTCAAAAGTCCAGAAATATGGCATCAACCTGGGAGCCGGTATCTAGAGCCTGCTGTATGCCATGCACTAAGAGAGCCAGCTGTGTCTCGCATGACCGCTGTTTCCTAAAACCGTGCTGGTTTCTGCAGATGAGCTTCTCAGAGTCTAGAAAGGTCATTATGTCTGAACACCAAATATGTTCCATGATTCTACAACAAATCGATGTCAGTGAAATTGGCCGGTAATTATGTGCATCCGATTTTCTACCATTCTTATAGATTGCTGACCTGGGCCTTCTTCCAGTCCCGTGGAACTTTCTGCCGTTCCAGTGATCTCTGATAGATGATGGATAAGAATGGTCCTATATTTGTAGCATAGTCAACATAAAATCTTACGGGGATATCGTCTGGGCCAGATGCCATCCTGGCGTCTAAGGATCTTAACTGTTTTACAATGCCAGATACACTAAACACTATGTCAGCCATCCTTTCGTTTGTTCGATACTTGAAAGGGGCAATGGTGGTGCAAGTGCTCTATCGTATATGAGTTTTGGAAAACTGGGTTTAGAATTTCGGCCTTCTGTTTATCATCATCAGGTACATGTACTGTCAGCTGGAGATGGTATTGAATTATTTGTAGCGCTCATAGATTTTATGTACGACGAAAATTTTTGGCGGTTATTTTTAGAATCTGCAGATAAAATATTGCTTTCAAATTCATCAAACGAATCTCTCATTGTGCTTCTGACAGCTGCTTTCATTTCCCATAATTTCTGTTTCTCAGCGGAGCAGTGACTATGTTTAAGACGACTGTGCAAAATTCTCTGCTTTCTCAGAAACTTCCTAATATGTTTGTTGTACAAAAGTGGATCCTTTCCCTCCCCTGTACTTTTGCTAGGCACATACTTCTCTTGCACATGGTGGACAATACGTTTAAATTCCGACCAAAGATGCTCAATATATTTGTGTCCCGCGGTGAATGCTTGGAGCTAACCTGCGAGCCGGTATCTAGAGCCTGTTGTATACCATGCACAAAGAAGGCCAGCTGTATCTCGCATGGCCGCACTGACGTAAGTCACATGGTATGCCTACGACACATCCATAGATTACTCAGAAAAGAGAATGTTTAGAATTTCAGAGGTCTCTAGAGCGAATTTGGAAGTTTAAATAACTTCTAACATCATGTAATTACCTCCAGAAGTTGCGTTCAGTTCACTGTTGTAATGTTGATGCATTAATTTGCTGTGAAAGCGGCGCTGATAGACAATAAAAGCGGATTAAAAGCTGTGAGCTGTCTGGGGTAGGTTAACCTTGTATTACTGCGCAACTGTTTCACCAGGTATCCAGTCTAGCTTAGGTGATATAAGAGAATTTAAATAAAAAGAAATAAATCAGTTTATATTTGGAAATTTATTTTAACATTGATCATTGAAATTTCAGCATATTAAACTTGATTCATAACTAAACTGGTGCCTTATTTTGGATTGTGAAAATGTGAGATTGTAATCTTACGGAACACATCAAATATGGAGCCAAGATTGGGAGACTGCATACGGAACTGCATTCATAAAATAACACACGAAGAACGTTCAAACATATGCAAGAGGAAATTAACCACAACCAACCGATTCAATTTTCACCCAAAGAAGTTACGTTCTTAGCGCAATCCTGTCCGTCACGTAAATACCACACACTGGTATACTAAATTCATACTAACTCTCTGTGAAATCTTCCCGAAAAGAATAGCTGAGGGCTACTTTGATGATTACACCACATGCTTCACGTGGTCAACTTGGCTTACACAAAGAGTGTAACTCCACAATAATTCTGATAATTAAAATAAATTAGATCGAAAACAAATTACAAAAGGAGCACCTCGAACTGGTTACTATCGTCTTACTATTAACCTGATGGGTCAAACAACTGTATAAGCACGTGGTACTGGTCTCACAAAGTACACCCCACGAGGGTTGAACATAAAGAAAAGTTTCTATATTGAAAAATATTGTCAAGACGAGACGTTATAATCTCACGCACATTCGCATTTAAGATTGATGATCTTAGTTAGAGTTACTGATCACGTGGTTCCACTTTAGTTACAAAGTAGTGACAAAGCAACTACCGGAATATATTCTGAACTTCACACTCGAATTACACTGCGTTGCAATGTAAGATAACATTATATATTTTAGAGCTAAACCTAAAATAAAGGTGATTAAATTTTCAGTTAGGCTGAACTTAAGAAATACATTGTCCTACGGACGTAGCAGACACGCGCTAAGCCAGAGATCTTACCACTTCAGACGCTCGCCACCGACAGACTGACCTGGGCTCCTACCAAGGGTGCTTCCGTATACAAAACGGAAGTGACCAGAGAGGCAGCTTCCTTTACCAACATGACAAGGGACGGACAGGACCACACTAAGGATAGAAACCTCTTTGCTTTTAGAAAGCGTAGCTACCTGTTACGACGTTGGTCCTACTGTTCTGTAGCAGACAGGCTTGTCTACTACCATCCAGCATGCAACTAGAAATACATTTGCTCACTCATCCTCTCATACAGAAGGGAAGGGGGATGACAGTATCTTATCATATACCGTATATAAAATAAAGCGGATGTAGGTTCTGTATGAGACTGTGTGACATGAATTACATATAAACTGTGTTTTAAAGTGTAATAGTGTATGTGTAAAAGTAACACATTTCACTGCTCAGTCTCCTCCCAGATAGTCAGAAACACCACAGTAAATTTAGAAGAGGAATTTATGCCGTAAATGACAACAGATTTCAGAAATTAACATGAAAGGAATCCTACAGAGACCTTTCACTGTATGTATGGCGCCTGTCATTTGTCAGTGCCGGTTTGTTCCTGCCTGCAGGTGTCGTGGATCCGGTCGCGGGACCTGCACATCCTGACGTCCGGCGTGCTGACGTACACGTCGGACTCTCGGTTCGAGGTGCTGCACGGCTCCGACCCGGAGTCGTGGACGCTGCGCCTCGTGGGCGTCCGCCACGAGGACGGCGGCCGCTACGAGTGCCAGGTCAACACCGACCCCAAGCTCAGCCTGCCCGTGCACCTGCACGTCAGAGGTAGGGGCGCGGTGCCAACCAGCGTCTCACCCGACACGCGTGTCTGCTCGTCCGTTTGCAGATGACTGAACCGTGATTTATTTTCAAAGAATATTCTTAAGAAGCTATTTTATTTACTAGCTATTCATCAAGAACATTAACACATTTAATCACACTATGTAAGCATGGAAGAAGTTGCCAGGGTGTAACTGATGAAATCATAACCAGCTTCCTTTTAACAAATTTTTTAAAAGAAACGGATTTAAAATTATAATCAGAATGCACCCTCTTAATATCAAAGTTACAATTTATTCAGAGGCAGAAAGAGATAAGTTTTGACTATCAGCTTTCGGGTAGAGAACCTTCCCGCTCCCTTTTGACACGGCCGTAGTTACGACCGCTCACAACAGCCTCTGAAAGACTATACTGGTGCAGATCTGCAACACACTTTAAACTAAGAGTTTTAACAATTTTCACAAGCACGCAACTATGCCCCCCCCCCCGTAGGAGGTGTGGAAATGATACAAAACACTAACAATTAAAATATTAACCTTGCCACCGTATCCGCTGCTCGTGGTCGTGCGGTAGCGTTCTCGCTTCCCGCGCCCGGGTTCGATTCCCGGCGGGGTCAGGGATTTACTCTGCCTCGTGATGACTCGGTGTGTGTTGTCCTTAGGTTAGTTAGGTTTAAGTAGTTCTAAGTTCTAGGGGACTGATGACCATAGATGTTGAGTCCCATATTGCTCAGAGCCATTTGAACCATTTTCTTTCCACCGTAGGTGCAAATTCATTTTCACTTCTAAGAAAAATCTTGCGGTGAAAGGGTGGCAACTTGTATACTACAATGATTTTTTAAATAAAAGCCCATGAAATACAATCTTATACAAAATTCTACAAGGTTGGCCAAACAATAGCTAAGATGCTCTAAAGTACACAGATACCGCCTCTCAAGATCGTAGGCAATAATATGAAAGTTTCCAAAGATCAAAACATTCTTCAGGTATTAGGCCGTTACACTCCAAGCAATAAATTCGTTAACACACCAAATCCAACAAACATGACAGAGGCAGCTATTAACGTACGGTAGATTGATAGGGAGATTACCGAACAACCCGAACTGCAGGCTGCTCTAACCCGCCCCTACTCTACAAGGGAAAAACGGACTACCCTATTTATAAACAACCACCTTCCCGCGGGTGGGCAAACGGAGAAGAATGGTCGGTGGTTGTGTGTTGGGGCTTATGGGCGCTCAACATCGAGGTCATCAGCACCCTGACACACATTAAAAGCAACGAAGGTGGACAGACCTAAGAAAACTAAAGTACACACTCAAAGAAAGCAGGAAAAGAAGGAAAATGTTACATAAGAAAGTAAAACCTAAGGAAAGGGGAAACATAGCAACAAGAATGTCACAGTAAATTGTTATTGGCTGCCCACTTACATAAAATATGGGCTGTCTTGTCACACAGCGAGCAAATTAAAATCCTCTCCCTAAAATCTTTTGTAAAAACATTTGACATGTCACAGAACTTTAAAACTTTAGCCACATTCGTCCGAGTGTTGCCTAAAAGAGATGGCAGGTCCGCTGGCAAGTCAGCTGCGGCCCGCTGGTCAGAAAATAAAACGCAATCCAATAAAACGTGGCGCAGAATGACCTGGACGCCGCAAGCACCACACATTGGAGGGTCCTCTCGCCGGAGCAGGTAACCATGCGTCATAGGGCTGTCGCCTGTTCGAAGCCGAGTGAGGAGAACCTCATACCGTCGATGGGGCTGAAAGGAAGTACACCACATACGCGTTGTGGGCTTGACTATACGGAGCTTATTGTCAGTCACTTCCAGCCACTCATCCTCCCACCGACGCATAACCCGTGAGCTCAACAGCGAGGTGAGTGCGTGCAAGGGGATAGCACACTGAAATACTTGTGGGGCGAGACACGCCTCCTTGGCTGCGAGATCTGCCATTTCATTCCCAGCAATGCCGACATGCCCCGGAACCCAGCTGAAAGCTACAACCTTCCCCAGTCGCTGTAGTCGGAGGAGGGCGTCCTGGATGGTCTGGACAGTTCTGTCTGCCGGATACAAACGTTGCAATAAGTGAAGGGCACTGAGAGAATCGGAACAGACAAAAAATTTAGCAGAGGAAGAATGTCTCATGTGCTCCAGTGCCCGCAAGATCGCAGACAATTCTGCATCAATGACAGCGAAAGTCTGAGGCAGGCGGACCTTGAAGACACGATCTGGAAAACAACTGGACACCCAACAGAAACCCCTTCTTTCGACCCATCCGTAAACACAGCTACATAGTCGTGGTGCTCAGATAAAATGGCAGAAAATGCTGCATTAAAAACGGTGGCAGGCGTGCAATCTCTCTTGTACTGCAATAAATCTAAAATCACTCCGGGCCTCTTCAGTAACCAGGGTGGCAGGCGTTTAAAACCCTGGATTTGGGGTTGTACAGACTCCACACCGAGGGACTCTAGTACACGTTGCACACGGATCTCAAACGGCAACGTTGCCCGGGGACGGCGGGAAAAAAGGCGGTCCAGAAGTGGATGGGCAACAAGATGGTGAGCAGGCGAGCTGGGAGCTGCAAGAAACTTACAAGCCTGGCGCACCAGCAGGAGTTGCCGCCGGATGGTAAGTGGCGGTTCCCCAGCCTCAGCACAGAGGCTGGGTATGGGACTAGTCCGATAAGCACCCGTGGCCAGTCGAATCACAGCCTGGTGAACAGCGTCAAGGATCTGCAAATAAGAAGGCCTCGCTGACCCATATACTGTGCACCCATAGTCCAACCGTGAACGCACAAAAGCTCGGTAAAACTGAAGGAGACGCGCCCTGTCCGCTCCCCAAGACCTGTGGCTGAGGCACTTGAGGATGTTGAGTGCCTTCAGGGTTCTGGCTTTCAAGTCACGTAGGTGTGGCAGCCATGACAACATGGAGTCAAAAATTAGGCCCAGAAACCACACTGTGTCTCTAAAATGTAGGACAGTATCCCCCATATGCAAGGCAGGCAAAGTAAAAAGACGACGAGAACGATTAAAATGAACACAAACACACTTATCGGCAGAGAACCGAAAACCCGTCTTTGCAGCCCACTCCTCTAACCGCCGCACTGTTAGCTGCAACTGACGGCTCACGGTTGCAACACTGGAGGAGGAACAGAAAACAGCAAAGTCGTCCACAAATAAGGAGCACTGTACTGGACTCCTCACTGTAGACGTTATACTGTTGATGGCTATGGCAAAGAGGGTAACGCTTAAAACGCTGCCCTGGGGGACACCGCTCTCTTGCTCAAAGCGATCAGACAGTGTGTTACCAACGCGCGTCCGAAAAAACCGCTGAGACAGGAAAGACCGAATGAAAATCGGGAGGCGGCCACGAAAGCCCCATTGATGCAGTTGTGCAAGAATACAGTATCTCCAAGTAGTATCATATGCCTTACTGATATCAAAGAAGATACCAATACAGTGATGCTGACGGAGAAAAGCCTGCTGAATAGCCGTCTGTAGGAGGGTCAGGTTGTCGACCGGGGACCGAAATTTTCGGAATCCACGCTGAAATCGGCTAAGGAGCTGTCTGGTCTCTAACAGCCAGACCAGACGCCGGTTAACCATCCGTTCCAGGGTCTTTCCGACACAGCTTGTCAAGGAGATACTACGATAACTACTGGGACATGTGCGGTCCTTTCCTGGTTTGAGGAGAGGGATGAGGATTGCCTCCCGCCACGAGGTGGGGAACACTCCTGTCTGCCATATGAGATTAAAACATTCGAGGAGGATTTCCTTTGACGCCGCTGGCAGATGTCGAAGCATGGAGTACCGGACGCGGTCGTAACCCGGTGCAGTGTCAGATGTCTCACTAAGAGCCGATTCAAGTTCCCACATGGAGAAAGGGGAGTTGTACGCCTCAGAACTGTTCGACCGAAAGTCCAAGTTCGCTCTTTCGACAGTCACCCGGTAGCGACGAAACGCTGGATCCTGATTTGCAGTGGCAGTACTTTGTGCAAAATGCTCTGCCAGCGTCTGAGCAATGGCTCTGGGTGTCGTTTGGAGGCATCCCTGGTTCAGGACAGCAGCTATCGGTAAACGGCTATGTTTACCGGAAATCCTCCGGATGGCTTCCCATACTTTTGTGGAACAAGTGGAACGGTTGATGGAGTCCAGGAACGCCTGCCATGACCTTTTCTTGCTCTCTTTAATGACACGGCGTGCCCTGGCTCTCGCGATTCGAAAGGCGGTAAGACCGCTGTTGGACGGCATTTAAATCGGCGAAGAGCCGCACGCCTGTCCCGGATGGCTGAACGGGACTCTTCTGTCCACCAAGGCACAAGGCGCCGCTTAAGAGTGCCAGAAGACTGTGGTATAGACAGGTCAGCAGCATGATGGATCACATGCGTGATGTGATCCACCCATTCTTGGATGCTACTGTGGCGGTCAAAGACAGCCAATCGAGTGAACAGTGGCCAGTTAGCCTTGCCAATTATCCACGATGGTGACCGCTGCTCCAGCAATACACCATCCAGGAGATGAATGCGGATAGGGAAGTGATCCCTGGAATGAAGATCGTCAATGATCTCCCAGTGAACAGAGTCGGTGAGGGTTGGAGAGCAGAAAGATAGGTCAATGGCTGAGAATGATCCTGTAGCAGGAGAGAAATGAGTCGGAGTACCTGTGTTGAGGATGCACAACATTTGAGATGTTAAGAGGCTCTCCAAAATTCGACCTCGAGCGCAAAGAGAAGTGGAGCCCCACATGACATTATGGGCATTGAAGTCTCCCAGGAGGAGAAATGGGCGGGGAGTTGGTCGATAAGATCCGTGAGAGCGTCTAAGGTCATTGCATCCAGAGGGGGTAAACAAAGGGAGCAAACGGTAAGCCTCCGAGGTGAATAAATTTCAACTGCAACTGCTTGCAGGTCAGTATCCAGGGGGAGAGCAGAGGAGTGGTGGTCATTATTGACAAACACAGCGACTCCGCTTTTGGCCCTTTCTCCAGTCAGGTCTTTGCGATATGACGTATAGCCCCTTAGTACAGGAGCATCAGATGGTTTGAAATGCGTTTCCTGTAAACACAAGCACAGGGGGCGTTGCCGTGCTAGGAGGTGCAGTTCCTCCACATGTGTCCGGAATCCATTCATGTTCCACTGTATAATGGGAGCCATCTATCAGGGTGGGAGTACCTTCATTCTCACTTTCTGTCGGGGAGGAGAGCCCACAACAGACGGAGGCTCAGTTATGGGGCGAGATGAGTGCCCCAGTCTGACATCAACCTCCATCGCCTCTGAAGAGGAGTCGAGAAACACGTAAGAGAGAATGACATCCACATCAGCAGACTGTAGAATGTCGGTCTCCTGCAGCGGGCGAGTCTTCACCTTTGTCTTTGGCTTCGATTTTCTGGCCTGAGGCGGCATTGGTGCCAAAACCTCAGAAGCAGTAGGCGGTGTAGCAGCGCTGGGCAATGCACAAGACTGGATCCGGGAAGGGGCAGGAAGTTCCATGACGTCAGCCACCACGGCCTGGTCAGAAGGCCGGGGGGGACCAGCAGGCTTCACAGGAACGGCAGCAGCACACGTACATTGACAAACGCAGGTGCTAGTGCTGACAGTAGAAACCTCCGTTTGTGTCTCCGTTTGTGTAGTGGCATCGGATTTCAACACTGGCTGTTTGAGAACGGAAGAAAAGGAAGCAGCGAACGTGGGCGGCTGCATGGACTTGTAAATTTTCTTCGCCTCACCATACGAGAGGCGTTTTGTAGTTTTCAGTTCCTGTATCTTCCGTTCCTCAAGGAAAACTCTGCAGTCCCTGCTCCACACAGGGTGATCCCCAGAGTAGTTGACACACTTGGGAGGAGAGGAGCAGCCAACTCCCTCATGGGCGGCTTTACCGCATTTCCAGCAAGTGGCTTCCCCTCTACAGCCGAGAGTAGTGTGTCCAAAGTGTTGGCATTTAAAACATCGCATTGGGTTGGGGTAATAAGGCCGCACACTGAGACGAAGGAAACCGGCCTTCACATGCTCTGGGAATTTGGTGGTGTTAAATGTAAGGATAAACGAGTCAGTCTTTACGAGAGTACCATCCACCCGTTTCATAATGTGTTGCACGTCGACAATTCCTTCCCGGGACCATTCAGCCTTCAGTTCGTCTTGGGGAATGTCAACGACATCTCTGCAAGTCACAACACCCTTGCTGTAGTTCAAGGTGTTGTGAAATTCAGTCTCTATCGCAAACTCCCCAAGAAATTGCGCCTTCTGAAGGTTCTGGGCTTGCTGGAAGCTAGATGTTTCAACCAACAAGGTGCCATTTCGCAAGCGCTTTACAGATTTTAGAGTGCTAGCAATGCCTTCTAAGCCCTTCTGGATATAAAACGGTGAAACTTTTGCGAAACTCCCATCTTTTCTTTTAATTACAAGAAACACATTCGGCGAAGCAGCATGCGTTCTGTTACGACTACCTGAATCAGGAGGACTGGCTACACGAGCCCTCTTGTTAGATTGGGTGTTAGAACCTACCAGCTGCCCACCGTTTCCACTGGGAGGAGAAGAAGAAAAGTTCGAGGGATCCATCTCGGTCCCACGAGCAGCTAGGGAACTAAGAGTCCACCTAGACAGAGCCCCGCGTTCTAGGTAAGCCTTATACAACTGAGGTGCGGCAGGTTCCCCAGAGGTTGCCCGCTAACGACTGTTCCACCTCAACAGCCATGCATCTCATCAGCGCGCAGCACACCTTGAGATTGAGGGGTTGTTTATAGAGGTTTATTCCATCCTCGCGATCCGGGCGGCCAAGCCAAGATCTCCACTCCCTGAGACACACAACATTCCACCGCCGCGCCGCACTATGGTCGTTGAAGCATGCCCAGAGCTTACGGTGACAGGGGACTGGCGACGCTTACGAGTCCCCAGCTCAGGAACCCCGCGGTCGCCAAGCCCGTACCCAGCAAATGAATGCTGAACCCCTGGGGGCGAAGAATGGTCGGACGACCCCAAAGCAAAACGGCTGGTGACCTCACCAATAAAACAAGTACAATTTAACAATAAATCAAACAAGATATCACCAATTACTTAACTTCTAATAAACTGCGATTTCTCTAGAAGACCTGGCGGAGTACCCCTAAATCTCTCTCCCGAACCGTCCGCAGGAAGGCGCACCGATCTCCCGTCTCACGGCGTCTCAGCTCGCACCGGCCAGACTGATTTCGTGGGTTGGCTCTCCTGTCGACCGCGAAGCCACTACCCCTCGCTACATGCCGCGGCCCAATGGAATCACGTGGCGACCTCACATGCGTCGCCGCTCTATACGGACATTTGTCTCAGTGCACGACCGACTCACCGATCGATCCAACCACCAATGACCTTTGCCTGAGCAAACTCGAGCAGACTGGCGGCCTAACGAGCAGACTCAGATGAAGGAACTAAGCGCCGACCGGGCGACCACTCGCTGAGTTCTCTTACTGGCGGAGTGGAAAGACTCATTTTGACGGCTTTAAAGGTTGATCCGAACGACAGACACTAACTGCCTAACAAATGCGGACGAGAGACAGACTAGCAAGCTGGGGACGAGAGACTGACCCAGACTGACCGACTGGCGCCCCTTAAATGCACGTGTCTACTAGAGGGAGTCACAAAGCTCCGATTGCCACAGCGGTGCCAGCGCCAGAAACGGAGGGCGACTGATTCACACTACGCGCTGCGGCGCGCTCTTCAAAACAGCAATTTTTACCACGGCTCAGTGACATTATTTTGTTTACTTCGGGACCAGAGAAGATTCTGCAAATTTTGACGGAGCAGGTGCGACGAAGCTGAAGCTGAATTGCAGCAAAACTGAAATAAAGTACAGTCAGCACCTAATTACTGTAAAACTACACTCCTGGAAATTGAAATAAGAACACCGTGAATTCATTGTCCCAGGAAGGGGAAACTTTATTGACACATTCCTGGGGTCCGATACATCACATGATCACACTGACAGAACCACAGGCACATAGATACAGGCAACAGAGCATGCACAATGTCGGCACTAGTACAGTGTATTCCACCTTTCGCAGTAATGCAGGCTGCTATTCTCCCATGGAGACGATCGTAGAGATGCTGGATGTAGTCCTGTGGAACGGCTTGCCATGCCATTTCCACCTGGCGCCTCAGTTGGAGCAGCGTTCGTGCTGGACGTGCAGACCGCGTGAGACGACGCTTCATCCAGTCCCAAACATGCTCAATGGGGGACAGATCCGGAGATCTTGCTGGCCAGGGTAGTTGACTTACACCTTCTAGAGCACGTTGGGTGGCACGGGATACATGCGGACGTGCATTGTCCTGTTGGAACAGCAAGTTCCCTTGCCGGTCTAGGAATGGTAGAACGATGGGTTCGATGACGGTTTGGATGTACCGTGCACTATTCAGTGTCCTCTCGACGATCACCAGAGGTGTACGGCCAGTGTAGGAGATCGCTCCCCACACCATGATGCCGGGTGTTGGCCCTGTGTGCCTCGGTCGTATGCAGTCCTGATTGTGGCGCTCACCTGCACGGCGCCAAACACGCATACGACCATCATTGGCACCAAGGCAGAAGCGACTCTCATCGCTGAAGACGACACGTCTCCATTCGTTCCTCCATTCACGCCTGTCGCGACACCACTGGAGGCGGGCTGCACGATGTTGGGGCATGAGCGGAAGACGGCCTAACGGTGTGCGGGACCGTGGCCCAGCTTCATGGAGACGGTTGCGAATGGTCCTCGCCGATACCCCAGGAGCAACAGTGTCCCTAATTTGCTGGGAAGTGGCGGTGCGGTCCCCTACGGCACTGCGTAGGATCCTACGGTCTTGGCGTGCATCCGTGCGTCGCTGCGGTCCGGTCCCAGGTAGACGGGCACGTGCACCTTCCGCCGACCACTGGCGACAACATCGATGTACTGTGGAGACCTCACGCCCCACGTGTTGAGCAATTCGGCGGTACGTCCACCCGGCCTCCCGCATGCCCACTATACGCCCTCGCTCTAAGTCCGTCAACTGCACATACGGTTCACGTCCACGCTGTCGCGGCATGCTACCAGTGTTAAAGACTGCGATGGAGCTCCGTATGCCACGGCAAAGTGGCTGACACTGACGGCGGCGGTGCACAAATGCTGCGCAGCTAGCGCCATTCGACGGCCAACACCGCGGTTCCTGGTGTGTCCGCTGTGCCGTGCGTGTGATCATTGCTTGTACAGCTCTCTCGCAGTGTCCGGAGCAAGTACGGTGGGTCTGACACACCGGTGTCAATGTGTTGTTTTTTCCATTTCCAGGAGTGTAATTGCGTAAGGGCACTGAACTAAAAATCAGACAACTCCATGAGACATCATGTTCATACTGTGTACTGATTATAGCCTCACTTTCGCTAGGGAAGACGTCTCACAGTTCTGCATGCACACCGTATCAGGATGAAGTCTCTCATTTAAGATTAGGTACCCAATAGCTACCAAGAGGTGGGTTTCTTGGTTGCTGTGTCGCTGTTGCAAGCAGTCCCCCACATTTTCTATGAGCTTAAAAAATATCATGATTACCACCTCAAACTGCTGATACAGTACTTCACTTACCAACGAGTTTCGGTCGGCGAACCATCACAAAGTTCTCAAAAGAATTTACACCATTATATTAGGTAAACTTAAAATCGTGACGACAGATATTAACTCTATGAATTGAACACAAAATCATGATGACAGATAATGACACCATCAGTTTGTCACTGGTGTCACATAAAAATAAAATTTACTTGGACAATTATGTGGTATCAACGTTCGATACCACACTTGTTAGGGGTTGCTGTTATCAACCGCGGTCCGTATTGGCATCGTTGGACCCGCGAGTCGCGACCAACGCCCCAAATGCCGATCGGCGGCTTGTATCAAGTTTATATCCAGGACTTGTCCACTCTTGCTCTGGACGTCTAGTAGCAAAGTAGCATAGCCTTCAGCTGATGGGAAGCAACCTCTAACAAGGCCTAAGTGAGGCCTTAATAGCTATTTTTTATAATTATACGTATTCAGCCAAGAAGAACGCTGTACAACCAGTTAAGTACAATATATATTATTTTTTACCAACGGCTTCTAATTATTTTAGTCGTTGTAGACCCAGACCATGCAGATAGCACCTTATTGACGTTATTGACAAACCTGCTGTGATTTGTATGTTTCTATTTAGCATTGGCCACCAGTCACCACTGGCAACGACTCGTTCGTCGTCATCATAACAAATAATAAACTGTGCTTGGTTATAGCACAGTTTATACACTGAAGAGCCAAAGAAACTGGTATACCTGCTTTATATAGCGTAAGGGCCCCACGAACACACAGAAGAGCCGCAACACGACGTGGCATGCACTCGACTGATCTCTGAATTACTGTGCGCCTCCGCAGTATACAAAACGGCCTTGTAGCCACCTAACAGTTCTGCCGTTCTGGTCTACTGGAGCGGCCAAGTTAGTACATTCAAGTTGGGTTGGCCAAAATTAACGGATTCCCAGAAAGCGGGAGACTTTGTATGTCTCCGCCACCGCGTAGCCTCAACGCCGATCCAATGTCACGGCCAGGGAACGAAGCTAGATTTCGCCGTCTTAAGCGTTTCCTATTTTACGTAAACGATGATGTCAGAATTAACCTGTCCCTTTGAATCGATGATCATCTATGCAGACAATACCTCGTTAGTGTCTGCGGACATGGGAAAATTAGTTTAATAGCACTAACTGCGTAATTAAGATTGACGACTAGTTAATTACTTGACCGACTGGTCTCTGTTCGGTATCAGTTTACTCGGAATTTCGTTGGGAGCCGAATCTCTGGTCAGAGGTAATGGATTATTTCTTTTCCTCTCTCTTCCTTAGTGGTGGAGACGGGTCAGGACAGATGTTGTGGCCTCACCAAGTGCGTTATGTACTTGGCAAAGTCCCTGCGTTACAAAATCACACAACCGTAGGTCTCACACCCAGAATTAATGTCGGGTGGCTTATTTACACACTGTCAGTTTCAGGCGTACTTTGGCGACTTACTTAAGAAATTTTCTGGACAGCAACCAGGAGGAGGTTGATACGGAATCTCCGATGAAGCTTTCTTTATCTTTATCGAGTATTTGGCCAATTACCACGCGTAATGTACTGACTTCGCAGAAAATTCTAAGAAATTTTGGTCTTATGTCAAAACAGTAGGTGGATCAAAACAAAATGGCCAGACACTCTGTGACCAAAATGATACTGAAACAGAGGATGACAGACTAATGGCCGAAATACTAAATGTCTTTTTCCAAAGCTGTTTCACAGAGGAAGACTGCACTGTAGTTCCTTCTCTAGATTGTCGTACAGATGACAAAATGGTAGATATCGAAATAGACGACAGAGGGATAGAGAAACAATTAAAATCGCTCAAAAGAGGAAAGGCCGCTGGACCTGATAGGTTACCAGCTAGATTTTACACAGAGTACGCGAAGGAACTTGCCCCCCTTCTTGCAGCGGTGTACCGTAGGTCTCTAGAAGAGCGTAGCGTTCCAAAGGAATGGAAAAGGGCACAGGTCATCCCCGTTTTCAAGAAAGGACGTCGAACAGATGTGCAGAACTATAGACCTATATCTCTAACGTCGATCAGTTGTAGAATTTTGGAACACGTATTATGTTCGAGTATAATGACTTTTCTGGAGACTAGAAATCTACCCTGTAGCATGGGTTTCGAAAAAGACGGTCGTGTGAAACCCAGCTCGCGCTATTCGTCCACGAGACTCCGGGGCCATAGACACGGGTTCACAGGTAGATACAGTGTTTCTTGACTTCCGAATGTTCCCCACAGTCGTTTAATGAACAAAATAAGAGCATGTGGACTATCAGACCAATTGTGTGATTGGATTGAAGAGTTCCTAGGTTACAGAACGCAGCATGTCATTCTCAGTGGAGAGAAGTCTTTCGAAGTAAGAGTGAATTCAGGTATGCCGCAGGGGAGTGTCATAGGACCGTTGCTATTCACAATATTCATAAATGACCTGCTGGATGTCATCGGAAGTTCACTGAGGCTTTTTGCAGATTGGGGTTGTGGTGTATCGAGAGGTTGTAACAATGGAAATGCAGGAGGATCTGCAGCGAATTGCTCCATGGTGCAGGGAATGGCAATTGAATCTCAATGTAGACTAGTGTAATGTGCTGTGAATACATAGAAAGATAGATCGCTTATCATTTAGCTACAAAATAGCAGCTCAGCAACTGGAAGCAATTAATTTCATAAATTATCTGGGAGTACGCATTAGGAGTGATTTAAAATGTAATGATCATATAAAGTTGATAGTCGGTAAAGCAGATGCCAGACTGAGATTCATTGGAAGAATCCTAAGGAAATGCAATCCGAAAACGAAGTAGGTTACAGTACGCTTGTTCGCCCACTGCTTGAATACTGCTCAGCAGTGTGGGCTCCATACCAGGTAGGGTTGATAGAAGAGAGAGACCAGATCCAACGGAGAGCAGCGCGCTTCGTTACATGATCATTTAGTAACTGCGAAAGCGTTACGGAGATGATAGATAAACTCCAGTGAAAGACTCAGCAGGAGAGACGCTGAGTAGCTCGGTACGGGCTTTTGTTAAAGTTTCGAGAACATACCTTCACCGAAGAGTCAAGCAGTATATTGCTCGCTCCTACGTATACCTCGTGAAGAGACCATAAGGATCTGAGAAAAATAGGGTGCCAGCTTCACCAGGCTCTTCCCTGACGCCAACGGCGCCGCCGTGCGAATTCCGCAACAGAGAGCGCCTCCTATTGCAACCACTTGCGAAAATGTTTTATGAGATCGAGTGAGGAGGAACCCTAGCAGAAAGCAAACGTAGAAATGGCTTTTGGGCCGGACACCAGAAAGCAATACCCGGCAGGTGAAGAGAAAGCCCCGAGTCTTTGAAAACTGTGGGAAGCCGCTGAATGCGCACCTCTTACACAAAAATTTGTTTATGAATATAAGAAAAATAGGCGTTGTTTCATATGAAGAAAATTTCCCACGGTGACTGAGGGCATTGTAATGCCGAAAGGAAGCTCTACTACTGGCTGAAGAAAGAGACAAGAAGAGGGAGAAACGACTTTTTGCCGAGGAAACTGTTAGGAAGAATTTAACTTGTTAACCAAGTTAAGCATAATCTAAGGAAGGGGGCTTGTTCTCTCAGAGACGTCTTTTTAGTGGTCAGGGCTCATAAGAATTAAGAGTCCATCCAGTCAGAGCTAGCTCGTAACGAAAAACGCCATAAAGCGAGGCTTCTTTGACGGATGCTATCCCACAGTAACCAGACAATTCATCTGACTATTCTTGCCTCCTGGTCGCATCGTAGTTCTCCTCTGCATCTCTTCAACTTACGACGTCATCTTAAAAGGAAGGACGCTGGTGCCAATGCAGAGTGAGGGTGCAGCGCTTATGCCACAAGCAGCTACAGTGTGGTAAGACCGAGCTGTGTCTGCATCAGATGCAGGGAGAGTCATATCTGGTCACATCTTTAACATCTTAAAGCTTCACTGTAATGATTTATCTTGCTAGTCATCAGATGATTGCTTCCAAATTCCACAGTAGATGTGAAGTACTCTTTTCCGTAATTCTGAGTGTTTCCTTCAGCAGTCTATCCTTTACTAACTGATTTCACGATGATCAGTCATTACTTGGGCAATTTACTTTCAGTTTCCTCCGACCTTAATGTCATATTAGCTGATTTGCATTAGCACAGGTTGCTTTGTCGAGATGTTACCACAGGATGATTTTATGAAATATTTCTGAGAATTAAATATTTTATTATAATTGTGAATAAATAAAACAAATGAATAGTAATACAGTTTCATTCATTTAAAAAGAAGAAAATCCGCATCTGCACATCTTTGTTATACCATCTGTTCTAAAATGCGGCGGTTCCTAGAAAAAGAGAGAGAGAGAGAGAGAGAGAGAGAGAGAGAGAGAGAGGGAGAGAGAGACTCAAAGAGAGAGCGGCGGCTCCTACTTGTACGTATTTAGATAGCGTAGAATCCCGAGCGCTATAGCCTAACAAAAACTTTGTTTTTATATTATTTGGCTCGGGTGAACCTCAACATTAAGGGGCTTAGTTAAAGATACCCAGGGAAAACTATGTTAGTCATAACTGGGGCCCCAGATTACCATCTGACTCCATTAAAAGCGTTCCGATGCTCTGTTGCCTTACCGCTAACGGAACAATTGAATTAATAAGAGCTATTCCTATAACTGTTGCATCTTCGCGCAGCGGTTTCAAACTGCAAATTACAGAAAGTGACTGGAAATAAAATGAACTAATTTACACATCAGTTCACTCTATAAAATTAACCATCTCTCACTGAATGAAGAACATGAAGTATTATTCCACTAATATTACAGGTACTGCGGCAAACAAAACCAATTTCCTCAGCAGCTTGAATAATGTGTATGAATGCTACTATTTTAAGATAACCCATTGTTACTAAAAACTCGAAGGGTACTTGTACAATATACATCTTATTATTACCCGATAATACACAATTAAACTGGAATAGCCTGAAATATTTAAACCGGTAAAGTACACGTTTTTTGTTATAATTGACTGCGGGAAAGAAAATGCTGTACTGTGCTGTAAAAATGTGCGTTTTCGATTTCTTTCTCGTAGTGAGTTTTAACTATGAGAGCAAGGAATGTAAACTATGTATTAAATCGTTTCTCCTGTGTATATTCTTTTTCCTCACACATAATTTTCAACAAATATGGTATATACACGTTTGTTTTCTTCCTCGCCGTCGGTATTACAGAAAAAAAATAAAATTGTATTTATGGGTGGTCAGCCTACTGTGGAATCTGAATCCTTGAGGAATCGGAAACCTTGTAATGCTACCCGTTCGCAGATTAATACTATGGCCCGTACTGTCATAGCAACTATTATTTTCATAGATCCAACAGCTTCAAATGTATCTCTCACACCCCATATACGAATGATCCCAACGGATTTATCCACTGAAGAAGTGACTTCAGTTCCCATAAAGGATTTTGTTTGCAATAACAATAAACAAGGCCCAGTGTGAGAGAGATGAGCGAAGAGGAAATGGACAGAGAGGTCGGAGGAAGCAGACATTGAGAGGGGGCAGAAAGAGATGGACAGGTAGCGTGAGGGGGCGGTTAAAGGGAGGAGGTGATGCACAGAGAGAGTGGGATGGAAGAAGAGATGGACAAAGAGTGGGAGGACGAGAAAGAGGGTAGAGAGAAGAAGGAAAGGAAATGAGGAAATATTTCCAATTCCGATACATCTTTAGCAGTTGAAAAGCACTTATAGATTCTCTAGTCAGTAATAAAAGCAAGAGCTCTAGCCTGGTGCGGGCATTAAGGGGAGCAGAACGTCAGACGGGCCGACTTGGAGCAGGAGAGGCACAACAGGACATTTTAATTTCCACTGTCTATACTTTTACAAATAAATTCATAAAACTTTGCCAGCGCGACCACAAAGGATTCAGGATTCATACTCATAGCAGTGGAAGTTCAAAAAAGTAACAGAATATTTTTTTTTAACATGTGAAATTTCATCACTTTTTCACTTACTGTTGGCTGCATTTGTTGCTATAGGTACACTTTTCTTCATAAGTAACAGAGATTCTTCAATGAATCTTGCACAGCATACAAACCATACTTAGAGGTGTATGAAACTCTATAATTTTCCAAATCTAGAAAAAACTGTGGTAAAAATTGAGATAATTAACTATAAAATTTGAGTTTTTTCTAAACATGAAATTTAAAATGTAACAACTCATTCAGTTTTTCATAAATTAAATAAATTCTAGAGTTTCATACACCCTTAAGTATGGTTTGCATGCTGTGCAAAATCCAGCGAAGAATCTCTTACTTATGAAGAAAAGTGTACCTATAGCAACAAATGTAGCCAATAATAAGTGAAAAAATGATGAAATTTCGCATGTTAAAAAAAATTATTCTGTTACTTTTTTGAACTATCACTGCTATGAGTTTCTGGTCATGCTGGCAAAGTTTTATGAATGTATTTGTAAAAATATGGACATTGGAAATTAAAATGTCCTGTGGTGCCTCTCCTGCTCCAAGTCGGCCCGTCTAACGTCCTACCCCCTTTAACAAGTCATTTTAGAATGGATAAAATCGAAAGACTGAGGTGTTACATGCTCTAATAGTATTAATTTTTGGGAAAGACAAACAGATGTTTCTGGATGTGGTGCCTCTTGTTCTTTGGCCAGTATTCTCTATCACCGCCATATGTACATGTCTTCCAGGTGCTCCACGAATCTTCTTCGCCAGCAGCAGTATGCAACAGATTTTTGAGAAATTCTAGTACCTGTTCTCCCATCAGTCAAAAAATTGTTGTTAATATATATTTCTTTTTTTTCATATTAAATTAATGCTGTAGGATGGATAAAAGCGTATGTAATTGGACCGTTACATAGTTCGCTACAAATGTGTGACAGAAGTATAACGTAATATGCGTCTGGCTTAAAAACAAAGCCTTTGTAAGACTCCGAAAAAAGACAACTGGGTGCTCATAAGGAAATAATAATTTTAATTGAAAGCGCTGCGAGCCTATCGCCTTTATTCAGCGCTGAAGTAATAAAAGCAGATTGGTCTCCCGAGGAGTGAGTAAATTAAAGCGCAAGGAGGGGAAAAAAATCCTTTCGTAATAAAAGTGCTCGCGACTTAGGACCGGAAAGGTTTCGCTGAAGGGGGAAAAACAAGTCTGGAAGCGTCCAAAAGGGGAAAAAAAGGAGGAGGTAAAAAGTTTTACGAGGGCGCTAACAGCCTATCATTCCTTTTAGAGCACAGGAGTTCGGGTCAGGCCTAGGACGGAGGAATAGGGAAATGCTCCTCGCGTGGGGGCAGGGCGTAGGAAGCAGTTCTGGGCAGCAATCTTGTTGACTTTGTAAGCTTGAGCAATGGCCAAGTTGCAGCAACGGGCTGCCCCCCCCCCCCCTCCCACCATCCATACCCCCACCACCCTTCTCCTCCACGCTTATTTTTACGACACAGTGTCGTATATTTGGCGAAGACGGCGGCTGCGGATGCTCCGTAAGGGTGAGAAGAGAGCATTTCGGAGCAGCAGCAGCAGAGAGAGAGAGAGAGAGGGAGAGAGAGAGAGAGAGATGTGGAGCGAAGAAAGAGTGGGGGAGACAGAGAGAGTGATGAGTGTGAGGGCGAGAAATATTAGGATGAGGTGCTAGTAGGAGCTTCTCTGTAGATTTGCTGACTGCGAACAGGGCGGAACATTATGGAAATGCGGAGTGTAATATAATTTGAACTGGAGTACGTGCGAGTAGGCCTGCGTCGCCGTGATATTGATATTTATCGGCCGCCACGAGGTGGCCGCTGGGTCCAGCCGCTCGTTCGACGTCGTAATGCGATTTGCCTCTCGCCGGCGGCATCATCCGCAGCGGCGGAGCTGTGTTTTCTTGCTGGCTTACCCTAACGCTGACTGTTCTCCTCACTCTGTTACGGGAGCATTGTATAAAGTGGGATGTGTTGGGAGGAAGTCCACAATATTGTTAGTGTAAACGTATGGGCTCTTTCATTCACAATGTTTAATAAAAGAATGCATTGTCCGTTCTAGGCTGTATTGCGCTTTACTAAAATCGCGAGATTAGCTTATTTCAGCCGTGAGCCATTATCGAGCACATTTACTACGTCAAGTATTACATATCGTGCAATTTACATTGTTTAGCGTGACATACATAAAACTAGAAGTAGTACCCCATCGTAACAACTGAGTGTCAGGCTGCAGCACTCAGAGTATGTTACGATGGACGCACGGTATGTAATACAAGACATAGTAAATGTGCTTGATAATGGCTCACAGCCGAAATCAGCTAAAAGCAAGATTTTGGTAAAGGATAGTTCAGCCTACAACGCTCAATGTATCCTTTTACTAACACGTCGAGGCTGTGGATCCCCACGGAAGCAAAATAGTCACATATGTGTTGATCACACTTGGCAGGAGTACTACAGTGAGCTGGTTTCGGCCCTAATGGTCACCATCAGAATTAAGAGAAATAGAAAAGAGGACAACGCTAATTTGTGATTAAATATAAACAGCAGAAAATTTCTTAATCATGTGCTAGCTAAAGAGGAAAACATAAATATACTTGGAATCTTGTTGCATAGGTAAAGTGTTAAGTTATCGTCAGGTATTCGTTGCGATTATTTGAAAAGAGACGTATAGGATACGTACAAAGTTTTTGCCTGATTACAAAGATTATTTGTAAGTAACTGTGCTAGCCCGTAACTCACAATGTGACCTTCCTGTAATGTGTAGTATGAGGTGTGGTCTCTGAATCCCCTTTGGTTAAATCGAGATTTAAGACGAGAACCATTTGAAAATTTTTATTTAGGTTACGTAAAATTTAGTTTAGACAAGAAGAGAATAGAAGCTTTCGAAATGTGGTGATACAAAAGAATTCTGAAGATTAGATGGGTAGACCATATAACTAATGAGGAATTATTGAATAGGATTGGGGAGAAGAGAAGTTCGTGGTACAATTTGACTAGAAGATGGGATCGGTTGGTAGGACATGTTCTGGGGCATCAAGGGATCACCAATTTAATACTGGAGGGCGGCGTAGAGGGTAAAAATCGTAGAGGGAGACCAAGAGATGAATACACCAAGCAGATTCAGAAGAATGTAGGTTGCAGTAGGTACTGGGAGATGAAAAAGCTTGCACAGGATAGAGCAGATGGAGAGCTGCATCAAACCAGTCTCAGGACTGAAGACCACAATAACAACAACAACAACAACAACAACAACATAGAATTTATTTGTGCAGTTATTTAAGCGTCGTTTAAATACTCCTTGTTAATTTTTTGCTCTAAATAAAGCAGTATTTAACTTACCAAAGTAGCATAGAAATTCACAATGTTTCATTCAGTTTTTTAAACAGTTAGAGAACCGAATTTAGCATCCCAAAAATTATAGTATCTCCGTAGACAGTGAATTTTCACATAAAATCAAATTTGTACTTACAACTGCACTCTAGCTACAAAATAAAGTCTGCAGAATTAATATTCAGTGCTACATTTTTCTTCACCGCCACTCAGAACACATTCGATTTTGAGTAACACTTTAAGTATTTTATTGAATAAACGGCCAGCAACACCACCGTTAACCTTAAGCTCTTTCTCTGATTGATCCTTTTTTTACGCTAGAAGAGTTGTGGTCACTGGCTATTACAAAATCGGTCATCCGTATTACTGATATCTTCCACCCTCCACCGAGTAACAGTTTCAGTAAACATAAACAATTGAAATAGACACGTTCCTGTGAAAACACTTTGCACCGTAGAACTATCTAGAGACGTCCTGGAGGGGGCAGGAGTTGTTGTAGATTCGATCACTGTCTACAGTTCGTAAATTCACTTGTTTATACCAACACAATAAGCTAAAAGTCATCGCTGCTGGTTTTTAGCTGACTTATAACATTTCCTCTGTGAGATAAAAATAGAGTCTTGACTGCGGATGATTTTGTTTTGTAATTTCAATGACATAGAATTCTACGTCTGTCAACGGGACCTCTCATACATAAGCTCTCGCTCCATGAAGTTCTGCTGCCCATCTGTTCCTAACCTGTGCGATGTCCTTTACGCATGGGGCAACCCACTTGACAGGCACTGGGGATTTTCAGCTTTTAGATGTCGTAATCATGTTTTTCCTTTGCATTCGCATCGTGTAACTGTTTTTATGGACGGTGTGCGACGTGACCAGTTTATATAATCTGATGATGCTTACCACAAGCGAAACGCCTCATCGAAAATTTAAAAATAAAACCTCCGCAAACAAGATTGTATTTTTATCTCAAATCTGACACTGGTTGCTGTATCAGCCGCAATGATGGAATTGAACAAATTTTATCTCCTTTTCGACCTTGCAAGATGCCCCGGAACGTATTGTGTGTATGATTTATAACGCGTTGTCACAAACCGTAAAAATAATAAAATTTTTAAGCTCTACTGATATACAAAATCATTGTATTTCTATTTCATTTTAGCTCAAAAAAATATTACAGTAAATTTTTTTCCATGTTATTGAAACTAGTCACAAATTTAAATTTCCAGTACAGAGTCGACCAGGCATCTGACAAGGCAGAACAGCTCCAGTGGTTACGTTTTGTCTCGAAAACCATTGTTGTCTTGCCATGAAAAGAAAAATTGAAATGGAACAAGGGAATAGTGTTGAAGGAAATAGTGTTGCCAGTACCAGTACTGAAGATAGAAATCTGAATCAAATGAAGAAATCTTCTGTACTGTGTCAGCTGAGAAGCAAAGTGAAAGGAAAGTCACGAATACAAAAAAAAAAAAAAAAAAAAAGAAAAAAACACTCAGCGTCCCAAGGTTCCAGTGATAGTAATGAAGGCAAACAGCATTCCATTGAAATTTCGTCGGATGAATGGGTTGAAAAGGAAGATTCAGTAACAATGGTGAAAACTTCGATGACCCAAAACCAGGGGATTTGCGTTTACTGAAGATTGCATGTAAAAAAAAAAAAAAAATGTGGTTGCATTCCAGTTCAGTTATCCTGAGAAATAACATGGGACTGTTACTGAGTATGATCATCAAAGAAAATAAAGTGTCGCAGTTTCTGTGGAGAAAAGGGAAGTTTTAAAATTTGCTGTTAGTTTCTAGGGCTATGATATTAATTAGGTATTTACATAAATGAAAACTAAATTTACTGTATTTCTCAGTGTTATTATATTAATTAGTTCATTAATAATTGTGATAACACTGTGTTTAGATTGACGTAATATTATGTCTGGGAATTAATTAAATATTTTCTATTAAATTAATGAACATGGACCCGTGTAATGGAAAAATTGGCCGGGAGGTCCCTTGCGGGGCAGGTCCGGCCACCTGGCTGTAGGTCTTATTACATTCGACGCCACATTGGGCGACCTGCGCTCCGGATGGTGATGAAATGATGATGGAGACAGCACAACAGCCAGTCCCTGATCGGAGAAAATCCCCGACCCAGCCGCGAATCGAGCCCGGGCCCGTAGGACGACAATCCGTCACGCTGACCACTCAGCTATCGGGGCAGACACAAAAATTTGCACCGGCCATATTTTTGTCATTATGGCCTGCAGTAGAACAGCGTGAATTAGTACTTCTGCAGGGGCCTACCAACAAGTCGTTGAGTGCACGACATCAAGCTGCTGCTCTATGTCGGCCAAAGGGAGGCGTGGCACGCTATTAAGAGGTATTCCATGACTATGGTCACCCCAGTGTATATTTATTGTTCCTCCATCCGATGTAGTATCCTTTCTGTGTTTAAAAAGTGTGGAGTTCCTTGAGGGTGTTTAGCGATTCTCGATGGCTTGTGGTTTAAATGTCGCTTTTGCGGAACTGTGCACTTTATCTTGCCTGAAGCCGTTAACATGGCCTGAGAGCAGCATTTTGAATTTTCTCTCAGACGTCCTACATAAAAGTATTGCGCGGAATTAATCTTATGCGCTTGAGACTGATGAGATTTGTTGTGTGTCTGCTCGATGTTCTCTTGTAAAGATTATTGTTACTGCTGAAAGTGATTGCGATGTTCGCTGTTCTGATGAGTTTTCGGATTTGATCTGATAATATTTTTTTGGATATTGCGTGCTTCAGTATTTATTTATGTTATTTTTCCTCAAAGCTGTCAGGTGCTAGTTTCTTTTACCTGCATTTTTAATGTACCTTGGCTTCATTTATTATTTAAATGTATCTTACTAATTTTCTTCGTTTCTTGGCTGGATTATTCAGAATTTGAATGGACTTTGTAGGCTCTTTAAACCAAAGCCTTGACAGCTACTTCTGCAGAATTCGTGGGTATGTTGGTGTGTGTGTGTGTGTGTGTGTGTGTGTGTGTGTGTGTGTGTGTGTGTGTGTGTGTGTGTGTGTGTTATCGTTTCAGAAAGTATACACGTCTTTTTAATAGACATTGGCAAACAAGACATCAAATGATGACCGAAAGATCGAAATGAGTGGTGCTATGGCCATATAATCGATAGGAACTCTTGAATTAATAATACTGTGTGTGTCTGGCAAAGTGCATCAAAATCTAGCTACATTTTCATTGCAGCCAAGGATAAACGGAAGTCAATGTGGCTGAGAGTGTTTCACATAGGCGCCGCCATGTTGCTCCCTCGTTCTACCTAAAGCTGTCTCTTCAACATCAACAAGGTACTCTTTTAAGTGTATTCAGAGCTCTTAGATTTCAGCAAAGTACTTACTTGGTCTACCTACCATCAATTCACCTGGTTACATGATCCCCCTACTTCCATTTTACTGTCAACAGACATGTAAATACTACACCAACTCCTTTCTATTCAATAGCTCATTGGTTTATTGTCGTGGTTCAAAGTAGTTCAAATGGCTCTGAGCACTATAGGACTTAACTTCTGAGGTCATCAGTCCCCTAGAACTTCGAACTACTTAAACCTAACTAACCTAAGGACATCACACACACATCCATGCCGGAGGCAGGATTCGAACCTGTGACACTCCGGCCCGCGTTTATTTTCGTGTCTTTCATAATGATTCCGATCGTGTATATTTTTATTGCTCACTGATCAACCTTAGCTGTTTTTTTGTACTTAATGCCCATGTGTCACTACAATGACTATAGCTTTCCGTGTCGATACTTTGAAAGCTTAGATTCTTAATGAGTTACTAGATTACAGGCTACTAACTTCTTCAAAAATTACTGTTGAATTTTCTGTTTTACAAGTGAGAAATGTTAACCAATCAACTCGATTGAAGGAAGTGTAGAATGGCCTAATTGTTTCTGGGAAGCGACCTCGAATACTACACATAGAAAAATTTCGGTCATGGCTTTCTAACAACAACTCAACGAATGCTTTCTCTTTATATGCTTGAAGGTTTGCAGAAGGTCAACGAATTTTTTGAGAGAATTATAATTTCCTAAAAACCGAATTTGATTAAATCAATATTTTCTTCCTTCTGGGGTGTCAGAATACGAACTTAAGTTTTAACATGTATTGTTCATAAATATTCACCACTATTGAATGGTGAAAATTAATAACGGGAGGAAACAGCATGGTGCATCTACAGTACTTTCGGAAAACCACAGTCCTCACTTTTCCTGTAGATGTTACAAATTATTTATGGTTCAAATGGCTCTGAGCACTATGGGACTTAACATCTGAGGTCATCAGTCCCCTAGAACGTAGAACTACTTAAACCTAACTAACTTAAGGACATCACACACATCCATGTCCGAGGCAGGATTCGAACCTGCGACCGTAGCAGTCGTGCAGTTCCAAATTGAAGTGCCTATAACCGTTCGGTCACCGCGGCCGGCTCAAAAATTATTTAACTACTGCTCGATCTTACATGGAGTACCTACAATAGTTGTAGAGAAATCAGAGCGCTAGGGAATGAACCGGCCTTGTAACTAGCAGGCACGTACGCAAAGCAAATGTATATATGTAGCAGAAGGCTAGAAAAATTAATGAGTAACTTGTAACGCGCCACTTCGATTCACTATCTGATGGAATAAAACCGATATGTGAATTATGCTATTGATCCAAAAGAAGAATATGTGTTCTTACACTATGCTTGCATACACTAGTCCACCAAAGTTAATCAAGAGCATATTTCTTGAACAGGATACTGGAAATAATTTCCAGAATGTATTTGAAATCTGCAGCTAAGTGTGCACTCACTTGCGAAAGACAAAAGTCCCAGGTTCGAGTTTCGGTGGGGCACACAGTTTTTGCTTGCCAGGAAGTTTAGGGATACTACAAACGCTAGATAATAAAGCAGTATTTATTCTCAATGCGTTTGTCACACAACAATGTCAAAAATACACTTACGGGATCTTAAAGTGTACACTAGGAAGCACCAATCCGACATTAATTTGACTCTTGGAGATGTTCATCACATGGTTCAAATGACTCTGAGCACTATGGGACTTAACATCTATGGTCATCAGTCCCCTAGAACTTCGAACTACTTAAACCTAACTAACCTAAGGGCACCACACACCACCCAGTCATCACGAGGCAGAGAAAATCCCTGACCCCGCCGGGAATCGAACCCGGGAACCCGGGCGCGGGAAGCGAGAACGCTACCGCACGACCACGAGCTGCGGACTGTTCATCACATACCAGGTGTTAAATGATTAAAATTTAGCTCCGGATTATAACCTGTAATTTGCTACAATAATGCAACACCGCTGATAATCTTAGCACAAATACCCGGTTTAGTAACTGGGGCAAAAACTTTTTTGAGTGGCTCCATTCATGAGGTTAAAAAATACTTTATGGAGTTTCCTAAACAAATATATTCTCTCACATTTTCTTTTCAAGTAATTACAAGTGTCGTAGAGTAACAAATCAGTGTATAGACGCACTTTGCTTATTTTCATACGGTAGTATCTTACGGTGTTATTCTGTAGAAGATTTGTTATTTAGTAACATTTAACTTACATGAATCGGTTTACTACTGTGACTAAGCTAAATGGCTTTATTGTTGTTTACACTGATTTGTAAATGACATCATGTAGCCAATCTGAACTGTATTAGAGTGTAAAATAATTTGTTCCAGTTTATTCTGATACATCCTACTGACGATGAACGAAACTTGTAACTAGCAAACTAAGCTTTTAGCAACCTTATGTTGAAGTGATCAGCAATGGTTTTCTAAAAATCTTCTGCCATAGGTGGAAAAAAGTCACCCACATGAACAACTTCTCACTTCCAACCATTCACACGAGATATTTCTAATGGCACTTCGCACCTAAGTATATACGTACACTTACTCCCCTTAATACCCCTGTTAACATACCGTATTTAAGTGAAATCGTTTGCATTCGGCTACGAGGCTGGAAATGGCGCGTTGTCACAACTGCTACAGAAAAAATTAAAAAGTTGTTCAAATTATTTTAACTGTCGTTGTGGTAACTCATTGTTTCTTACAAGTAGCTTAATTTCATTATGCATAAGAATTACGCATTTAAGAGTTTTCAGGCTGTTTTAAGCATTTGCGTTGTATAAATTGAAGTCTTTTTTTCCCCCACAGGAATGCTCGCTCTAATTTATGATCACCAATAATTGCTCTAAGGGATCGCTCTTAAAGCTGCCATTTCATTTCTGTTACAGAACCAAATCAAAATCAAGGCGATTCTCCGTATTCATCAGACACTGGATGGACGTGGAAGCCGGGTACGCACACAGGTGAGAAGAAGCGTGACATATACGTTTTTTTTACACTTTAGGTGTTATTGCAATAACTTCTGCAAAGGCATTGCTGTTGCAATAGGCTTTCGCTACTTTATTGCTATGAGTCTTTTGACTACATCTTTTCATATTATTTCCGTCCTACCATTTCATGAGCATGTAGGGTTTTCAGTAGTGAAATATTTTCGATATACCTTTTAACTCCGGACTTACAGCTATAATTAGCTACAACATATCATAAATACCTTTCGGCAGCGTTTTTAAATTTGATGATTATTGCATAATATGTGCAGGAGTATGGAAAAAATGAAGTTTATAGCCGACAAATGTCGGACAAAAATCCTCGGTAGGTAAACTTGTTTTGATTGAAGACATTTTAGACAGCACACGGCTGCTTCAGTATATTCGGGGAGTCATCATTTGTATAAGACTACTACCGGAATCTTCTGGTATCTGTCAAAGGCGAAGATTTTCCGCAAGTATTTCACTGCCATAACCGTATTGTCGAAATGAAGTTGCACGCTGCGCTTTCCACCAATAACAGGTCGAACCTGAATATGGTAGTGGGGGAGTGTTGCCCTGTATAGCAATGTGCAATGACGTAAGTAGTTTTACTACATGAAGAAGAACTCCTTGATTACGATTAATAACTTTCAAAGCACCCAGGACCAATGAGAAACTTTATACAACACGACCTTTGATCAAATGTTGCACTCCCGTTTGAGATTGTCTCTGTTTGCACATGAACATAACGAAATTTCATAGTGGTGATTTAGGATATACAGATCTGTAATATATAACACAAAAAAAGGTAACTGAAATTTTTTTTGTATGGTCTTGGGTAAAATTAAGGAAGCTGTTCAGTTTTCCTTCCGACAGCTTCCAAGAATTGAATTCGCTACAAAGTTACCCGGTAAGAGGTTTAAAAACAGAAACGAATATAAATTTTAAAAATTAATTTAAACGTAAGACTACGTTTTTTACTATTTTTCGAATTTAAGGACTATTCAGACATTAACAGTTCCACTGTTCACTCTTTTGAGAACACACCCAGTCTTAAAAGAATAATATATTTGTGGACTGGCCCTTTGACTGCGCAAGAAAAACTAACCGTCGAAGAAGCTGTCTTCTGTAAATGAGACGCATTGTAAACACAATATCGCACTTCTTGGTAGATGCGGAGAAAAACGTTAAGCAAACAAAAGAGCTTCAGAGCAAAATATTTTCAGAATAACAGCGCCAAGGAACACCTCTTAAATTAAGAAGAACGCTTTTTGCAGTTGAGAGCTAAAATTATATTGCCATAAAATCTATATCAGTAGCTAAGCAGGTAGCTATAGTACATTCCATGAAATGCAGTTGTTTATACCGTAATACAATTGTTTATACCCTTTAAGGCACATTACTTTCTGGTATTTAATATTTATCCAAGAATTTAAGACAGCGGATGAAATCTTTTGTGTTACATTACTTCCGATTTCATTAAATTGGTTTTGCGCTTAATTGCGTTTCTGTACTCGGCTGGCTGCTTCGAATACGTAATTGAACAACTGTGTGTAACATATGTCATGGTGACATGAAATTGCATGCTATGTCTCTTATTCTCGTGACTTTTTTGTTTACGTTCAATTACTCCCCATTACACAGCTCCAACGAAGTATCTTGTTCTGCTTCTCCGTTACAAATAATGGGACTAGAAAGACCAGAAGAAGTTTGTCAAAAGTGGATGAATTACTGCGATTAATGGACCACCTGTCAAGGTAAATAACAGGGCCACTCGTACCCTATCACGTTTCCAACCTCATAAAGAACGCAATTTAAAAACTGCGAAATAATACGCTTTGCTCGAGACAGCTAGAGTTATCCAAGAAAGCAAGCTGCTGATTTTGGTCTCAGACTACATAGCTACATACAGTCATAAATTATTGTAAAGGGGTGGTTAGCCGCAGAAAAGTAATGCAGCAGACACCGAGGAACTACAACAGGAATGGTACGATGAAGCCGTTATTCTGTAAAATTATAAAAAAATTGTGACTTTAAAAATATGGTGCCCTTTATTCTTATATTTATGCAGTCAGATTAGCGGAGTACGTTGCAGCACATTTCATTCGCCTGAATGTTAGCTCTAATAGAGGTACACCTAACAACTTGCGGTCCTTACAGTGCAGATTATTATGGACCTTTGGGCACAGCACCCACCACCATGAGACGCAAAGGGCGACATGTAGCAGCTGTAGTCTGACTGTCAACAGTGAAAATATAGTGTGCACTAATACAAAGAAAATTAATATCTACGTACCTTCGTATACATACAAATCGCTAGCGGGTGTAAATGATTACTTGTAGTTTCAGTTCTTTGTAACAGGCAGAACGGTCTCGAGAGTTCACTAGTACTGTTCGTATTGTCTTGTTGGCCACGCCTGGTAGAGCATGTAATGGTCCTGAACAGCGTCAGATCTTTTACTAATACTTGGCAGTAGCACATCACGCGAAAGTTACTTTCGTCCTTAAGTACTGCGTACCATTGTATATTGCCAACATGGTTTATGTGGCGACACGTTTACCGCTTGTACAACTCACTCATACTCACCAACGGAGTTTTTATGCTACTTGGCTGTGGTGTTAAGGGTCTCAGTGTTCAGACAGCGGAAGCTTAAGCAAATATGCAAATATGCCGATGGACCGAAGGCTTTCGCTTTATGCCGGCTGATGGCTGGAACGATACTGTTTTTAGATAGAGAGCATCAGAGTATTTGACAGAATGACAAACGAAGTGGTAAACAGGTCTCCCGTATATATCACTGTACCAGGTGTCAGGGAACGTCTTAAATGAAAGCTCTGTATTTGTCTTTAAAATGTGCAGATGATTTCGGTGCCGGATGCAGTAAGATATCGTTACAAGCAGCTAGTTAAAGAAATATCTGCTTTCAAGCTCCAGATGAAAGAGCTACTGAAGAGCACTGACACGGCTTCACATTACGAAATGTGAACATTTTTCACAGTATGCGCTAAGAGATACTTATCCAAAAATCCAAATGGCTTGCAGAACATTTATGACAGTGCCAGTGACGGCAACATTTCACTTAAGTTTACCCAGAACTAAAAACTGAAATGTAGGGTTGAATAAGACTGAAAACAGGATGTCAAATTGAGCTATCATGTCTACAGAATACGACACAGCTGCTAACTTGATATCAGTGGCATAACCAATGAGTTTGCTTTTCTGAAAACAAAGAAATCCGAAAGAAAAAATAGTTAATATACAGTTCTAGACAGATAATTCTCAGCTGTCAGTTACAGCGCTTTTCATGTATTTATATTTAGTCTTCTCATCCACGTCTACACCAAGACGAATACTCCGGAAGCCACCGCAGGATGCGTGGCGGAGGGTACGCTCTATAACTACTTGTAATTTCCTTTCCTGTTAGCACACTGGACTCGCATCCGGGAGGACGACGGTTCAATCCCGTCTCCGGCCATGCTGATTTAGATTTTCCGTGATTTCCCTAAATCGTTTCAGGCGAATGCCGGGATGGTTCCTTTGAAAGGGCACGGCCAATTTCCTTCCCAATCTTTCCCTAACCCGAGCCTGCGCTCCGTCTCTAATGACCTCGTTGTCGACGGGACGTTAAACACTAACCACCACCACCACCATCCTTTCCTGTTCCACTCGCAGACCGAGGGAAAAACGACTGTCTGTATGCCCCCATATGAGCCCTAATTTCTCATACCTTATCTTCGTGGTCCTTATGCGCAATGTATGTAGCAGTGTTTCTCGAAAAGAACGTTGCCTCCATCCCAGGATTTCCATTTGAGTTCCTGGAGCGTCTCAGTAGCACGTAGGTATTGTTCGAACCTACCGATAACAAATATAGCAGCCTGTGTCTGACTTGCTTTGATGTCTTCCTTCAGTCCGACCTGGTACGGATCCCAAACACTCGAGCAGTACTCAAGCGTAGATCGCACCAGCGTTCTATGTGCGGTCTCCATTACTGGTGAACCTCTCTTTCCTAAAATTCTCCCAATAAACCTATGTCGACCATTCGCCGTCCGTACCACAGTTCTCACATGTTTGTTCCACCTCGTATCGCTTTGCACCGTAGTGCTCAGATATTTAAACGATTTGACTGTGTCAAGCCTGACACTAGTAATAAGGTATCCGAACATTACAAGTTTGATCCTACCCATCCTCATTTTTCCACATTTGGGGCTAGCTACCACTCATCACATCAAATGGATATTTTCTCTAAGTCGTCTTGTATCTTCTTACAGTCACTCAATTTCGACATCTTACCGTACACCACGGCATCACCACCCAATTAACCGCAGATTGCTGCCCACCCTGTCAGCCAAATCATTTATGTATATAGAGAACAACAGCGATCCTATCACACTTCCCTGGGACACTCCTGACGGTGCTCATGCATCTGACTAACACTCGCCGTCAAGGACAACGTACTCACTTCTATTTTTTAAGCAGTCTTCGAGCCACTCACATACCTTGTCTAGCCTCGTTATTCGTAACTGAGAAGACCTTCTTCAGCTTTCCCCTGCGTTCTGTCGGAATCCCTTGTAGTTATACTGGGAACTGTTAAAGATGACCTTGGTTTACGAAAACTTCGTATTTATATATACCTCGCCAATATGACATGTAGTGCATTTGTCCAAACAACTAAGACAGTGGAAGTCACATACGAAGAACGTCTGAGGCATAGCCGGCTGGACAGGAAGCCCTTGAACCACTTGAGCGCGAGATAGCAAAAGGCGAATAACGTTTACGTCATCCGACGCCCCACATAACTGTCTGCCATGCATTCGCGATATTGGCTGCTAATGGCAACGGGCTGTGGGACTGGAGGTAGCCAATGGTGCAGCACGAGGCTAAGGAGCGTAGTTGAACAGCTTGTTCGACGAGTAGCTCACAACAGCGCTGCAGTGCTAGTGGTGTTGAGACGACGGTTGAAACTTTAATAGTGGCAACTGTTTATTTACAGGTCGTACAAAATAGATGTGTTTCAAAGTTTTACTGATCTTCAGAGTAGTCACCAGCATTGTGTATAACCAGTCGCCAGCGTTGTGGAAGTCGTAGGATACAGTGGCCGTTGTGGTGACAGTTCGAGCGGCGCGGCCTATTGTAGCAGTTCTGAAGCGAATGCCGTGAAGTGTTTCCTTCGGTTTAGAAACCGAGTTGAACTCAGGAGGGCGTAAGTCAGGGGAGTGCAGTAGGTGGTACAGCACTTAGCAGCCCCATCATTCAAACAAATCAAAACAGCTCTCACTGTACGTGCTTGAGTATTGTCCTGCAAAGCGATGGTCAGGTCCTGCAGAGAGTATCATGACTTCCGTCTCTCTAAGCTGGTCGTAGGTTGCCTTCCAAAAATGGTACTAAACATAATTACGTACGTGGAAGGTTACCCGCAGCATAGTAAAAAAAAAGAAAAAAAAACCGAGAACGTGTTTCGAAAAAGGACGCAGCAATGTAACTGTGTAGTGCATAAGAAAAAGTACGAATATTCAAGGGAGGACACGGTGTACTTGTTACAAAAACTGCTTTTTGCGCGTTTCAAGGATGCCCGTGCGACCTATTTACAGTTATTTCAAAGGATGCAGTCTATGGTTGTATAACCTGAAAGAGTGCTACAGAATTCGAAGACGTAAGGTAACGAAATTACAAACAAAGCGTCACTTGATTATGCACAGAAAACTGCGGGATCTGCCCGAAAATTTGTAGATGACATAAAGAAACTTATCCAATCGTTCAGAAAGGAATTTGTATTCAACTCCGACCAGTGGGTATTTGAGGAGGAAATGCATATGAAAGGAACCTGGAAATTAAAGGTACTAAGAGTCTTGTATCAAAATCAACTAACACAAAGCCTCAATGCATTCGCATACAATTAGGTCGACCGTTAATCTGGATGGTAAAGTGACTGGAAAGTTATTTCTTGTGCTGTGAGAAATTGAATTTCCTCTGCCCCATGCGATTCTTTCTCGTGTGCGCGATCTTGCACGGGATGTAGGGAAGATTTACGTCACATTAAGCAAGATGGGTAAATGGGTGTTAGAGAACTACAGCCATGGTATGAGCACTTCTTTTGCCCAATAGTTGCTCAAAATAATTTGTTTTAGCTTGATTGCTGGTCCACGTATAATAATCATACTCATTTACAGCAAACTACCCCTCCTGAAAAGTGTGGTAATTGCAATTCATACCATGTGGCACCACTGGACAAATTCAGCCTATGGATGTTTATTTTTTCCGTGCCTATGCAACATATCCCCCCCCCCCCCCCCCCATGAACCACAGATCTTGCCGTTGGTGGGGAGGCTTGTGTGCCTCAGCGACACAGATGGCCGTACGGTAGGTGCAACCACAACGGAGGGGTATCTGTTGAGAGGCCAGACAAACGCGTGGTTCCTGAAGAGGGGCAGCCGACTTTTCAGTAGTTGCAGGGGAAACAGTCTGGATGATTGATCTGGCCTTGTAACCCTAACCAAAACGGCCTTGCTGTGATGGTACTGAGAACGGCTGAAAGCAAGGGGAAATTACAGCCGTAATTTTTCCCGAGGGCATGCAGCTTTACTGTATGGTTAAATGATAATGGCGTCCTCTTGGGTAAAATATTCTGGAGGTAAAATTGTCCCCCATTCGGATCTTCGGGCGGGGACTACTCAGGAGGACGTCGTTATCAGGAGAAAGAAAACTGGCGTACTGCGGATCGGAGGGTGGAATGTCAGATCCCTTAATCGGGCAGGTAGGTTAGAAAACTTAAAAAGTGAAATGGTTAGTTTAAAGTTAGATATAGTGGAAATTAGTGAAGTTCGGTGGCAGGAGGACAAGACTTTTGGTCAGGTGAATACAGGGTTATAAATACAAAATCAAATAGGGGTAATGCACAAGTAGGTTTAACAATGAATAAAAAAATAGGAGTGCGGGTAAGCTACTACAAACTGCATAGTGAACGCATTATTGTGGCCAAGATAGACACGAAGCCCACACGTACTACAATAGTACGAGTTTAAATGCCAACTAGCTCTGCAGAAGATAAAGAAATTGATGAAATGTATGATGAGATAAAAGAAATTATTCAAGTAGTGAAGGGAGATGAAAATTTAATAGTCATGGGTGACTGGAATTCGAGAGTAGGAAAAGGGAGAGAAGGAAACATAGTAGGTGAATATGGATTGGGAGAAAGAAATGAAAGAGGAATCCGTCTGGTAGAATTTTGCACAGAGCATAACTTAATCATAGCTAACACTTGGTTCAAGAATCATAAAAGAAGGTTGTACACATGGAAGAACCCTGGAAATACTAGAAGGTATCAGATAGATTATATAATGGTAAGACAGAGATTTAGAAACCAGGTATTAAATTGTAAGACATTTCCAGGGGCAGATGTGGACTCTGACCACAATCTATTGGTTATGAACTGTAGATTAAAACTGAAGAAACTGCAAAAAAGTGGGAATTTAAGGAGATGGGACCTGGATGAACTGAAAGAATCAGAGGTTGTACAGAGTTTCGGGGGAGCATAAGGGAACAATTGACAGAAATGGGGGAAAGAAATACAGTAGAAGAAGAATGGGTAACTTTGAGGGATGAAGTAGTGAAGGCAGCAGAGGATAAAGTAAGTAAAAAGACGAGGGCTGCTAGAAATCCTTGGGTAACAGAGGAAATATTAAATTTAATTGATGAAAGGAGAAAATATAAAAATGCACTAAATGAAGCAGGCAAAAAGGAATACAAACGTCTCAAAAATGAGATCGACAGGAAGGGCAAAATGGCTAAGCAGGGATGGCTTGAGGACAAATGTAAGGATGTAGAGGCTTATCTCACTGGGGGTAAGATAGATACTGCGTACAGGAAAATTAAAGAGACCTTTGGAGAAAGGAGAACCACTTGTATGAATATCAAGAGCTCAGATGGAAACCCAGTTGTAAGCAAAGAAAGGAAAGCAGAAAGTTGGAAGGAGTATATAGAGGTTCTATACAAGGGCGACGTACTTGAGCACAAAATTCTGGAAATGGAAGAGAATGTAAATGAAGACGAAATGGGAGATACACTACTGCGTGAAGAGTTTGACAGAGCACTGAAAGACCTGAGTCGAAACAAGGCCCCAGGAGTAGACAACATTCCATTAGAACTACTGACGGCCTTGGGAGAGCCAGTCCTGACAAAACTCTACCACCTGGTGTGAAAGATGTATGAGACAGGTGAAATACCCTCAGACTTTAAGAAGAATATAATAATTCCAAACCCAAAGAAAGCAGGTGTTGACAGATGTGAAAATGACCGAACAATCAGTTTAATAAGCCACAGCTGCAAAATACTAACGCGAATTCTTTACAGACGAATGGAAAAAACTAGTAGAAGCCAACCTTGGGGAAGATCATTTTGGATTACGTAGAAATACTGGAACACGTGAGGCAATACTGACTTTACGACTTATCTTAGAAGAAAGATTAAGGAAAGGCAAACCTATGTTTCTAGCATTTGTAGATATAGGGAAAGCTTTTGACAATGTTGAGTGGAATACTCTCTTTCAAATTCTAAAGGTGGCAGGGGTAAAATACAAGGAGCGAAAGGCTATTTACAATTTGTACAGAAACCAGATGGCAGTTATAAGAGTCGAGGGACATGAAAGGGAAGCAGTGGTTGGGAAGGGAGTGAGACAGGTTGTAGCCTCTCCCAGATGTTATTCAATCTGTATATTGAGCAAGCAGTAAAGGAAACAAAAGAAAAATTCGAAGTAGGTATCAAAATCCATGGAGAAGAAATAAAAACCTTGAGGTTCGCCGATGATATTGCAATTCTGTCAGAGACAGCAAAGGACTTGGAAGAGCTGCTGAACGGAATTGACAGTGTCTTGAAAAGAGGATATAAGATGAACATCAGCAAAAGCAAAACGAGGATAATGGAATGTAGTCGAATTAATTCATGTGATGCTGAGGGAATTACATTAGGAAATGAGACACTTAAAGTAGTAAAGGGGTTTTGCTATTTGAGGAGTAAAATAACTGATTATGGTCGAAGTAGAGAGGATATAAAATGCATACTGGCAATGGCAGGAAAAGCGTTTCTGTAGAAGAGAAATTTGTTAAGATCGAGTATAGATTTAAGTGTCAGGAAGTCGTTTCTGAAAGTATTTGTATGGAGTGTAGCCATGTATGGAAGTTTAACATGGACGATAAATAGTTTGGACAAGAAGAGAATAGAGGGTTCCGAAATGTGGCGCTACAGAAGAATGTTGAAGATTAGATGGGTAGATAACATAACTAATGAGGAGGGATTGAACAGAGTTGGGGGGAAGAGGAGTTTGTGGCACAACTTGACAAGAAGAAGGGACCGGTTGGTAGGACATTTGTTGAGGCTTCAAGGGATCATTAATTTAGCTTTGGAGGGCAGTGTGGAGGGTAAAAATCATAGAGGGAGACCAAGAGATGAATACACTAAGCAGATTCAGATGGACGTAGGTTGCAGTAAGTTCTGGGAGTTAAAGACGCTTGCATAGGATAGAGTAACACGGAGAGCTGCATCAAACCAGTCTCAGGAGTGAAGTCCACAACAACAACATGCAACATATTATCTCTCTACCTGCAGTTTTGTCTTAAAGCACAGCCAGTTTCACGATAAGCACCACGAGACACTGTTTCGCATTAGGTTGCACAGCGTCACGTTCCATTAGTTCTCATCACCCCTTTACAGAAATGTGGTCCTGTGTGCATCCATTAAGAGTGGATACCTAGATGAATGTTCTGCATGGTTTGTAACTCGATCTTGATGGTGCCAACCTTTGCGATCACTGTGGTACTGCACTTTTCATTCGGTGTTCATGGTGCAAGTTCATGGTTAGTTTTGAATATTTCTTGAATGTCGATGATGTCAATTTTATGAAGTGTCGTATATATATTCCATAATTAAATGAGCGTAAGGCGTTCGATTCCCCATCTGGGGACGTTCGGCCGCCTAGAGCAAGTCTTACTGCAGTCGACGCCACATTAGGTTACTTGCGTCCCGGTGCTGGGGATGATAAGGACAACACGACGCCCAGTCTACCAGTGGAGAAAATCTCCAACCCGGCCGGGAATCGAACCCGGGTCCGCTGCATGGAAGGCAAGCACTTTACCACCCAGCTACGTAGGCGGACTATATCCCGTAGCACCTCCCGGACACTCAATTTCTGTCGCCCTCGTGATACATATGCTGGAGTCATTAGCATCTAATGATTTCATGTGATAACTGTTAACGAAACACTTTCCAAAGAGACTGACTAAAGATTGAACTTGCGATCTCTCACTCAAGGGATTCGTTGTGAGAGAGACAACGAAATTAACTGTTGCCGAGCACTGTCTGAAACTTAAGCGTGCAGTGACGTATGAAGAAAAGACGGTTTTGGCACAGACTCCCGTATACTGGGAGAGAGAGGCAATAGAGATATGGGTGGTAGGAAATGTCATTAATCGTGACAGTGGGTGGCGACTAAGTGGCGACTGGTGTTGAAAAAGTGCAGCTACTGCAGCAGTAGAACTCAACAAAAAGAGGAACTGAAAATGTGGACAGGGGGAAAGAATCCTAGACAGAGCACCAGGTGCACCGGACGGAAAACGGGACATCAGCTCGGTGCCGGGCGCAACGGACCCAAGCGGCCCGTCTCAGAACGATTGTAGACGCAGACGAAGCGCCTAGAGGCGATCGCGGAGAGGGAAGGCTGTAGGTATAAGTACTGGACCCATTCCACTCGACTAGCATTTCGGGCAACACCTGATGAAGACAACGAGTCACTTGTCGAAACAATGTGTATGGCTGCCAGAACACCCGACATCTCGAGATGTCAAGACATAATCTTTATTATACATCCTCCTAAAACCAATAGCCAGTAAGTGCCATAGTCGATAAGCTGATTTGGTTTTTTATTTTTATTAGGAAGTTTACACAACTTGTAATTTATTTACTAGATTAACACATTCATTTATTTTATGCAGAATTTTGTACCAATATAGTTCTTTTAAGAAAAGTTTTTCAATAGTAATTCATTTTTATTAAACCTACCTACAGGACCGTAAAGTTTGCTAAATCTGTGTGGAAAAAAAATGCAGGAAGCTAGTTTACTGGGGTAGGGTGTGCAGTTTTGTCAATCCTGCTCAGGGGCGTAGGATCACAAAGAAGCTTACATACGCGAACGAGCATTCGCAGACGATTTGCCAGTGTTCGCTACCATTCGCTTCTACTTGTGAAGACGTCTTTATAGTGCAGGTAACACTACAGAACGAGCATAGCACGTCAACCCAGCAAGCACTGTATTGTTAATTTTTTGTGCTAATAATCCCCAACAGGTTTAACTCTATTACGTCACAATACTTTGATACTCGGAAACTCGGATAGGATTATTTCAGATGGCGAGTGCATTGTGAACTAGGAAATGAAGACGTTCCACACTTCGCAGACGACGCCTTTCACTGGCTGCTCATTGCAACTGAAGATGAAATTTAAAAGTAGAACACTAATTGCTGACGATCAACGTAACAGGAAGAAAGTTCGGCATTTACACAATGGTTATTAGCAACTGGAAATATTTACTGACTGTATGCCATTTAAATAGCTACTCTAGCAGTAGCTTGGGCGAAATACATCAAGGATTTTATCATCGTACATATAAATAAGATAATGCCAATAAAGCGTGATTAATGAAAAGTGAAATATAGATGTAAGCTATCACACAGATTACATGATAAAATAAACTATATTATTTGCTAGAGTATAAATAGCTTCATTGCGGGCAAAACTATATTTATTTATTTATTACGTAGAAAACCTTTATAATTACAGTGATAAATCAACATCTAATTTTGCTGCCATAAGTGGAAGCAACGAAAATGATTAGGTCTTTGGCAGATTTTCTATTTTAGTCAGAATGAGAGACCCTAATTTGTACTCCTTTGTTTTCAAGGAAATTTGTTGCTCCTTTTTTTTTATAAGAAGGTACGAACCTTGTGCTTATTAATTCGTCCCATCTGATGGAATCAATGCAATTTTATCGTCTTTCTCGTGTACCCACTTGGATCTTCGAGTGATCGACATTCCTCTACCAACCATATTTGTTTTTCTTTGGCGTTTGTGCTGTGGATCTTTTGGACCCGTGGACCCCACAAACACATAAGACCTTTCCATTCTTCCGTCATCAACATCATAGTCTTTTCACATGAGTCCACTACTCACACATCTCACCTCAACATAACCAAGTAGCTTTCGTACGGAATAAGACCGCTGTGCGGCTATCACCGGGACGGAGAGGATACGAACTTCCTTTGATGGTTTGTTAAAACACCGAGCACTTGCGGAACATGAGCGACCACCAGTGATTTCGGACCGAACATGATCGGATGCCGTTTGCTAGCGTTCGCCAACCGTTTCCTCTAGGAAAGAGTTCTTGTTGGCTACTGTTCGGTCGCTTGTCTCGTTCCGGTCTAAGCCATACTACATAAACACTTACGTATATTCACGACCAGCCGAAAAACGCTCCCATCGGAGCACAAAAACTGCAAATATGTTCCTGTTTATTTAAAAGTCTCTGGCTGAAATGTGGGGTACCAGCTGCCTTATTTTACCTTCTTCAGCACATTTAAAAGTTTTCCTAAATATTTTGGAACACGAACATATAGCTCTTTTTCTTAACATGAAGCTAATCTCAAACTCCCACAAGCTCCCGTAACTGTAACTCACTCACTCCCACTGGTTTATCGCTGTAAGTTCTTCATACCCACCTGCTCTCAATTACCCTTTCTCACTCACTCAGTCAACCCAACTTATTATATATTTGTGTCTCTCTCTCTCTCTCTCTCTCTCTCTCAGTGTCTGTTGCGTCATAGGCACAGTATCCTTCGTTCTGTCCTAATACTAAAGTCTCTTTCACTGTCTCCCTCTTGCTCTCCCTAACTGCTGCTATCTCAAGCCTTCCTTTCTACTGCTGCCGTCTTTCTCACGGTTACTGTCTCTCTCTTCCTTGGTGTCATTGCCATATACTCTCTCTCATCATCACTGGCGTTTACCCACATCCAGTTTCTCTTTCCTTTATTTCTCGACTCTCTCCCCACCCTCTCTAGCACTGACTCCTTCACTGTTTTCCTAGCACTGTTATGCCACTGTCAACTGAGGCGCAGATCCACTGTGACCCTCTCTTTCTCCCACAATGCCACTGTTTTCTTCGCTCTTCCTATAAAACAACCACTCTCCACTATCTTCCAGTATACAGGGTGTCCCATTTATCTTGACCACCTGAAATAACTGTCCAGATGCAAATTACAAAATGTTTCACGCAAATGTTCTTTAGCCGTCAGGGGGGCATTAGTCAGCATGATTGCCTTCGTTGTAGCTATGTTTTTTTTAGAAAGATATGAACAGCAGTATGACTTTTTTAAATGGCACCCTGTATTTTTTATTCGGTAATTCATTTCCTCTCCTAAAGACATACTCAAAAATGTATCACAATGTACCATTCACTGATACACAACGCTATTAATCACAAAACACAACATTGACTTTGAGCCCGGGATCGCAAACTCGTCCATTTCCTAGGGTTGTCAGAAAACTAATGAAAATCGTGTAAAACCATAACACAAAGTTGACTCTCCTGTACCATTGTAGAGAGTAGAACATTCAAAGGTGCTCAAAGTGATGACCCTGGACACAGATACTGGTGTACTCATTGAATGAAAGAATTATTTACTGCTTCCAGTGTTGCCTGCTGAAGATAATTACAAGCAAGCACGATGCGTCTCTGCGTGTCCTCTGGACTTGTTGGAATATCGCGATAGACAACGTCTTTAATGCATCCCCAAAGAAAAAAAATCCAGAGGATTTACATCAGGAGACCTAGCAGGCCAAGTAACTGTTCCTCCTCGACCAATCCACCTGGCAGGATACCTTCGGTTCAGAACACGACGTGCACGCAATGCATTATGTGCCGGACATCCATAGCGTTGACACCACATAAGCATTCTGGTTCTTAGCAGCACTTCATCCAGAAAAGCATGAATAATTAGTTTGAAGAAGTTGACATAAGCTGTGCTGTTTAGACTACCATCTACGAAATAAGGGCCAATAATTGTAGTACCAAGCATCCCACACCAGTCGTTAACTCTCTACTGAGGCTGATGTTCCACCTGTCTAAGCCATCGTGGGTTGTCACTGTGTCAATAACGCATGTTTCTTGTATTTATCTGTCCTTTGTTTGAGAAGGAATATCCATCGGTAAATAGAGTATTGGAGAAGAAGTTCGTGTAGTCGAGGATTTGCTGCTGTGCCCACTGACTGTACACGATTCTGGAAATCATTCCCATGCAATGCTTGATGTAGGTGTACATGGTAAGAATAAGATGCGCACTGGTTTTAGGAATGCCAATCTCGTGTTCAAGCTGTCGTGTACTTGCACGTGGATTCATAGCAACGGAAGCGAGAACAGTAACTGCGGTAGCTTCGTCTCTGCGAGTGCTACGACTATTGTGTTGTCGTGGATTGAAATTTCCCGTTTCCTGAAGCGTCGCAACAAGACGAGAAAACATCCGTCTGGAAGGTGGGTACTTGTCAAGATATCGCTCTCTGTCCGCTTCCGCTGCCTGCAGAGCATTTCGCCTACCTTCAACAACAGCAATGAAAGAAACGTTATGTCGATGCAATTTGTAGAAAGGACAGCCTTTACTGTATCCCTACTCTGCACAACAGTATTTAAAAGGACTAAACTACTGTACTAAATGTAACTGTACATAAGAAAACAGTATAGCAATTACTGTTCTGCATAGATGAGTAGCATTTCTACCTTTTCTTCGTTGGTGAACATTCTACTCACACAACTCTTCAACTGACGATGGTTGACGGAATGACGGGTGTGCATTCTACTTATGTATACATTTGTCCTCTGTCAACGTCAGCACGTGGATGTGTTCCATTATCCCGAGTACCTGCACTAAGCGCTGAGAGCGTCAGCGTCAATCATGTGTTATGTAATTAATAACATTGTGTTTCAGTAAATGGTGTACTGTGATACATTTTTGAATTGAGCTTTAAGAGAGGAAATGAATTACCGAATAAAAAAATGCAGGGTGACATTTGAAACAGTCATACCACTAGTCACATGTTCGTAAAAAAACAAAGCTACAACGAAGGCAATCATGCTGATTGATGTCCCCCTGTCTGCTAAAGAACATTGCTTGGAACATTTTACAATTTTCATCTGGACAAACAGTTATTTAGGGTCGTCAAGATGAATGGGACACGCTGTATATTACTTTTCCCTCTCTCTGTCACTGACACTGTCCACTTCTGTCTCAGCATGAAAAAGCTCGGATATATTAGTATACCAAAATTTTTGCGAAAATTTTAACGGTGCTGAGAAAGGTAGAATGAGGCACCTGGAACCCCTGTTTACAGCGAGAGACGAACATATTCGCATTTTCTAAAATAATTCAGAACTAATTTCACATGTCTGACCGGATTTTTGCAAGTCCATTAGTACCACAAGGTGGACGCTTTACGCCACAATTCTCAGTGCTACATGAATTTATAATAATTTTACGTATGTATTTAATGTGTGCATTTAAGGTAAATTTGAACCTCTGTACCTCACAAACGGATTAAGACACGAAGAATAATTTCGACTTTATTCGAGATCAGGATCTTAGGAATACATCGTAAAAATTACACCCATTTGCTGTTTACAGCTTCCTCGGACACGGGGGCTGGGATTTGGTAACCAAAAAAACAGGTTTTGAGGATGTTTCTCAATAACAGATAAAGATTTTTTAAACAGTAAGATGAATCTTCTAAATAAATTCTTAGAGTTTATACTGTTTGAGCAATTCTTGCGATGTTTTATTATTTCGCTTGATACCAGACTTTACTAATGATTCAAATGGCTCTAACCACTATGGGACTTGACATCTGAGGTTATCAGTCCCCTAGACTTAGAAGTACTTAAACCTAACTAACCAAAGGACATCACACACATCCATGCCCTAGGGAGGATTCTAACCTGCGACCGTAGCAGCAGAACGGTTCCGGACTGAAGCGCCTAGAACCGGTCGTCTACAGCGGCCGGCTAGATTTTACACATAGAAATAGGTTAAGTTTTGAACCTCCATATTTTGGAAACGGATAAGACATTGAGAAAATTTTCAAGGATGCTCAAGATCGGGATGTTAGGAGGATATCGTAAAAATTTCGGCCATTTTGTGCCCATAGCCGTATTGGAATCATCGGCTGGGTTTTGGTCCGATGGCGACGACGAAAATATAGTAATAAATCATTTTTGTGAAGTTTTCCGAGGAATTGCCCTTGAACTAATTTTGTCCCCACAAGTCCCACCAAGCCCACTGTAGACCAGATTCAATGCAAAAAGAGGCAATCGATTTTCTCCACTTGCCAAAGCAAGTATCCAAAATTGACCCTGTACTGTAGGCTAATGAGACTAAGAGCCGACCGGGGTGGCCGAGCGGTTCTAGGCGCTGCAGTCTGGAAACGCGCGACCGCTACGGTCGCAGGTTCGAATCCTGCCTAGGGCATGGATGTGTGCTATATCCTTAGGTTAGTTAGGTTTAAGTAGTTCTCAGTTCTAGGGGACTGATGACCTTAGAAGTTAAGTCCAATAGTGCTCAGAGCCATTTGGAACATTTTTTGACACTAACTCTAGTTCAAGGGCTATTCAAAACACTGGACCCCTGTCTTTTGTCACCAACAGAACCCGAGGTATGAGCTCCGCAAACTCCAATTTCATACGCGACGTTTTGAAACATATGATGTCGCATGCATACCAATAAGTAACTTCAGCACATGGTGTTCCTTGCTCTTTACTACTGCGCAGGCGCGGCGGAGTCCCGCATCCTGGGTCCCACGGAGCAGGTGGTTCGCGAGGGCAGCACGGTGACCTTCACCTGCGAGGCGGCCGCCCTCTCCACGTCTTCTCCGGGCGCCGCGCCGCTCCACTGGCTGCACGAAGGCCGGCTCATCAGTCTCCAGGTGAGGCCTCACTGTGCACGCTTGCTGTCACCACAACCGCCAACACCATCATCAGCCATTTCACTTGAGGCATATGGATCTACACTACTGGCCATTAAAATTGCTACACGAAGATGACGTGCTACAGACGCGAAATTTAACCGACGGGAGGAAGATGCTGTAATATGTAAATGATTAGCTTTTCAGAGCATTCACACAAGGTTGGCGCCGGTGGCGACACCTACAACGTGCTGACATGAGGCACGTTTCCAACCGATCTCTTATACACAAGTAGCAGTTGACCGGCAATGCCTGAAGAAACGTTGTTGTAATGCCTCGTGTACGAGGAGAAATGTGTACCGTCACGTTTACGACTTTGATAAAGGTCGGATTGAAGCCTTTCGCGATTGCGGTTTATCGTATCACGACACTGATGCTCGCGTTGGTCGAGATCCAATGACTGTTAGCAGAATATGGAATCGGTGCGTTCAGGAAGGTAATACGGAACGCCTTGCTTGCAACGGCCTCGTATCACTGGCAGTCGAGATGACAAGCATCTTATCCGCATGGGTGTAACGGATCGTGCAGCCACGTCTCTATCCCTGAGTCAAGAGATGGGGATGTTTGCAAGGGAACAACCATCTACACGAACAGTTCGACGACGTTTGCAGCAGAATGGACTATCAGCTGGGAGACAATGGCTGCTGTTACCCTTGACGCTGTATTACAGACAGAAGCGCCTGCGATGGTTTACTCAACGACGAACCTGGGTGCACGAATGGGAAAACGTCATTTTTTCGGAAGAATCCAGGTTCTGTTTACAGCATCATGATGGTCGCATCCGTGATTGGCAACATCGCGGTGAACGCACATTGGAAGTGCGTATTCGTCATCGCCATACTGTCATATCACCCGGCGTGATGCTATGGGGTGCCATTGTTTACACGTTTCGGTCACCTCTTGTTCGCGTTGACGGCACTTTGAACAGTGGACGTTACATTTCAGATGTGTTACGACTCGTGGCTCTACCCTTCATTCGATCCCTACGAAACCCTGCATTTCAGCAGGAAAATGCACGACCGCATGTTGCAGGTCCTGTACTGGCCTTTCTGGATACAGAAAATGTTCGACTGCCGCCCTGGCCAGCACATTCTCCAGATCTCTCACCAATTGAAAACGTTTGGTCAATAGTGGCCGAGCAACTGGCTCGTCACAATACGCCAGTCACTATTCTTGATGAATTGTGGTATTGTGTTGCAGCTGCATGGGCAACTGTACCTGTACACGCCATCCAGGCTCTATTTGACTCAATGCCCAGGCGTATCAAGGCCGTTATTACGGCCAGAGGTGATTGTTCTGGTTACTGATTTCTCAGGATCTATGCACCTAAATTTGCGTGAAAATATATCCACCTGCCAGTTCTAGTATAATATGTTTGTCCAGTACCCGTTTATCATCTGCATTTCTTCTTGGTATAGCAATTTTAATTGCCTGTACTGTATGTAGCCGCTGTACGTATTACATGGAAATGACGGAAATCGTAGGATAGCGATATGCCAATATACAAATGGTGGTGGTATAGTGTGCATGGCGGAGATGTTATTTGTACTATAGTGATTCACGTGAAATGGTTCATTGTGGCCGCTCTACGTCAGGTAGCAGACTTTGAAAGTGGAATGGCATTTGGAGCTAAACGCATGGGACATTCCATTCTAGACTTAGTTGGAGAATTCAATATTCCGAGATCCACCGTGTCAAGGGCGTGCCGATAATACCAAACATCAGGCATTACCTCTCACGACGAAGAGTGCAGTGGCCGATGACTTAACGACCGAGAGCAGCGTCGTTTGCGTAGAGTTGTTATTGGTAACGCACGAACACTCTGCATGAAATAACCGCAAGAATCAACATGGGACGTTGGACAGGGTGGAAAAATTTTGCTTTAATGGTTAATGGCAGCAGACGACCGGCGCGAGTGACTTTGCTAACAGCGTGTCATCGACTGCGGCACCTCTCCTTGGGTCATGACGATATGTGTTGGGCCTTAAACGACTGGAAAACCGTGGAATGGTGAGATGAGTCCCGATTTCAGAAGGTAAGTGCTGATGACAGGGTTCTAGTGCGGCACAGACTCTTACGAAGCCATGGGCCTATGTTGTCAGTAATGCACTGGGCAATCCGGTTGTTGCTCCGTAATAGTATGGGCTGAGCTCTTGCCCAACTGAACCGATCAGTGACTGGAAATGATTGTGTTAGCTGAGGCGTGGAGACCATATTCCGGCATCCATGGACCTCATCTACCCAAACGACTATGTAATTTCTACGGATGACAATGCACCATGTCACCGGGCCACAAATGTTCGCGGTCAGTTTGTGGACCATTGTGGACAGTTCCAGTAAGCAATTTGCCCACTCGAATCGTCCGGCGTGAACCTGATCGAACATTTACGGGACATGATCAAGAGAGATCACTTCGTGCACAAAATCCTGCGCCATCACAACTATGGACAGCTAAAGAGGCAGCATAGTCAATATTTCTCCAGGGGACTTGTTGAGTCCATACCATGTCGAGCTGCTGGCCTACAGTGGACAAAACGCAGAGCGACATGTTAGGAGGTATCCTATGATTTTTGCCACTTCAGTGTATAATGTCATCCACCCACTTCGCACTGTGCAGTCGCCTTATCTCGAGGTGTCCAGCACAGCAATTTACTGGTCCAGCTTCGACTCATTCAGCTGCCTGCATGTCTCACCCACTTCCAGTTTATTTTAGTGGTTGTGACAACCACTAACCCCTCCCACTTTTCCACCCTTTGCATAATGGTTCTTCCATGTATAAAACAGCCTGAAGCATCCGATTACTTCACAAATAAATAAATAGTTAAATATTTGATTTTAAGAAATTCAAACATGATTAATTAAAACTCAAAATCCTAATTATGTACACTTTATTAGTTTCAGATTATTCATCCTTAAAGTAATAAACAAAATCGTAACCAAAACGGGTAAACCGAAAGAGTTATAAACCCTTTATAAGTTGGCGTAAGACTGTTTTGACGAATAGTCCACGGTGTTAAACTGTTTATTTTAGGCTTTATCGTCGCTAATATAGCTTATGAAAGCAAGCAAGCTGCAGTTCGACGATAGAATGTCTTACAAATCTTACAATGTCAATTATATAATTTACTTGATGGGTATGTTACAAAATACAGATGCTCAGATACGCTCCACTCTTTATTTGTTACGATGCAGGTATTAGATTTCTTACTTTAGTGCGCTGTTAGGTTGTTTGATAATTTTTCTTTCGGTGATTAGATATTAGTCAATGTTTCAATACTGAGATGTATGCATATCAGGCATTTAAGAGTTTTAATTTATTTCCGCGATTGCGTTGCGTACTGAACCATTGGGCATGCTTAGCTAACACTTATTGCAATAAACCGTTTCACAGCTTATGGGAATAATCAACGCAAACTAACGCGCTTTACATGGGTTTACAATTTATTGTCTGTTTTTATATTGCCGTATTAGAAATTCAGAGTCTTCGCACCTTTGTACGATAGCTGGGTAAAGTGTACCAGAGGACGGATTTTACTGAATGAAGATAATTATGTTTGTTGCTCTTTCGGGTATTCAAATTATGGGTACAGTACGAAAGGTAGGGAAACATGTCACGGAATTTTAGTTGGTTTGTTTGTGATAGTGCAGTGATGAACGGCCACATGTCCTTCAGACAGTCCGCCGGCATCCGTAATAGCAGTGGTGGAGTGGTATCCCCTCACGCATTTATTAACCAGTTGTATGCAATAGTAGGAAATGTTTAAACTCAGGGTTTTCTGAGACATAACAGCTTTCGAGAACTTACAACTTCCCCCTTGCTGGTATCGTTTCAAATCCCTGCATGCCGCAGAACTATAACGGGGTGTTTGTCCTGAGTGATTCACAGAATATGTACGCGAACGTCCGATTTTTATATGCTCCTAGTCCGAGTACCCGGATAATGCTAGCGGTATTCGCCATGCTCGTGTATAAAAATGATGACATGTACGTTTCGCTAATACAACGTTGTTTCACGGTAAATTATTAGCAGGAACCAGTTTGTTTTATTCAATATGTGTGTTGATGGTCTGATGTACCGTTTCGAAATACGAATGATAATCACTGAACTCTAATTCACGACTCCCTAACCCATTCACTATCCCACTGTAAGAATTTGAAAGCTGAGTTCATTTTAGTATATTCGATTCTGGTACAGTAAAACTGATATATACTTGCCGACGATCATTCAAGCAAACTATCGGAGAGCTATCGTCGGAAACTTGAGGAACTAAAAGCCAAGTCGTTTCCGTTGCAGGCCATAAATCAGATCATTATCCTCTATAGCTTGTGAAACAGACCTTCTCTTCATAGTTAATAGAAAATGATTCAGATAAAACTGAAATGGATGTACAGCCACAGTGCGTCTCATACCTATTTCATGGCAGTGCGTTCTGCCTTGCGAACCTTTCTTTTATATATAGCGATTCAGCTATTTCCCAAGTAAGCTGACAGATTATACTTTATTTTTCCCCCACGCAGCCAAAGCACATGACATCTAATGTGACAATGCAAGAGTTTGAGTGTAAAATAAACGCTTCTTTATTGGGAGTAATTTCAGTAATGCAGAACCTCGTTGTTGGACGCCTCGTGTAACTTTCAGTTCTCATTATTCTGGTGAAGCTAAACACTCCGCCTGTCGCGGAATTCTCACAGATGAGAACATATTCATTTTGTTGGAAAACTAGGGAGCAGCACGATTCTCGTCTACTTTTCTGTGTCAGGGAGTACGTTACCCAATATTGCCTCTGTTGCGAACGGTTTAATATTACAGGTATGAGAGCCGAATTGCACCAACGAAAAACTGTGTGAGCAGTAGCAGTGAGGTGACAAAAGTCATGCGGTACCTCCTAATACTGTGTCGGACCTCCTTTTGCCCAGCGTAGTACACCAACTCGACAAGGCATGTTCTCAACGAGTCTTTGGATGTCCCCTGCCGAAACATTTGCCCATGCTGCCTCTACAGTCGTCCATAATTGCGAAAGTCTTGCCGGTGTAAGATACTATGCGCGAAATGCCTCTCGATTATGTCCTATAAATGTTCGACGGGATTTATATCGGGTGATCTGGGAAGGCAAATCATTTGCTCGCGTTATCCAAAATGTTCTTCTCAAGGCAATCGCGAACAGTTATGGTTCGGTGACATGGTGCATTGTATCCATAAATACTAACAAAGAGATAGAGGGGCTGGCCAGTACTTACCTCAGCTCAGTACAGCCGATAGAGACACAAAAAACAACCGAAAATTTAAGCTCCTAGCTTTCGGAATAAATGTTCCTTCATCAGGGAGGAGAGAGGGGAAAGAAAGGGAAGAAGGGAAAGTGGATTTAGTTACTCACAACCCAGGTTATGAAGCAACAGGGAAAGGAAAACAGGGAAGGTAGCAAGGATGGAGGCATGGTTGTCAGAGGGAAGCCAAAGATATTCTACTGCAGGTACTGTGCCAGCTTCAAACCAAAGAGGATGCATACAGAAGTAAAGAGGTGTATAGTATAAAGATGTAGGATGGAAAGATGCATGAATGGCTAAAGAGGAAAGGGAAAGAGGAGAAGACTGAAAAGTAAATGGGAGTGAGGTTGTTTAACGTAGGTTTAGTCCAGGGGGATGGCGGGATGAAAGGATGTGCTGGAGTGCAAGTTCCCATCTCCGCAGTTCAGAGGGACTGGTGTTGGGTGGGAGAAGCCAAATGGCACGTACAGTGTAGCAGGTTCCTAGGTCCCTAGAATTATGCTGGAGGGCATGCTCCGCTACTGGGTATTGGACATCTCCTAGGCGGACAGTTCGTCTGTGTCCGTTCATGCGCTCAGCCAGTTTAGTTGTTGTCATACCGATGTAAAAGGCTGTGCAGTGCAGGCATGTCAGCTGATAAATGACATGTGTAGTCTCACACGTGGCCCTTCCTTGAATTGTGTATGTTTTCCTAGTAGCGGGGCTGGAGTAGGTGGTTGTGGGGGGATGCATGGGGCAGGTTTTGCAGCGGGGTCGGTTACAGGGGTAGGAACCACTGGGTAGAGAAGGTAGTCTGGGAATATTGCAGGGTTTAACAACAAAACCATCCCTTGCAGACGTTTCAGGAATTCCTCACATCCAGTGTTGCCTCCCAGTCCTTCTTGAAGAACATTCCGACAACCCCCAACATCACCCCAGCTGAATCCCGTGCCATTAAACAGCTGAAAACAGACCGCTCTATTGTAATCCTTCCGGCGGATAAAGGCTCCACAACTGTGGTACTTGACCGTGTGGAGTATGTGGCAGAAGGACTGCGTCAACTCTCCGACACCTCAACCTACAAAGCTGTTACCCTGGATCCCATTCCCTCCATTCAGACTGAGCTGCAGAAAATCCTAAAAATCCAAGGTCCCTCACAAGGCCTCACAATGGCTTCCATAGACTTACTCACTCCACCTGAGCCACGTACCCCTACCTTCTACCTATTACCCAAAATCCACAAAGAGAACCATCCTGGCCGTCCCATTGTAGCGGGCTTCAAAGCCCCAACAGAACGTATCTCAGCTCTGGTAGACCAACACCTCCAACCTATCACCTGCAGGCTCCCATCCTACATCAAGGACACAAACCACTTCCTAGAACGCCTCAAATCCATTCCCACTCCTCTCCCACCTGAAACCTTTCTTGTCACCATAGATGCTACATCCCTTTACACAAACATCCCACACACCCATGGTCTCTCTGCCCTTGAGCACTACCTCTCCCAACGCCCACCCGAAGATCTTCCAAAAACCTCGTTCCTTATCACACTTACCAACTTCATCCTCACCCATAATTACTTCACTTTTGAAGGCCAGACCTACAAACAAATCAGGGGAACTGCCATGGGAACCAGGATGGCTCCATCCTATGCCAACCTCTTCATGGGCCGCATGGAGGAGGCTTTCCTGAAGACCCAACAGCTGCTTCCCCTGGCCTGGTATAGGTTTATAGATGACATCTTTGTGGTCTGGACTCATGGTGAAGAAACACTCCTTAATTTTCTCCATAACCTCAACTCCTTTTCGAATCTGAATTTCACCTGGTCCTTCTCCAAAACCAAAGCCACCTTCCTGGATGTTGACCTTCATCTTGTTGAAGCTCACATCCACACCTCTGTCCATATCAAACCCACCAACAAACAACAGTACCTTCACTTTGATAGCTGCCATCCATTCCACATCAAACGCTCCCTTCCCTACAGCCTAGGTATTCGTGGCAAACGTATCTGCTCCAGTGACGAATCCCTCAACAATTACACCAATAACCTGACCAGTGCTTTCCTCTCCCGCAACTATCCTGCAGACCTTGTCCACAAACAGATCTCCCGAGCAATACATTCCTCCCCGTCCAACAACAATATTCCTAGCCTCAGACCACACAGAAGCATCCCCCTTGTCACCCAATATTATCCTGGCCTCGAATACATCAATAAATTACTCCGCCAGGGATATGACTTTCTCAAGTCAACCCCTGAAATGAGATCATCCCTTGACAAAATTCTCCCCACACCACCCAGAGTTGCCTTTCGTCGTCCCCCTAACCTCCGTAACATCCTTGTTAAACCCTGCAATATTCCCAGACTACCTTCTCTACCCAATGGTTCCTACCCCTGTAACCGACCCCGCTGCAAAACCTGCCCCATGCATCCCCCCACAACCACCTACTCCAGCCCCGCTACTAGGAAAACATACACAATTCAAGGAAGGGCCACGTGTGAGACTACACATGTCATTTATCAGCTGACATGCCTGCACTGCACAGCCTTTTACATCGGTATGACAACAACTAAACTGGCTGAGCGCATGAACGGACACAGACGAACTGTCCGCCTAGGAGATGTCCAATACCCAGTAGCGGAGCATGCCCTCCAGCATAATTCTAGGGACCTAGGAACCTGCTACACTGTACGTGCCATTTGGCTTCTCCCACCCAACACCAGTCCCTCTGAACTGCGGAGATGGGAACTTGCACTCCAGCACATCCTTTCATCCCGCCATCCCCCTGGACTAAACCTACGTTAAACAACCTCACTCCCATTTACTTTTCAGTCTTCTCCTCTTTCCCTTTCCTCTTTAGCCATTCATGCATCTTTCCATCCTACATCTTTATACTATACACCTCTTTACTTCTGTATGCATCCTCTTTGGTTTGAAGCTGGCACAGTACCTGCAGTAGAATATCTTTGGCTTCCCTCTGACAACCATGCCTCCATCCTTGCTACCTTCCCTGTTTTCCTTTCCCTGTTGCTTCATAACCTGGGTTGTGAGTAACTAAATCCACTTTCCCTTCTTCCCTTTCTTTCCCCTCTCTCCTCCCTGATGAAGGAACATTTATTCCGAAAGCTAGGAGCTTAAATTTTCGGTTGTTTTTTGTGTCTCTATCGGCTGTACTGAGCTGAGGTAAGTACTGGCCAGCCCCTCTATCTCTTTGTTAGTAATTGTTTCACATCTTTATATGAGATTTTCCATTAATTAGTTGTATCCATAAATACCGTGTCGTTGTTTGACAAGATGAAGTTCATGAACAGCTGCAAATTGTCTTCAGGTATCTGTCCATAACCATTTTACAGTGAATGATCGCTTCCGTTTGATCAGAGGACCGACTTCCCACCATTATAGAGTCACTACCAGCTTGCACAATGCCTTTTTGACAACTTTGGCCCATGACTTCGAGGGTTCTATGTCACACTTGAACCCACCATCAGCTGTTACAAACTCAAATGGGTACTCATCTGACCACGTCATTGTTTTCCAGTCGTCTGGATTCCAACCTACATGGTCATGAGTCCAGGAGAGGCGCTTCAGGCGATGTCGTTCTGTTAGCAAAGGCTCTAACGTCTGTCATCTGTTGTTAGAAAAAGCTTTAGCATCGGCCGTCTGCTACCGAAGCTCATTAACACCACATTTAGACGCACTGATCTAACGGACACCTTCGTTGTACGTCCTATGTTGATTTTTGCTGTTATTTCACGCAGAGTTCCTTGTCTGTTAGCACTGACAACTCTACGCAAACGCCGCTTGTCTTGGTTGTTACGTGAACGTCATCTGCTACTGTGTTGTCCGAGGTGAGAGATAATTGCTGAAATTTGGTAATCTCGGCACACTCTTGACACTGCGGGTCTAGGAGTAGTGAACTCCGTAACGTTTTATGACTTGTGTACGTGATTTTTCTATCATCTGCACATCTGTATATGTGCATATCGCTATATCGTGACTTTTCTCACCTCAGTGAATGCCAGTTTTATTACTACTGAGTAAATAATATGTCCTTGCAACTGACAATTAGCATATAATTTCACAAGTGTGTCAACTTACCTGGTTGTTTAAAAAATAAATGAATTTTCGCTAAAAACCTCCATGTATCTGGCAGGTGTTACACATCTTGTTTACATTTTCCACTTACTACTTTTTCATTAAATTTACAGCAAATATTCGCTATAAGAATTATATGTTATTTTTCAATGACTCTCAAGACAAATAAGTGGCAAATCTCTAACGCATGCCTGCATCCTCAAGACAAATAAGTGGCAAATCTCAAACGCATACCTGAATGAGAATGTCGATGCTAGCTAAGCTGTGGTTTGTGCTGTTGTATCTGACCACTAAGTGCACCTGTGCAATGACAACAACTCGTTGCAAGTTTCATTTGTCGTCAGAACAGTGTTCTTTGTAACTGGGATTGCATTATGTTGGAGTTAAGTGAATTCAAAGGATGTGTCGGAATTAGTATTGCATGCAGCTAAAGTGGAAAAACGTCATGAGGTAAATCACAACACAGACGAAAGTATATATTGCGTGATCGTGACAGTCATTTAAGAGGATTGTAACGAAAAATAAGAGGCCGACAGCCGCAAAAGTCACTGAAGATGTGACTGTCGCACTTTAGAAGGTAGCTTCATTACCTGGGAATAGCAGGATGGGCAGTAATTCCAAAACCACGTATCAGTCATGCAAATTCCTGTAACACAAAAACGTAGTCCCGGAGCCGTAAAACCTGGCCTATAGACCAACGAAAGAACGAAATTTGGTCGAATGTGTCTTTTTTCACAGTGTTTCCAACTTTTGCTGTGTTCCTAGACGACATCGTCCAGACTTGGTTTCGTGAAAACGAGGATGAATTGTACCATCCACCTTGCCAACCGAAATTATCAGATCTCATACACTACTGGCCGCTAAAATTGCTGCACCAAGAATAAACGCAGATGATAAACGGGTATTCATTGGACAAATATATTATGCTAGAACTGACATGTAATTACATTTTCACGCAATTTTGGTGCATAGATCATGAGAAATCGGTACCCAGAACAATCACTTCTGGCCGTAATAACGGCCTTGATACGCCTGGGCATTGAGTCAAACAGACCTTGGATGGCGTCTACACGTACAGCTGACCATGTAGCTTCAACACCATACCACAGTTCATCAAGAGTAGTGACTGGCGTATTGTGACGAGCCAGTTGCTCGGCCACCATTGGCCAGACGTTTTCAGTTGTCGTGAGATCTGGAAAATGTGCTGGTCAGGGTAGCAGTCGAACATTTTCTGTATCCAGAAAGGCCCGTCAGGACCTTCAACATCCGGTCGTGCATTATCCTGCCGAAATGTAGGGTTTCGCAGGGATCGAATGAAGGGTAGAGCCACGGGTCTTAACACATCTGAAATGTAACGTCCACGGTTCATAGTGCCGTAGTGCGAACAAGAGGTGACCGAGACGTGTAACCAATGGTACCCCATACCATCACGCCGGGTGCTAGGCCAGTATGGCCTTACACGAGGCATCACAACAACGTTTCACCAGGCAACGCCGGTGAACTGCTGTTTGTGTATGAGAAATCGGTTTCAAACTTTCCTCATGTCAGCACGTTGTAGGTGTCGCCACCGGCGCAAACCTTGTGTGAATGCTCTGAAAAGCTAATCATTTGCATATCACAGCATCTTCTTCCTGTCGGTTAAACTTAGCGTCTGTAGCACGTCATCTTCGTGGTGCAGCAATTTTAATGGCCAGTAGTGTAGTTAGGCACCCGTGGTCTAGGGGTAGCGTCTTTGATTCATAATCAAAACGTCTTTGGTCCCGGGTTCGATCCCCGCCACTGCATAAATAATGATAAATAATCAGCATTGGCGGCCGAAGACTTCCGGCATAAGAAGTCAGCCTCATTCTGCCAACGGCCTTGTCAAAGAGGGTGGAGGAGCGGATAGAGGTTCAGGGCACTCTCTTGTCTTAGGGGTGGGAAATTGCCCCTAAAGGCGGAAGAATCAGCAATGATCAACGACATGAGGATGCAGAAGGCAATGGAAACCACTGAAATAAAGACACGTAACGTGTATCCACAGGACATGTGGCCTGTAGTTGAAGAAATGTCATGATGATCTCTCCATTGGCAAAACGTTCCGGAATAGTCCCCCAATCGTATCTCCGGGAGGGAACTGCCAATGAGGAGGTTACCACGAGAAAAAGATTGAATAATCAACGAAAGGATAATGTTCTACGAGTCGGGGCGTGGAATGTCAGAAGCTTGAACGTGGTAGGGAAACTAGAAAACCTGAAAAGGGAAATGCAAAGGCTCAATCTAGATATAGTAGGGGTCAGTGAAGTAAAGTGCAAGGAAGACAAGGATTTCTGGTCAGATGAGTATCGGGTAACATCAACAGCAGCAGAAAAGGGTATAACAGGTGTAGGATTCGTTATGAATAGGAAGGTAGGGCAGAGGGTGTGTTACTGTGAACAGTTCAGTGACCGGGTTGTTCTAATCAGAATCGACAGCAGACCAACACCGACAACGATAGTTCAGGTATACATGCCTACGTCGCAAGCTGAAGATGAACAGATAGAGAAAGTGTATGAGGGTATTGAAAGGTTAATGCAGTATGTAAAGGGGGACGAAAATCTAATAGTCATGGGCGACTGGAATGCAGTTGTAGGAGAAGGAGTAGAAGAAAAGGTTACAGGAGAATATTGGCTTGGGAAAAGGTATGAAAGAGGAGAAAGACTAATTGAGTTCTGAAACAAGCTTCAGCTAGTAATAGCGAATACCCTGTTCAAGAATCACAAGAGGAGGAGGTATACTTAGAAAAGGCCGGGAGCTACGGGAAGATTTCAATTAGATTACATCATGGTCAGACAGAGTTTCCGAAAACAGATACTGGATTGTAAGGCGTACCCAGGAGCAGATATAGACTTAGATCACAATATAGTAGTGATGAAGAGTAGGCTGAAGTTCAAGACATTAGTCAGGAAGAATCAATACGCTAAGAAGTGGGATACGGAAGTTCTAACGAATAACGAGATATATCTGAAGTTCTCTAACGCTATAGATACAGAAATAAGGAATAGCGCAGTAGGCAACAAAGTTGAAGAGGAATGGACGTCTCCAAAAAGGGCCATCACAGAATTTGGGAAGAAAACATAGGTACAAAGAAGGTAGCTGCGAAGAAACCATTGATTGATGAAAGGAGGAAGTACAAACATGTTCCGGGTAAATCAGGAATACAGAAATACAAAGTCGCTGAGGAATGAAATAAATAGGAAGTGCAGGGAAGCTAAGACGAAATGGCTGCAGGAAAAATGTGAAGACATCGAAAAAGATGTGATTGTCGGAAGGACAGACTCAGCATACAGGAAAGTCAAAACAACCTTTAGTGACATTAAAAGCAACGGTGGTAACATTAAGAGTGCAATGGGAATTCCACTGTTAAATGCAGAGGAGAGAGCAGATAGGTAGAAAGAATACATTGAAAGCCTCTATAAGGGTGAAGATTTGTCTGATGTGATAGAGGAAAAAACAGGAGTCGATTTAGAAGAGATAGGGGATCCAGTATTAGAATCGGAATTTAAAAGAGCTTTGGAGGACTTATGGTCAAATAAGGCAGAAGGGATAGATAACATTCCATCAGAATTTCTAAAATCATTAGGGGATGTGGCAACAAAACGACTATTCACGTTGGTGTGTAGAATATATGAGTCTGGCGACATACCATCTGACTTTCGGAAAAGCATCATCCACACAATTCCGAAGACGGCAAGAGCTGACAAATGCGAGAATTATCGCACAATCAGCTTAACAGCTCATGCATCGAAGCTGCTTACAAGAATAATATACAGAAGAATGGAAAAGAAAATTGAGAATGCGCTAGGTGACGATCAGTTTGGCTTTAGGAAAAGTAAAGGCACGAGAGAGGCAATTCTGACGTTACGGCTAATAATGGAAGCAAGGGTAAAGAAAAATCAAGACACGTTCATATGATTTGTCGACCTGGAAAAAGCGTTCGACAATATAAAATGGTGCAAGCTGTTCAAGATTCTGAAAAAAGTAGGGGTAAGCTATAGGGAGAGACGGGTCATATACAACATGTACAACAACCAAGAGGTAATAATAAGAGTGGACGATCAAGAACGAAGTGCTCGTATTAATAAGGGAGTTAGACAAGGCTGTAGCCTTTCGCCCTTACTCTTCAATCTGTATATTGAGGAAGCAATGATGGAAGTAAAAGAAAGGTTCAGGAGTGGAATTCAAATACAAGGTGAAAGGATATCAATGATAAGATTCGCTGATGACATTGCTATCCTGAGTGAAAGTGATGATCTGCTGAACGGAATGAACAGTCTAATAAGTACACAGTATGGTTTGAGAGTAAATCGGAGAAAGACGAAGGTAATGAGAAGTAGTAGAAATGAGAACAGCGAGAAACTTAACATCAGGATTGATGGTCAGAAAGTCAATGAAGTTAAGGAATTCTGCTACCTAGACAGTAAAATAACCAATGACGGACTGAGCAAGGAGGACATCAAAAGCAGACTCGCTATGGCAAAAAAGGCATTTATGGCCAAGAGAAGTCTACTAATATCAAATACCGGCCTTAATTTGAGGAAGAAATTTCTGAGGATGTACGTCTGGAGTACAGCATTGTATGGTAGTGAAACATGGACTGTGGGAAAACCGGAACAGAAGAGAATGGAAGCATTTGAGATATGGTGCTATAGGCGAATGTTGAAAATTAGGTGGACTGATAAGGTAAGGAATGAGGAGGTCCTACGCAGAATCGGAGAGGAAAGGAATATGTGGAAAACGCTGATAAGGAGAAGGGACAGGATGATAGGACATCTGCTAAGACATGAGGGAACGACTTCCATGGTACTAGAGGGAGCTGTAGAGGGCAAAAACTGTAGAGGAAGACAGAGATTGGAATACGTCAAGCAAATAATTGAAGACGTAGGTTGCAAGTGCTACTCTGAGATGATGAGGTTAGCACAGGAAAGGAATTCGTGGCGGGCCGCATCAAACCAGTCAGTAGACAGATGATCAAAAAAAAAAAAAAGTGTAGTTACTGTGGTCGCCTTCGTAGAGAATGGCGGTTGATCGCGATCCACCTCCATCATCTTTAAATGAACTTGCCACTTCCTTGCAAGAGGTTCGTTGAAAACCGTACAGGACGTGAAGGTGACTCTTGGCTGTTTTGAATGCCATTGGTTTCCCTGTACCCTATTAGGCATGGTCATGTGTTGTGGTTCTTGGTGTTTCCACATGTTTATCTATTTTTTGCAAGCTCAGTGAAAGCCACACCCAGTGACAGTAGTTAGGTGCTCCCAGCGCAACAGAAAACGGTGTTTATTTCAATATTGATAGCGAGCAAACAGCTTGCTGAAGAACGTTATAGCTATACATTGGTGGCCGTAGTGCACTGGCTTTTGGCGTTATTTTTTATCTTTACTGATATTTCGCTCTGCAGAACTGAGAGGGCAGTCTGGCAACGCTCCAGCTGTTCACTGTTCAGCCAGTTTTAAAATATGGAAGATTACCTAATACGTTAAAAATAGTTTTTAAAAGTGTTTTAAATTATTACACTTTTTTATTTTCGCGATAGTAAAATTACTTTATAATTGGTGTTTAACATTAAAATTACCGCGAGAGAGTTTAAAAGGAACTCTGCTCCGTGCTAGGAAGTCGTGCATCTGATGAGGGGCCAAAAAGGAGGGTGCCTCGAAATCAGTAGTAACGGAGTGAATGGCTGAGAGGAAAGAGTTAGGCTCTGTGGTAGACCCTCCGCCACACACCGCAAGGTGACATTTATTAAAGTATCATGATTTAGTTTTAACTGCGGTAGGACGTAGATATGCTAATTAGCATAAAGTTGCTCCCTTTGTTGTTCTCACAGTATCGTTCTAAGTTTAAAATAAACTTCATTCATCTTTACATTGACTACCATCACGGAGATTTTGAACAGGAATACACAGCTTAAATAATTAAGTGGGCGCTGATAATTGATTCTTACGAGAAACTGCGTTAGACCTACCTAGTAGGTACATGCTACAGTTCTCCCTTTCGAGCTGATGACAACAGCGATATGTCGTGGCATCAACGTGCACGAAAAACGAACAGCGTTTGGGTAGCCATCACGAACCTTGACTGTCTATTTGCAAATCACAGCTCATGAAGGGCAGGGTGCAAGATGCGTACGTATCGCTCGTTGGCCTGTCAGCCGTGCTACGTTGATGGTCAGGCTACCGGTGGAGGAGCAAGAGGAGAGGGGAAGTGATGGCCGTGGGACTCTCATGTTTATGGAGTGTTGCTCAAACAGTCCAGCAACTACGGGCTGATGCAATATCTTGCCGAAGAGAAGCACCACCTGCAATACGACTATAGGTATTGTTCGCCTAATTAATCTCTGTAGCTCCACCACCTGCCTGTATGATGACCCGCTGAATCGTGGGATGCATCACCTCAGATGTTTGCGACGTCGTCGTACTATGGAGTCGGTGCGCACCAGTGTTCGGCCAATGTAAGAACGAAACAAAAAAAACGTAAAATCTAATAGTGTAGTTTTCATTTTTTGAGTGCTTTGTGGGAGGTTTTTACGGTTTTACTGTTACATGTATAATAAACAATAAAAATGTAGCAAAAGTAAAATTCAGAATGCAGGGTATTTGAGCTTTCATAGCATTAACATTATCACACAATATTATGTTCATTTGTGCATTTTCTATTAAAATGTGGCTTTTCGTAAAAATAAAGTTTAAAGTATGTTTGTATATATTTTTTGGCTCAAATGGCTCTGAGCACTATGGGACTTAACATCCGAGGTCATCAGTCCCCTAGAACTTAGAACTACTTGAACATACTAACCTAAGGACATCACACACATCCATTTCCGAGGCAGGATTCGAACCTACGACCGTAGCAGTCACGCGGTTCCAGACTGAAGGGCCTAGAGCCGCTTGGTCATATGTATATATAATATATATTACGTGAGATGAATGTAAACCTTTACATGGAAAACTGAACAGTTCCACTGAAATTACTGAATGCAGTTTCTATGGTTATTTAAAGGTAGCGCTCTGTTATATCACACCAGGGACAATGCGTGACAAAAAAAATTTTTGGAACCTAAGGGCTGGATTACTAAACCATCGCAAAATTTACGAATGCAGTTGTTACTAATTCGCGGTTCCTGCCAATGTGGTATTATCAGCAAAACATGACAGTTTGTGCTTATTTTGTATGTGCTATGTCGTTGGAGACCCTGTAATTGGAGCTAAGTAGTACATAAACTATAAATTATGACTTCCTTTGGATGAAATATTGAGTCGTAGGATTTACGTTGGCTTAGTAACAATGTAACACTTCCCCTCTGCCCCCTTCCCCCCCCCCCCCCTCGCCCCTCCCCCCTCTTTAGTGTCTTAGGCTTAAGCAACGTGCCTGAGTAATCGAACAATACGGGTTTATATCTCCGACTGATCTGGATCAACTTACATTTTTCTGTATTTAGAACTGGGTGCCATTCATCACACAAAGTACAAAATATGTCGAAGTCATCCTGTACGCTCTTACAGTCAGTCAAAGACGAATCTTCCCGAATACCACAACATCACCAGGAAGCAACCGTAAATCACTGCCCAGTGTGGCAGATTATTTATGTATATATAAAATAATAGCGGTCCTATCACTTAGGAGAATAAACAATTCTATTAAAGCTATCCTGTTTTGGGGTAAAAATAAATACCATGTGACTAGGGCCTCCAGTTGGGTATACCGTTCGCCGGGTGTCTTCGATTTGACGTCACTTCGGCAACTTGGGCTTCGATGGGGATGAAATGATGATGATTAGGACAGCACAACACTCAGTCCCTGAGCGGAGGAAATCTCCGACTCAGTCGAGAATCGAACCCGGGCGCTTAGGATTGACATTCTGTCGATATGACCAATTTTTTCTTTTTAATCTTATTTTGTTCGTTTTTTAGTTCGTTGTATTTGCTCGAGGTGGACGTCGCGAGACACCCGTTTCAGTTCGTCGTGGATTCATTAACCCAGTTTTTTTTTTAATTACAGAGGGCAGCTAACCCTCTGACTGAACACGCTGAGATACCGTGCCGGCAAATCCACTCAGCTACCGGGGGCGGACTGTTCTGGAGTACTGTTGTGCAGTATGGGCCCTTTCAGATAGGATTGACGGGGGGCATCTCAGTATTTCAGAGAATGACAGCCCGTTGCATATTATCGCGAAACAGAGTGTCACGAATATGATACGCGATTTGGGGTTAGAATCATTGGCGCAAATGCGTTCACAGAATTTCAGTCGCCAGCTATCTCCTCCGAATGCGAAAATATTTTGCAGTCCCCCACCTACACAGGGAGAAATGACCATCCTAAATAAATAATTTACAGCTAGAACGGAAGTATTCTCGTGCTCGTTTACCGTAAGTGCTATTGGAGAATTGAATGGTCGAACAGTCTGAAAGTAGTTCTGTGAGTGCTCTGTCAAACATGTAAGTTTGATTTCCTTAGTAGTCATGTAGATAAAGATGACAACATGTCCACCTTTCTCTCGTAGCTCGAGCTTGTGCTCCGTCTCTAATGACCCTGCTGGCGACGGGATGTCAGACCCCAGTCTTTCCTCCCTCCGATTGCCAGCCACAGGCACTGTTATATCAGCTTTCAGATACAGACGGCTTAAATATCCATTCCTGATGGGCTCATTCTCAGTTAATCAGGACCTGTAAATGGAAGTGCAGCGACTGGCTGGAAATTCCACACGAACTCCGTGCCTTAATTCACTTCTCCAGGACCTCGCACCTTTCCAGGTCAAACAATCAATGATCATTTTATCTCGCCGGAATAAAAAAAAAAAAAAAAAAAAAAAAACGTGGTGGGATCACGTACACGAAATGCGATTTACTTAATTTACCTAGCACTAGTTTATCGGATCACGTAATTTAATTTCCTGCAATAAGTGTTCCTCGGCCCGCGGTGCGAGGGTGGAGGGCCACGGATGAAAAATAATGCGCGCTCCCCCATTATCGAATGTTATCGGCCGGCGCCCGGGGCTGTGGCCGGGCGAGAGTGAGTTCGCGAGACACTGGCCGTGGCCCGGTCGTTAATGGCGCCGCTGCCCGATAACGCAATAAATAGGCTAGGACCGCCTTCGTCACGGCGGGGCTGTAAAACTTTTTATCACGCCAGTAGATTGCGTTATTTGTCGCTCCGGGCTCTGGAAATTTATACGGCAATTAGATTGTAAACCGGTGGAGTTGGAAGCTCGGTGGCAACTGTCTCTGGCAACTTGAGGGACTGTTATGGTGGGTCACGGGAGCAGCAGGGGGAAGAGTGAGCCAGGCGGGGGATTGAGGGCGGGGTGAATGGTGTTACACGGAAATCGGTGAGTGGTAGCGCGTTGCGTATGTTTCTCCTGAAATGTGCCACGGAGAACCTGCAGTGACGTCATGGTACTCCGCTTAATTAGCGAAAGGCCGGGTGGAAGTGTACCGATATACCACATGAAGCATGAACTGTCCAATGTTGCGAACCTTTCCCAAGAGTTTTAAAACACAAAAAGAAAACTGATTTTTGCGGATGACATAGAACGATAACGGGGTATGTAATTTGAGTCTACACACATGCATTTATTTTCTCCCCAAACAACGTTATTATTATTTATTTATCATTTATTAAGTATTATTGATGTTAATGTTACTGTTATTGTTGGTCTAGAGTGATATCTACGTAATCAGTTACAGCTTCAAAATATGTCAGAAACATGGCCTATTCCATGAGTAGAGGGAGGCCATCTAAAGGAATCAAACAGATAATAAATAAATATAGGTATGTATTTTCCCATGTTATGCAGTAAACAAGCGGTTCAGTGCTATGATATCTGACAGCCTGGTTAGCAACAAATTTCTATTCTTTGAATATTTCTCTGTGTTGGTTTTACAACAGACATAAATTATAATTTTATTTCCGTTCATAAATTATCATGTACTATAGGTATTTATGAATTGCCAAACCCTACACATAAATCGTTTAGGTCTCGATAGGGGGTCAAGAATCTGTACTCCTTCTTCCTAAATTTCCACAACCTATTCTCAGCCTCATTCTTACAAGGACTTATTCGGTTCTGATCTTGATAAAGTGTAGCACAATGACACTGAAATATAAAGCGATCATGAAGTGAAAATGTTTATTTAAGCAAAAGATGGGTTTGAGAGGCCCCATGTTCACTGCAATTTGCTTTCATTTGGAACACTTTCACTCTTTGTCTTTTGGTATACTGTAGTAAGCTGCTATTACGCTCCATGCTCACGTTACCATTAACATCAGCATTACTTGTTTCATGCTACTTAGTACTACAACTGTCCTGTTTTATGAAGAACAGGATAATTCTAGACGTACCTGCTTTATGGCCTACAAATTTAATTGCTGTCGGTTAATGGTGGTCCCGGTGGAGGTTCGAGTCCTCCATCGGGCATGGGTGTGTGTGTTTGTCCTTAGGATAATTTAGGTTAAGTAGTGTGTAAGCTTAGGGACTGATAACCTTAGCAGTTGAGTCCCATAAGATTTCACACACATTTGAACATTTTTTTTTTGATTTGATTAATGTTGGCAGTAACTCGTTTAGTCAAGGTATTGAACATAATCTACAACACAAGTAACTGAATATTTAAACACATACATTAAAAATCACTCTTGTTATTCGTGGACTATCAATTCATTTAATACATGAAGGTAAGACCTTTATATGATATGCAAATCCAAAAATTGGAATGTTCATGGAATAACAGTGTTGGGTACCTGTGGAAAGTATATAGTTTCTCTATTAACACCTAATTAAGATGAAGCCGCACAGAACATTGCGGCAGCTACCTACCCAAAAAATTTAATTTGGTGCTGAAAATTAAAAGCGGTTTGATTCCCAAACTATAAAGCTTTTATTGTTTGTCTCATGTGAGCTGCCGTTCTAGGTTGGCTAAAATAAAAATCCCCTAAAAATTCTGAGTTGCCAGTATAACAGTCACAAGTGGAGCACTAGAATTCGCTTCTGCATACTACAATAACGTTCCACTGTTCCATATGCTACTAAGCTCGAAAGAATACTAAAGAGAAAAAGTAAGAGTAAATGAAAGTCATCAGCTGCACACAGCAATTTATAACAGGAAATTGCACTCACTCAACGTTACCTAAAGAGAAGCCCATAGTGTGGCTGTGTGATGTCATGCAGTGAGGGCTAGACTTGTTGAGGTGCTGTGCTGACGGAGTCAAGATACGTGCCCTGCAATCTTTCTCAAACTATTTTACAGAATATATTCAGTAACAAAAAAAAAAATAAAAAAGATTTCCGTGTCACTGGTAGCTTTAGATATCAACTGTGTGATAGAGTGCCCATCATCTCGCTAATGGTCATAGTTATTGTGATACATTTAAACAAGACACTGTGCAAAATTCTGGAAATTTGCATTGGTAAATAGAGGTTCCTATGATTTTTAGTTTCGTGTATATTACACCATATGTTACTTCTTCTTTACATTTGAGAGGAGGTCTCTATCTATCTCCAATCTTAAGAAAATGGATTTTATGTAGGGTATTCACTTTCGAATGCACTTGGACTAGAGTGAAATATTCATAAAGTTCATAATCTGTTGTAAGCCATTCGAGACATAGACACGACATTTGCTATGAATAGTAGAATTTAAAGAGGATAGTATTTGGCCAGTGGTTGAAATGAAAACTTTCTCATCTTCGACGATCTAACAGAAGCTATGGTCTTTATTTATTTTCATATCAGTACCGAAATTTTTTAAGTCTTCGACAGCTAACGAATTGAGAACTGCTGGTACGAAAAACAGAAATTTCATCATTACTTTTACCGCCACAATGAGATTTTCCGTGTGTTATTGACCTCTGTGATCGCCATTTACCTTTTTAATAAGCATTCCTGTTCAGGCGTCCATCGGAATAGCTACTGTAAGACACAGTTGAGTAAATTACACGAGTTCTGCGTTTTGGCAATAAAGTAAGATTGTACCTGTCAACGAGAGAAATTAGCCAATATCCGTAAATAATAATGCTTCCTCAAATAAGAAAAGATTAACATTCCAGACAAGAACAAATCGACAATTCTGTTGCAGTTTTGGCAGAATCCTGTAACTTGGCTTGGCTCTGAGCACTATGGGACTTAACATCTGTGGTCATCAGTCCCCTAGAACTTAGAACTACTTAAACCTAACTAATCTAAGGACATAACACACATCCATGCCCGAGGCAGGATTCGAACCTGCGACCGTAGCAGTCGCGCGGTTCCGAACTGAGCGCCTAGAACCGCTAGACCACCGCGGCCGGCAATCCTGTAACTCATCATGTTTTTAATGTTGAACAACTGGTACTGGAACTTATCAAAGGATTTTATATCTGCACTTCAGTTAGCTTTGACATATGAAAAACCTGCAGCAGATAGTGTATAATCTTTCCTTACTTATCTCCTGCAGAGTGAAGGAGAGGATATACTACAAATGTATCTTAATTCACTAGTCATATTTTCTTTGACGAATTGCTGGCAAGTTTCTGTTAGTCATCAAAGTGTGTGGTAAGAGCTCCAGGATTTGGTATGTTCTAATCCCAGTTGTTCACTATTAAAAATATAGTGTTTTACAGGATTTCTGCCAAAACTACAAGAGAATTGGCCATTTATTGTTGTCTGAAATGTTAGTCTTCTCTCATTTGAAAAACCATTATCAGTTATCAGTAAGGGCTACATTTCTCTTCTTGACATGATTAATTTCGCTACTTTTGCTAAAACACACTACAATTAGCACAAACTCACCTTGCAGTGACTATTGCGAGATAATTCTGAAACTGGATGTTTTATTAACCAAGCAGTTGACGATCAGAGAGGTCAATAACTTACATAAAACACCAGTGTGTCAGTTTAAAGTCAAACAAGAAGAGGAATTTCATGTTTCTTATTTTAGAAAATTCTCTTTTCACAAGTTGTCGATGACTCTTCAGAAATTGCGGTACTGGTTTAAAAACAATAGAATAAAAACTGTAGCTTCTGCTATATCGCCATAGATAAGAAAGTTTCGTTGTTGACCATATGGCAAAATACTATCCATTTTATGTGCTATCATTTGCCAAAATCTAAATTCATTATCTCTTGGTTTACAAAGTATGAGGAATGTGCAACTGGAAGAACACACTACGTAAAATTAATTTTATCGAAATTGTAGAGAGACAGAGTCCTCCTCACAAGACTGAAGAAAAGTTCAAACTGTTAGCTTAATTTTGTACAAAGTAACATATGGCGTAATGTGAACCAAATGGAAAATTCGGTAAGTTGTAAAATTTCATTGGGAAGTAGTAGAATTTCGTGCATTGTCTTACTTAAATGTGAATATCACAAAAGTGTGGCCATTAGCGAGATGAGGGGCACTACACAATGAGGCTGTCATATAAAGCTACAAGTATTGTAGAAATCAATTTTTGTTACCGAACAGATTCTGTAAAATTGTTTGAGAAAAACTGCTGGGCATGCACCTCGGTTCTGTCAGCTCAGCACCTCGTCAACTCTTATCTGCTCTGCATGACATTGCATGACTCTGCCATGGCCTTCTCAGGTAGTGGTGACTGACTGCAATTTATTGAAAGCAAATATCTGCACTATCATACGTATTCACTCTATCCATTAAGCTATTGATCACTGAACTGAAAATCAGATTATATCATGAATACCATTATATATTACCTGTGGCGGCAATATTAACTCCCTTTAAAATATGTCAGCTGTGATGTCCTCACTTGGCCGAAATATAAACATATTAGTCTGGATAGAACGCTGATGATACATGATTCAGTTTCATGCTGCTCCTCACAGACTGATGCAGGTTGCGGTTTCCCTGCCTCTTAGGTGCCTGTTCTGCATCTAAACCACAAGAGTCATTTGTGTACTACATACCCCTAACTCTAAGCTAGGTGGCAGTTCAGAAGTTCTTAGCATGAAATAATTTTTCAAAAATGTTAATCGTATAACTTTTACCCATCACTCAGTAACAATTTTAAATTAAATATTCTTGTCACTTATATCTGAAATTAGTGTTATTGCAGAAAATAAAAAATAGATTATAACTAAATCATTTCAAATTTAAGCTAGTCTTATAAACAGCAGGTGAACGACAGATGCAATTAATATTCCCTGAACGTTCACTCTGCATTCCCTGCATGTCTTTTCTTCTTTTGTTTTTTCTCCTTTTCATAATCTCGTGCCTTCTGCAAACTTAACTTCAACTGTGAACTTATTTTATATCAAATCATATCTCTCAACAACAACAACTATTAATTATTTAAGACTGTTTACACGGATTTCCTTAGCCCTTATCTGTGCTGATGTTTTCGGGTTCTTGCTTCTGTACAGGACAAACAGGCAGAAATTTTTTAATCCACTAGAAAAAATATATGGATTCCCTTCGACTTGAAAACTTAGATAAGTCCAGTTTTGTATCACACGCTGCTCATCACAAACACTCTGTAAGTGATATCAGTGACAAGCTTTCTGTTCAACACAATAATGGAAAAGCGTTACAGATTTACCCCTTGAACAATTAGAGATTTACATTTAAAGTCACCTCAAAAAGTGCTTGAAACAAACAGAATCAATAATAGAACTCTTTCTTCCAAAATTTCCATGACGTCCTCTAGCCAAAACACTAAGAAAGATAATAATAAGAAATATTGATCCTCCTGCATAAATCAGGTCTTTCAGTCTTGTAACAACTTTTATATTCTGTGACTCATTCATTATTTAACTCATTCACTCTTTCATTACACAGTAAACAGTTCACTCTATTTGTTTATCTTTTGTGTACCTTTTTAAGCCATAATCCTTGTATATTATCAATCCAGGAAAGCAAATGCAGTTAGCAGGATTCTGTTAAATACATTATCTGTATTTGTAAATACTTATTTTGCAATGTAATGCATCTCAGGCCAAAGATCTGTTGTATACATATTCATTTTATTTACATCCAGTGGTTCCACTCTGTGAATAGCAGTGACGCCTAGTGCTGCTAAATACTATATTTGCACACCCGATCCACATCACCACAGTTTCACTAGTTACACTTGGTTCTCGATATAATGTACCTGTAACACCTCCATCTGATAATCAGCCTGCAGTGGCTTGGAAACTAATTAATGGTACAATAAATTGGATCTAAAATCCAAAATAAAAGCAGCTGGCTAAATAATTATACCGAGATAAATCATCAAATTGAAGTTAACCTTTTGAAAGATTTACTTAACTAGTAACAGAAAAACGTCTTACACATTCATGCTGGTGGAACCCAAACAATTAAAAGTTGCGATGTGTCACTTTTGAGCAGCAACAATGTACACCACTTTCTGCAACGGTTAAATTATAATGTATACCAAGATCACGAAAATCCTCAACGATACCTGGTGTTTAACTCGAGTAGTATTACAAAACAAAATATCATATGGTTTTACAGGCTCCACCAGCACAGTTAAAGGTTAAAAAATTTTCATTCTCAGACGAGAGAGAAGGTAAATTATTGGAGCTTACTTCACCGGTAAGAAATTATGTTCTACATTAGGACAAGATCGTCTCCGTAGCTGAACTGTTAATGTCACTGCCTTCACTGTAGAAGCGTTCGATTCCAGATGCCTCCTTGGGTCGAAACGAGGGTTTGGGAGTGGTGGTCACTCAGAATCGTGAGGCTAAATGAGGAGCTGCCTGAATGAAGAATCAGTACCATCATCAGCATCATCTCTTGGCTATAACGGCTAGACATACTCATCACGTGTCTCACGATCATAGATCTCTCCTAGTACTTCCTCGTAATCCTCCACAATCTGTGATGGGTGTTTACACTCTTACTAAAGACAGTTGATTTCGTGTGAGGAGCACCACTGTCTCCATAAATTCAAAGACAAATATCGTCTCCACCAAGTTCTTAAAATACGTTCTTTATTTATTACTACTGGTCTGTTTGGAGCTTAAATTCGCTGTCAGGAATATAGATGGGTGTGGGCTCATCCTTCTGATAAGTGCACATATCTTAACTTCCTGATTGGTGTCCCATTCCGATTTCTGGGAGGGGACAGCTAAGGGACAGTGAGAAAAAGATGAAATAATCAACGAGAGCGTAACTTTCTACTACTCGAAGGGTGGAATGTCAGTTTGTACGTGCTAGGGAAGCTAGAAAATCGGAAAACTGGAAGAGAAATGGATAAGAGATAGGATATTTTGTCGCAAATTGACATTTTGAGGCTATGACTGTGGACAAAATATAGGCTTATTCATTCAAAGAAAATGACAGCAGCCATCCACTATTTATAATGATGTTTATTTAAGAAAATAGCGCCGTAAGTGGTTTCGATCCGACAGCCTTATGCTCAGACGGCTCTTTACAAGAGGCATATGTGGCCAAGTTTATATTAGTTTTACGCACTTTGTTCCCACTTCTGGCGAAAGATACTTGGGACTGTGGTGGTCTACGTTAAAAAGTCGATTTTAGGAAAGACTTATTTTAAAGTAACTATCCTTCAAAGCGATCAGACACAATGTAACTATCCTTCATAACGATCAGACAGAATGTAACTATCCTTCATAACGATCAGGCAAAATGTAGTACGTACGTCGAAAACCCCTCGTTACTTGTTGGAATGTTGCTGCCTTGTGTTCACGAGCCGGCAGGGGTGGCCGAGCGGTTCTAGGAGCTACAGTCTGGAACCGCGCGACCGCTGCAGTTCTAAGTTCGAATCCTGCCTCGGGAATGGATGTGTGTGAAGTCCTTGGGTTAGAGAGGTTTAAGTAGTTCTAAGTTCTAGGGGGGACTGATGTCATCAGAAGTTAAGTCCCATAGTGCTCAGAGACATTTTTTGAACACCATAAATATGATCAGGAGCGTAAGAAACTGAGCATGGCAGAGATCTATGACCTCATTGAGTTACTTACATTGGTGCTGTCAGATAACAACTTCAGTTTTAATAACAAAATATACGAATAGAATGATGGGATGGGAGTGTGTAATAGTGTAGCCGGGAAGTTAGAGAGATTTATGTAAACCACTCAGAGTAAACTTTTTCAAAGCTAACACTCACATCAACTACAAAATCATCTACTAAAACGGTACATGGATGATACCATCATTCTTTTCCATGGTACAATACGAATGAGGAAATTGACACATTAGCAACAAAGCTGAGCAGCATGCATAATAACATTACATTTAGTGTCGAGCATGAATCCAGTAACAGCACCAATTTCTTAGAATCAAAAATCAGCAGCAAAAGCCAGAAACATAGTTTCGAAATTTACAGAATTTAGGAACAGTCATAGATGTGTACATCAATAGCTCACTTTTCCATCAAGACCAGCATAAAATGACAGATTTTACGTCCACATTGAACCGACTACATAAAATTTCGCTTAAACAAGCTGAAAAACGTGAAGAAATTAATACAATCAAAACCATAGCTTCAAACAATGGATTTCGCTCTCACATGATTCCTGAACTATCACAAAAAATCCAAAAAACATCAATCAACAAAGCTTCATATCAGGAACCTATGCAGTTAACACAAAAGGCGGTAGACAACAACAGAACATATGTCTCAGTTCCTTTTCTAAGAAGGATATCTTACAAAATAAACATGTTTAAAAACACAAACACAAGTATAACTTCCACATGAATCATAAACGTCAGCAGCTAGCCATTCACAACTTAAGGAAAAACAACCTGCAACACAAAGATAATGTATATATAAAATCAGTTGACAAAATTGCCCATCCTTTTGTTAATTCGTAGTACAAACTGGGAGAATCTTTGAAATTATGTTCAAAAAACATTTATGTGCCATTCACTGGAACAACTTGTCAAAATCCACATTAGCAATGCACAAGACTGTCAACAGGCATGCAGTAAAAAGCATTGAAAACCATATCCAAATAATGCATCATGCTGAGAAAGGTAGCCTTATGAATCTTCTCGAATAGATAGAAGTATATGTACATTAACGCAAATCACAGCATCACCTCCTCAATGAACAGACAGAGTTAGCCCCACGTAACCTTTCTACAAAACTTCACTCACATATACCACAATTTAAAACATAAATAAACACTGCTCCTTTTCACAACAACATGCCGCCATTAATACAATAAAAATAATCCAACAAAACACGACAGTAAAATATACCAGCCTGATCAGTCTCACATAAATACATTTGCTAAATTTATGCCAACTTTCAAATATATGTCATAAGTTAATATAATTTCTGCTGTCGTAATATTTATTTGTTTCTCATCACTAATGGGCTCCCTGAGTACCACAATTCTTACAAAATATCATTTACGTAACATTTCCTGAGGAAGTGGTTGCTGCATCTGTTGACTTTACACGGAAAATACTTTTCGGTGTGTGTGTGTGTGTGTGTGTGTGTGTGTGTGTGTGGTGCTTTGGGTAATGTGGATGTATGCAAATCACATACGTGCTGCATACACTCTATAGTATTTCGTGAATACAGGCCAATAACATTCCAAAAAATTACATGTAATTTTTGAGGAAATGTTACTAGTACTACTCAGTCTTCAATATTGGTTACATTGTGTTCTCTTGTTGTAAAGTGTAGTTACGTTTAAATACGTGGTTTATAACGTTTTTTCAACCGTAGGGCACCACCTACAACGCGTATCATTCCCGAAAAGGTAGAATAAAGAGCAAAAAGTTTATATAAATTTCAAACAAACGTCCATCTTGTGAAGAGCCGCCTGAAGTTACGGGACCATTTAATTTAATAAATAGCATCGTTAATTAAGGCTTGTTGCTGTGTTTTTCTTTGAAAGAGTCAAATTACATAAGAAGATAAGGATTTCCGGTAAAACCATCATAAGGAAATAGTGTAAAGAGAGTATTCTTTATGAACAGGAATACAGCACAAAGAATAAGTTACTGTGAAGAGTTCAATGATAGGGTTGTTTTAATCAGACCTGACGGCAAACCAACGCTGACGACAGTGGTTCAGGTGTACATGGCGACATCGCAAACAGAAGATGAAATGGTAATTAAGTATGGAGTGATATGCTAATCTATTAATCATGAGGGATTGGAACGAGATTGTAGGGAAGGAATAGAAGAAAGCATTCGGGACAATTACGACTGGGTAGTAGGAATGAGAGAGAGGAGGAAGACTAATTGAGTTCCGAAAAAAATTTAAACAAATACCAGCGAATCTTTTGTTCAAACATCACAATAAGAAGTATACTTGGAAATGGCCCGGGAACACGAGGAGATACCAACTGAATTATGGTCAGACAGAGATTCCGAAGTGAGACATTGGATTGTAAGGCATACACGGGAGAGGATGCATACTCTGAAGACAATTTAGTGTTGACGAAGAGTAGACAGAAGTTTAATAGAATCGTCTGGAAGAATAAGTACGGAACATCAAACACGGCCAATAATTCCTCAGTGATGAACCGTCATTGAAATTCTCTAAGGATGTGGATACTGAATAAACAACATCCCGCTGGAGAGTTCAGTCGAAGACGAGGAGATATTTCTAAAAAGGACCATCATACAAAATGGACAGACGAACATAGGTAGAAGGAAGATAACTACGACAAATTTTGGTTAAAAAGAAATGCTTCAATTGATCAGTGAAAGAAAGGAGTAGAGAAATGTTCAGAGAGAGCCTGAAATACCGCAGTATCATTTAGGAATGAAATAAACTGGAAGTATAGGGAAACTGAGGCGAAATATTTTGCACGAAAAATTTTAAGACTGACTCAGCATGCACAAAAGTCAAAATAGCCTCTGGTGAAATTAAAAGTAAGGATGGCAACACTGTGAGTTCAGTGCGAATCCCACTGTTAAACGTAGGAAAAAGAGCAGTGGGTTTGTGAGTTGACGTGATAGGAGGAGGAACAAGAATCAGTATCGAAGACATAGATGATCTGTATTAGACGCAGAGTTTCAAACATCTTTGGAACACCTAAGAGCCGTCCGGAGTGGCCGAGCGGTTCTAGGCACTACAGTCTGGCACCGCGAGACCGCTACGTCGCAGGTTCGAATCCTGCCTCGGGCATGGATGTGTGTGAAGTCCTTAGGTTAGTTAGGCTTAAGTAGTTCTAAGATCTAGGAGACTGATGACCTCAGATGTTAAGTCCCATAGTGCTCAGAGCCATTTGAACCATTTTTTGGAAGATCAAAAAGGGTCAAGGGGCAGGTAACTTTCCTTCGGAATTCCCAAAATCCGTAGCGGAAGTGGGAACCAAAGACATATTCAAGATGTTATGTTGAATTTATGAGACTGGTGACTTACTATCAGAGAGTCAGAGTACTGTCATCCACTGTCATACACTATATTAAGCAGGTGTACCAGTTTCGTTGGCTCTTCAGTGCAACTTCCGCATTCTGTAGTCTCCTAAATTACCTACAAATTTTATAATTTATTTTCACAATTTTCTTTGTACTTTTTATGTACAGTTTCATTATTTGCTACAGTTCGAATATCCAGCAGTGTGGAAATGTGACTTTTACAAGTTACTTCAATAGGCTACACTCAGCATTTATTTAAAAAAAGAAACGTAATACAAAACCAACTCTTTACCACGAAAGGAGTAGCAGCTCGACAGGTGTTTCGGGGTGCCCAACCCTCCAAGTAGCACAGACTTCGTAATTCAGAAGAGTGAGTCAGTTGAGTGGTTCTGGAGACATCTAGAACATGTCAAATGACACAAGTCTGTTTCTCTAGAGCGGAAATGCTGTAAATGGAGCTAATTAAAATGTCAGCAACAATAAGGATCGAAAAAACGAAATACTATTTACTTCGCATATACAATGTACGAGAGGGGTTCATTAAGTAATGCATCACATTTTTTCAGAAAATTTCAGTTGAAAATGTGCTGAATTTGTTGTGGGACATGTGCAATATTCCTGCTTCAGCCCCTACAGTTTCATTAACTTCCGACAGGTGACGACGCCTTCAAAATGTCATCTGTAACGGATGTGCGTTCCAAGCATAGATGTGTCATTGAGTTTCATTCGGAGTAAAATGAGAGAATCGCAAATATTCATAGACTCTTGTAGAACGTCTACGCAGACCCGTCAGTGAACAAAAGCAGGGTGAGTCGTTGGGCGATGCCTGTGTCATCGTCAGCACAAGATCATGTAAACCTGTTCGATCTCCCACGTGCCGGCCGGCCGCACATAGCTGTGCTATCCTCAAAGGATTGAAGAAAAGACTTCAGCTTCTTCGTCGCCGCAAAAGTGCACACGAACTTTGCTTCTTAATGACTGTGTAAGACCTCACGCAAGACTGCGCACTTGAGATGAGTTCACAATACTTAATTAGAGTGTTCTTCTTGATCCACTTTACAGCCCGGATCTTGCACCTTGCAGCTTCCATCTGTTTGGCCCAATTAAATGCACTCCGCGGAAGTCAGTACATGGATGATGGGGAGGTTACTGAAGCAGCAGGACATTGTCTCTGACGTCGACCAATAGAGTGGCACTATGCGGGGGCACTGGTCCTCCCAGGAAGGTAGTGTAAGCCCGTTATATTGGACGGAGATTATGTTAAAAAATCGGGGCAAGTAGTCAAAAGAGATGGGAAAAATATGGTGTATAGGAATCCTTAATAAGACTAAAATGCTTTCAGAAACAAAATATACTGCCTTACTTATGGAAGAATGCATGATTAAACCTGTGGGTGATGTTGTGGGTTGCTAGTTTACAGAGCTACCATCTCTGACACCAACGTCGGTCCTCTGGTAATCGAGCTTGGATGAGAGACACGAGTGCATCGACCTACCACGCTGCTTCTGCTCCGTGCCAGAGTTAATCAGTCTTATTGACTGTCGAATGTCGCTGTGCCAGCCTATTGGCAACCAGTAACCTGCTGTTTTGTCCGTGGGTTATCTGAAAGAAGTACTGTCAGGGCAACTGTCAAAGACCTTCTACATCAGGGTCTGCGAAGAACAGATAATATACAGTGTTAAGTTATCATGTTGACAAAATTCATCACGAAAGCCTCCAAGAGAAGGCACAGTTCTCAACCTCAACGTGTCAGAAATGCAGTGGCTGCTGTCCAAATTACCAGCTACGACAAGCAGACATTATGGTGTTGTGTATATATTGGCAGAGATGCTATTACGCCAAGTGCTAGGACCGTATGACGATGACGAAAGCAGTGAGGGGAAGTTTACATTACTGGCCTTTAAAAATGCTAAACCTCGAAGATGGTGTGCTACAGACGCGAAATTTAACCGACAGGAAGAAGATGCTGTGATATGCAAATGATTAAATTTTCAGAGAATTCACACATGGGATGGAGCCGGTGGTGACACCTACAACGTGCTGACATGAGAAAAGTTTCCAACCTATTTCTCATACACAAACAGCAACTGACCGGCGTTGCCTGGTGAAACGTTCTCGTGATGCCTCGTGTGAGTAGGAGAAATGCGGTCCATCACGTTTCCGACTTTGATAAAGGTCGGATTGTAGCCTCTCGTGATTGCGGTTTATCGTATCGCAACATTGCTGCTCGCGTTGGTCGAGATCCAATGACTGTTAGCAGAATATGGAATCGGTGGATTCAGGAGGGAAATACGGAACGCTGTGCTAAATCCCAACGGCCTCGTATCACCAGCAGCCGAGATGACAGGCATCTTATCCCCACGACTGTAACGGATCGTGCAGCTAAGACTCGATCCATGAGTCGACAGATGGGGACGTTTGCAAGACAACAAACATTTGCACGGATAGTTCGACGACGTTTGCAGCAGCATGGACTATCAGCTCGGAGACCATGGCTACGGTTACCCTTGATACTGCATCACAGGAAGGGGCGCCTGCGATGGTGTACTCAACGACGAACCAGAGTGCACGAAATGCAAAACGTCATTTTTTCGGATGAATCCAGGTTCTGTTTACAGCATCATGATGGTCGCATCCGTGTTTGGCGACATCGCGTTGAACGCACATTGGAAGCGTGTATTCGTCATCGCCATACTAGCGTATCAACCGGCGTGATTGTATGGGGTGCCATTGGTTACGCGTCTCCGTCACCTCTTGTTCGCACTGACAGCACTTTGAACAGTGGTCGCTACATTTCAGATGTATTACGACCCGTGGCTCTACCCTTCATTCTATCCCTGCGGAACCCTACATTTCAGCAGGATAATGCACGACCGCATGTTGCAGGCCCTGTACGGGCCTTTCTGGATACTGAAAATATTCGACTTCTGCCCTGGTCAGCACATTATCGAGATCTCTCACCAATTGAAAACGTCTGGTCAATGGTGGCCGAGCAACTGGCTCGTCACAATACGTCAGTCACTACTCTTGATGAATTGTGGTATCGTGTTAAAGCAGCATGGGCAGGTGTACCTGTACACGGCATCCAAGCTCTGTTTGACTCAATGCCCAGACGTATCAAGGCCGTTATTACGGCCAGATGTGGTTGTTCTGGGTACTGATTTCTCAGGATCTATGCACCCAAATTGCGTGTAAATGTAATCTCATGTCAGTTCTAGTGTAATATATTTGTCGTATGAATACCCGTTTATCATCTGCATTTCTTTTTGGTGTAGCAATTTTAATGACCAGTAGAGTATTTTGCTCAGATCCTCAGACACGGATACATCCATCGTGATGGACAGGAGGCAGTGCCCTTCTGGAATGGTGAACTGGCGCGACTCTTGTGTCTAGTGTTGTCGCGCACAGTGTTGCTGTTGTCAAGGAATCCACAACAATGGCATTGGTGCTGACATTTCGTGGCGCTCCAGACGTCGCCGCTCTGTTGGCGTGGATACGTGGCTTGCTTTTCCGACTCAAAATAAGTGACGTGGCCTAAACGACCCTACACGGTTCGTGGACAATATTTTTTTCTTCTGGGGCGCTAGTGGAATGGGGTCATAGATATCCTGTTTGACGGTCAGTATAGCACTCGCGAAGCCATAAATTCCACACTCATATAATGTCGGACAGTCGGCTTCTGAAACATGATGGACATGATGGTAACCTTATCGCATGCCTGCACGAGATATACGATCTTGTCACAGATAACCAACGACCAAAAGCTATCTAAAAAAAAAAGTAAGTAGTGTAAATTTGCTTACGTAGAGGCTACTGATCCCGTTACTTCTATTGACCATGTTTTTTTGTATTAACATTTCCAAGCGCGTAGCACGCTTCATGCCCATTTTACCTTTGTTGCATGCCTTCTTCATACTGTTGCCTTTTTAAGGGCTAGTGGTGCATTTCATGAGCGCTGACTACGGTTTTCAGTTCTCAGCTTCACATGGGGTTCCGCAGTATCGAAGCAGCCGTCTGCTTGTAACATTGTATCGCCGATCGGAGATGGTACAACTCGATAATATTACAAATCGACCAATGGTATATTCACTACGCCCAAGTAAACATCTCCGACTCGACATCATATTCTAAGTCCTAAAGACCACACGCGCAACATATCAGCTCCAGCAACGGCAGCGCGCCAAAATTTGGTAGATAATGCTGATAGTGATCGTTTACGACCTTCCGAAGCTACAGCTTTTAAATTTCTCGCGCACTGCTTGTTTGTCTCTCGCTCCGTCCCACTGCACCCGCTTGATGTTCAAATGCGAAGTACTGTACATCGGATTGAGTTAGAGGTATGTGAAGTACTATTGTGACTTTGTTTGCGGTGTGTTCCAAAGACCGTGATGCCATAACAAAGTCGGCAACTCGCATAGATACCCCAGAAGATACTGATGTGTTGCAACGACGAATAGCAGGTGCTGATGGAGCCTCACCCTCTCTTCCAGTTCTGCACCGGCACCGCAAGGCGCTCGAAATCCAGTCGAGCAGAGAAAGGCTGTGCCGATTTTGAGACCTCACGTTCAAAAACCAACACTGTCTACGTAGATCACGTGTGTTACTCTTCTCTGGGACTCAACTGACATTCTGAACTAATTGAACTTTGTACATAGAGAGAAGAAATTTGTGAATGAAAGGGTGCGTTAATATTCGAAGACAGAATTGTATAAAGTTTAGCCTTTTATCTTTCTTATAATAAAGTCTGCTAAAATTTCATGTATTACTGTTCCACTCCATCATCTCCCAGATCAATAAAAGAACCCAAATTTACGTTGGATGTTTTCAGTTTCGTCAGGTCTTAACATTGGTAACAGGCTTTGTCCATTGTGTCAAGGAGAGGGGTTTCCATACTGTAAATCATATTAGAGATCTCTTTCATCTCATTTATATGTTGCGATTTAAAAATGCACTGTAAGTGGATAAAACCAATGACTGAGTCATTTAGGAAGTAACGGGGTGCTATTTCACTATTAACACAACTGTCGTGCGTTATTTTCTTTGTAATTGAAAGCTGACAATGTTAAAGTGGAGTATATACACTATGTGATCAAAAGTAACCGGACACCCCCAAAAATACACATTTTTCATATTAGGTGCATTGTGCTGCCACCTACTGCCAGGTACTACATATCAGCGACCTCAGTAGTCATTAGACATCGTGCGATAGCAGAATGGGGAACTTGCGGAACTCAAGGACTTTAAACGTCGTCAGGTAACTGGGTATCACTTGGTCATACGTGCAACTCGCGAGACATCCACACTCCCACACTCTTAAACATCCCTAGGTCCACTGTTTCCGATGTGATAGTGAAATGGAAACGTCAAGGGGCACGTGCGGTAAAAAAGCGTACAGGCCGACCCCGTCTGCTGACTGACATAGACCGCCGACAGTTGAAGAGTCTGGTAATGTGTAATAGGCAGACATCTATCCAGACCATCACACAGGAATTCCAAAGTACCTCAAGATCCGCTGCAAGTATTATGGCAGTTAGTCGGGAGGTGAGGAAACAGTGGAAAAACGCTGTGTGGAGTCACGAATTACGGTACACAATGTGGCGACCCGATGAAAGGGTTTGGGTATGTCAAATGCCTGCTGAACGTCATCTGCCAACAGTAAAATTCGGAGGCGGTGGTGTTATGGTGTGGTCGTGTTTTTCATCCAGAGGGCTTGCACCCCTTATTGTTTTTCGTAGCACTATCACAGCACAGGCCTACTCTGAAGTTTTAAGAACATACTTGATTCCAACATTTGAAGAGCAATTCGGCGATTCCGATTGCATCTTTCAGCACGAGCACCTCTTCATAATACACGGCATGTGACGGAGTGTTTGCACGTCAGTAAAACCCTGTAGTGGACTGGCCTGTACAGAGTCCTGACCTGAATCCTACAGAACACCTTTTGAATTTTTTGGAATGCCGACTTCGTGCAAGGCCTCACAGACCGACGTCGATAACTCCCCTTAGTGCAGCCCTCCGTGAAGAACGGATTGCCATTCCACAAGAAATCTCCTAGCACATGATTGAACGTATACCTGTGAGAGTGAAATTTGTCATCATGGCTAAGGGTGGGCCAACAGCATATTCAATTCCAGCATTACCGATGGAGAGCGCCACGAACCTGTAAGTAATTTTCAGCCTGGTGTCTGAATACTTTTGATCACGTAGTGTATATACAGTACATGCGCTATTGTTCAATATCAATGGCATGATTAAATTGTAAATCGAAAACAGTTAATTTCATTTCATAATAAATCTTCAGCTGCTTATGTTAACCCATTTTGTGGTTGAGGTGTGTGTTATAATTGCAAAATATCGATGCGAGAATAATGTTAAATAATGTTGAACGTGTATGTTCGTGGGGTTGTGTTATGTATCACACCCACAATACTTATCTGTTTTTCGCGTATAATAACATGTATTCTCGAACAAGCTTTCATATCAGGTTCTGCTGATGTGTCCATCTCCCTTCGCCTGTTGCCTCGTCTGCATCCAACGAGTAGTGGGGTACTGGTTCTCTCTCCTCTATAGAGCACTTCGCGCTCTGACATTAGGCTCCTGCAGTTGGGCGGAGCGAGTGACCAACAACCAGTGCGCACGAAATTTAAAAGCTGTGAGCGCTACCACAATTGTGAACCAAATTTTCGGGTGGGGGTGGGGGGTGGGGGATGACTGCTAGTAATGGTATCTTGCAAGTGTACTTTGTTCTCTTAAAAATATTAGGTCGAACTGGAGGCGTTTCCTTGTTAGTGACGTCATTTGAACTGACTTATCTTCAAGAAATTCTTTTTGCAGTGCATTTTTCCTCTAAGAAGTTCACTTTTTACCGAAGCATCTCTGTTGATTTTGTTCTTTTACTAATCTCAAAAATAAGACTGCACCAGAAGTGTAACCTTATCTTTTCCTGCTCGGCCGTATATGCTCCGAACCTCAGCAAAGCATAAAGTTATACAAAATGGTGCAATTCAGGGCATGTTCAAATAGGTAACGGGAACGCATCTGAGTGACAATCGCCGGTATTCCAACACAACTGTTTTGCCTTGAGGATGATAGAGTGTGCACCTGTCGACATGTGGGCTACTGTCGACAACTTCACCTTGCTGCATTCTACTAAGTTATTTGAACGCTGTATACAACAGGCGAAACTTAGCTCTTCTAATTCAAGGGGTACTTACAAGCAATAATTATAACGAAAGGGAGATGAGAAGCGAAGCGAATTCTAGTAGTGCCGCGATGGTAACGGATAAAGGCAGCGCCCACATATAACAAGCACATGTTATGTTACTCGTTGTACCTTACTTACTTTGGTTCTGTCTTCGATTATTGTCTCATGTAGTCACACGTTGCGCCACCCATAGCGGAGCTTCAGAAAATACTTACAGAAAAATAGATTTAGCTGGTCCTCATTTTGGTGTCAGAATAAAGGCTAAGAAAACTAAATGGATGCCAATTGAAGGAAATCCCTGGTCAAAACGAGTCCTTAGTCATTAATGGTAGTAAAATCGAGAAAGTAACTAAATTTAAATATCTTTGATAAACTCGAAACTTGATTGTGATGACGAAATTACGATTCGCTGTGGGTTTGCCAAAGAAACGTCCCGAAAGCTACGAAATGTGCTAATACACATAGACATGCCGCTCCATCTGAGAATAAGTGTGGCACAGTGCTATGTTATCCCCGTCCTATTCTATGGAGCGGGAACATGGTCAATTAAAGCAGCTTCTGGAAGGAGATTAGAAGCGACAGAAATGTGGTTCTTGGCCGATTACTAAAAATACCATGGATTGAGAATGTGAGCACTGCTGAATTGTTGCGTAGGGACGGGGTGGATAGATAACTAATGGGGACAGTTAAAACAACAAAGACATCGTACCTGGGGCCTATTATCAGAGGAAAGGAACTTCTGCAATTAATTCTAGAAGGCAGAAAGGGCCCACCAGGTACAACGAAGCAATCATGGCCCAGATTATCAATACATGGACAGGTAACAAAAACTCAGAGCTGGTTCAAGAAGCAAGGAAACGCCGCTTGTGAGCAGCGACGCACTACAAGTGTATAGCAGCAAGAAGAAGAAGAAGTCACACAGAGTTAGGGCATTGTACATTGCATCAATTTGCGAACAGAGAGGGTGAACAGCGACCACATCACAACTGAACAAGCCGAGGGAGTAGAAGGACCTGGCAAAAGCAAGGTTCAGTGGACGAGACTCGCCCTCCCGTGCGCCAACGCTTTTAAGTCTCGTACGTTCCACACGGCATACACAAGAGGCTTAGAAACAGCCAATTACAAGCCCCGAAAACACCCCCCAGCATGTGGGTGGACGCTCTAAGAGTTAATTTACCTCTCGTCAAATAAAAGGCTGTGTGGAAGGGGCTCCGAATTTCCATAAATACTCTGTAGGAGAGCTGAAGAAGTTCAGTCCTCCAGTCCTGACGCCTGGAACACCGTCGAGGTATTACTGTCATTCACTAATTAGATCCTAGAAGATCCATTACTATGTTACAGTCTCATCAAGGACCTACAGCAGCTTTGGAGACAAGAGGAAGACATGAATGTCTTTGTCACTAACATTTTATGCCAGAACCCTCAGACTTTCACACACACACACACACACACACACACACACACACACACACGCACACACACACACACACACACACACACAAACCTTGTAAACACTGAATATGCGTAGAGTTTGTAACTACCGCCTTTAAATGTAATTACGTGAGTGAAAGCTTTTGAACAGTGGTTCTACCGTATAATGCTTAAGATTAGATGGTTGGATTAAGTAAGCAGTGAAGGGGTAATAAATCGAATTGGGGCGAAGAGAACTTCGTGTCATAACTTGACTAGAAAAGGGTATCGGTTGACAGGGCACGTTGGGAGACATCTGGGAACAATTAATTCGGTAAAGGAGGGACGTAAGGGGCATAAAAATTGTAGAGGAAATCGAAATAATGGCTACAGCAAGCAGCTTCAAGTGGATATAGGTTGCAGTAGTTCCGCAGAGATCATGAGACTTACACAGGATAGGCCAGCCCGGAGAATTACATCAAACTACGAATAAAGACAACAACAACAACAAGAACAACAACATGTGCTGAACGCAGTGAACAGCCCACACGTGTGGATATTTAGTATCTTCGGTTCCTGTATCTGGTAACACTTGTAGTCCTTTTTTCCAGCAAATTGCCTGGTACGACATAGATGGCAGACAAATCGGGATACTTTCTGTGTTTCATAGTACATTTTAAACCACTACTTTACCGATACATTCTTCTATTAATGCCATGACTGCTCCACAGCTGTCACTGTACACAAATCGACATGACAAAATATGATAAGAGACCTGTGTTTTGATTGTGTTACTGTAGAAAGAACAACAGAGTTTTAGTTTAATTGGTTTCTTGCTTGTTCGCTTAGTGAGGGAATGTAACACCATGTGGTTAATTCCTTTACAGAGTAGCCAGAAACAGCCTGGAACGCTTGTAAAGGTGCTGTAGGGAAGGTGGAGCTGAGAAAAAGTCCCTAAGAAAAAATTCGATGCATTTCTCCGTTTCCGATTTAATTAACATTGAAGTTAACAAGTCAGGTCTACCAGAGACAGTGTCGCTCTACCAGAGACAGTGTCGCCAAACGTGTTCTTTGTTTGTTTTTTCCAAACTGAACAACGTAGCTTTCACTTAGCCAGATTAAATTTACCACCTGGGAAAAAAGGTGCATTTTAACTCGCAATCGGCACTTCAACTAGTGTTAACTCACGGAACAACAGACATCTGCGCGCTACAGCATTTTACTGGGTGCAAGTGTTTGAATTTGCGTGTGCAACGACCAGATTTGCCATCGTCAGTGCTAATTAAATGGGAATCGGCGCAACGTATCCAATTTTTTCTTAACTAATATTTCTCAATACAACGTGCAACAAAGTTAGAAACTGTTTCGACTGTGACTGACCACTCTGTACATGTTCGAACCACAAATACATTTTCTTAAAATCAAAATCAAAATCAGTCGTTTTGGTGTCACACATTTATGATTTTACAGTGAAATCTCTATATATAAAAGACAATGTCCCGACTGACAGACTCACGGGCAAATTCGTCACAGCCTAGCCTAAGCCACTGAGGATAGTAACTTTAAATTTGCAGGGGGTGTTGATCTTATTACTATTGGCGTCGCTTAAGAAGGTATTTTTCTAAATTCCTTAGAGGATGACAAGTTTTTAGAAAACATGTCGCTGTTAAGGCAATTTTGAAGCTAGGCGTACGAAAACCGTTAACTGGATTCTAAGTCGGAAATAAAGAAATACATGCTTGAGCATTTTCTTAAAAATTTAAAACATTTGGGAGTAAAGAAATGGGTGAATGATGCTTTGAAAACAAGTCATTATTAAATAAATACTAAAGTGGTCTTAAACCTATATCTATGAAAATTGCTATTTGATTTCTCGGTTAGAAATTAACTGTAAGGATTTCAGTATTTTTGGAAATTCAACTACTAAGGGGGAGTTTTTGAAACGTTTCACTATGAAAGCATTTTTAAAATCTATGAAAACTTGCATTTGGCTTCTTGGTTGGAAATAGCAAACACATGTTCCACTGTTTTTGGAAATGAGACCCCTATGGGGGCGAAGCAGAGGATTACAATATTTATCGAAATATTTCATTATCCAAGCATTTTTGAAGTTATTCAATGAAAATTTGTGATTGGCTCTTCCGTTAGAAATTAGAAATACACATTTCACTGTTCTTGGATACTCAACCCGTAAGGGGGTGAAATAGGGGGATGAAATGTTTTATGAAAATATATCATAGTGAAAACATTTTTAAAACTGCATCTATTTGAATTCTTAGTTAGAATTCTATCCTTTGGGTGGTGTAATAAGGCCAGACTGATTCACTGACTCATCACTGGCCGGCCCAATCCCCTAAGGAGAGGAACTTGAAATTTGGAGCTGATATTGATTTTATCATTTAAGAAGGGATTGCTTGAAATTGAAGAGGCTGAAATAGGAGATGAACGGCTATTGCAGACACGTCGCTATAAAGGTAATTTTGAAGCTAGAACTATGGAACCTGGTATTTAGTTTTCTCAGTGAGAAACAAAAAAGTACGTGTTCAACATTTTTGGAAATGCAGCTACTAATGTGATGAAATAGGGGATGAAAATTTTTTAAGAAAAGTTTTATTACATTTTTAAACATTTCAACTATTATACAGGGTGTTACAAAAAGGTACGGCCAAACTTTCAGGAAACATTCCTCACAAACAAAGAAAGAAAATATGTTGTGTGGACATGTGTCCGGAAACGCTTACTTTCCATGTTACAGCTCATTTTATTACTTCTATTCAAATCACATTAATCATGGAATGGAAACACACAGCAACAGAACGTACCAACGTGACTTCAAACACTTTGTAACAGGAAATGTTCAAAATGTCCTCCGATACCGAGGATACATGCATCCACCCTCCGTCGCATGGAATCCCTGATGCGCTGATGCAGCCCTGGAGAATGGCGTATTGCATCACAGCCGTCCACAATACGAGCACGAAGAATCTTTACATTTGGTACCGGGGTTGCGTAGACAAGAGCTATCAAATGCCCCCACAAATGAAAGTCAAGAGGATTGAGGTGAGGAGAGCGTGGAGGTCATGGAATTGGTCCGCCTCTACCAATCCATCGGTCACCGAATCTGTTGTTGAGAAGCGTACGAACACTTCGACTGAAATGTGCAGGAGCTCCATCGTGCATGAACCACATGTTGTGTCGTACTTGTAAAGGTACAAGTTCTAGCAGCACAGGTAGAGTATCCTGTATGAAATCATGATAACGTGCTCCATTGAACATAGGTAGAAGAAAATGGGGCCCAATCAAGACATCACCAACAATGCCTGCCCAAACGTTCACAGAAAATCTATGTTGATGACGAGATTGCACAATTGCGTGCGGATTCTCGTCAGCCCACACATGTTGATTGTGAAAATTTACAATATTATCACGTTGGAATGAAGCCTCATCCGTAAAGAGAACATTTGGACTGAAATGAGGATTGACACATTGTTGGATGAACCATTCGCAGAAGTGTACCCGTGGAGGCCAATCAGCTGCTGATAGTGCCTGCACACGCTGTACAAGGTACGGAAACACTTGGTTCTCCCGTAGCACTCTCCATACAGTGACGTGGTCAACGTTACCTTGTACAGCAGCAAATTCTCTGACGCTGACATTAGGGTTATCGTCAACTGCAAGAAGAATTGCCTCGTCCATTGCAGGTGTCCTCGTCGTTCTAGGTCTTCCCTAGTCGCGAGTCATAGGCTGGAATGTTCCGTGATCCCTAAGACGCCGATCAATTGCTTCGAACGTCTTCCTGTCGAGACACCTTCGTTCTGGAAATCTGTCTCGATACAAACGTACCGCGCCACGGCTATTGCCCCGTGCTAAACCCTACATCAAACTGCCATCTGCCAACTCCGCATTTGTAAACGTTGCACTGACTGCAAAACCACGTTCGTGATGAACACTAATCTGTTGATGCTACGTACTGATGTGCTTGATGATAGTACTGTAGAGCAATGAGTGGCATGTCAACAGAAGCACCGAAGTCAACATTACCTTCCTTCAATTGGGCCAACTGGCGGTGAATCGAGGAAGTATAGTACATACTGACGAAACTAAAATGAGCTCTCGCATGGAAATTAAGCGTTTCCGGACACATGTCCACATAACATCTTTTCTTTATTGGTGTGTGAGGAATGTTTCCTGAAAGTTTGGCCGTACCTTTTTGTAACATCCTGTATATGAAAATTGGTATTTCACTTCTTGTTTAGATATAATCAAATATGTACTAGCATTTAAGTTTCTATGGAAACACCACCAAAAGAACGCAAAAGGCATGATTAAGAAAAATCATGGGTCCCAGCTACCAGAAACACTTTTTAGCCAGAAGTTCATCACGTAAAGACCATGCTTCCATGACCTTATTTAGCTTGAAAAGTTAGAAGGTGTTGCACTTGGTAAATAATATAAAAATTCGAATAAAAGAAAAAAAAGAAAAAAATCCATGCAGATTATACTGTCTACACGAGCGAATCAGCGGACTCTAGTGTTATACGTTTTGGGTATTTCACGTCTGAAAACGAAATCCTAAATATTCACAGTCGATTATGTGAATTAAATACCATCAATAAAAGAACTGTACGGAATGTCTACCTTCCCGACGGTTGTTACGAAGCTTCAGGAAACGGAAAGTTTCAACCAATGAGAACGCAGCTTTTAATCAAGGACTGCCGTTACTTGTACACAGTACATAGTTTAAAAGTACGACAGTACTGAACTAGTTGTACCCGTGTTGTAAATAAGAAAGCAGTATTGCATTACTTTTCCTCTAACTTACGCATACATGTTCCACAAGTGAGTAGCATTTCGACCTTCTTCTTTTTGGTCTACATTGTATTCACACAAACCTTCAACTGAAGACGGTTGTCTGCATAACCGGCGAACATTTTCGTTGCGTTTCCATTTCTTTACTGTCAGCTCCAGGAAGTGAAAGAAATACGCTACCCCGAATACCTGCAGCGTGTGCTAGCGAGGGAGAGTCAACATCAGATTTGAGTTACGTTTTTAATAACGTTATATTGTCGTGAACGGCTCACTGTGATGAGTTTTTGAATATATCTTGAGGGCAGGAAATGGATTATGGAATAGAAAATATAGTGTGCTCTTTGAAAAACAGGTATTACTCATCGTAATTTATTATGTAACCAAAGAAACGCTGTTATGCTGATTAATTTTGTCCTGGTGCTGAACAATATTTGTTCGATTCCTTCATGCACAGCGTTCATTGAATACCGGTTTTATAGATAGATCCAACAACATACTGCAAGAGGAACTTCACCTTCTGTGCAAAGATTCGCTTCCACTGTATGGAGAACTGCTTTCCTTCCACAGTGAGTGTGTGGAACCGAGTCTCACCACCGCTTGCTGTTGCAAGTAACACAGCTCAGTTGACGTTAATTATCACCGCTATGGTCACATTAAGCTCCTACGTTATTGTGTGAAGATAAGACAACAAGTTTTAATAAGTTCTCTTAACCAATGTTGTTTGCTAACAGATATTGCGACGAATATTACGTATACACACAAGTGATATTATGCAGGATTGTGAACTTGCCTCATTGCGTCCCATTCTGTAAATTCTGCTTATTTGTGGAATCGTACAGCAAGCGTCTGCGAGCTTTCTGTTTGCTATGTAAATGTTGCTGGCCATTTCTCTATGTTGACATTCTGAGTTCATAAATGACGTCAGCGTATCTAGCTGCTGTAAGGTAAAGCATATGGCACCTCAAATAATAATATCTTTGTCCGAGAGGTATTTATGTGTCACATCCATTAGAAAAAAGCAGAGCAATATGGGGCTTGCAAGTTACGTTTCATATCAACAAAAGAGAACTCGACAGGTTAAAGATACAGCGCCTGTAAAGCTACGTGAATGTTTCTAGTACGTACGTTATTACATCCCGTTCGTTTTATAAACCTCGAGGAGTCGCATACGTGACATTCCAGTACAAATATATAGTTCATACACGCGATGTTTTTACTGCTAGCATCTCTTCCATACGAGGTGTGCTTGCCTATAGCGACATCCATCCTGTATTTTTCTGCACAGTTTCCAGGTCTACAGGATACGTTGGAATATTTAAACTATTTTGCCCACATCTAATATGACGAGAGTAATTTTCCGCATCGGTATGAAGAACTAGGTACTAATATTCCCTACTTATTAAGAACGGGTAAGGTGAAGAGACATCTGTGAAAAAGAAACATCTGCATCTTATTTTGCCGGCCGCGGTGGTCTCGCGGTTCTAGGCGCGCAGTCCGGAACCGTGCGACTGCTACGGTCGCAGGTTCGAATCCTGCCTCGGGCATGGATGTGTGTAATGTCCTTAGGTTAGTTAGGTTTAAGTAGTTCTAAGTTCTAGGGGACTAATGACCACAGCAGTTGAGTCCCATAGTGCTCAGAGCCATTTGAACCATCTTATTTTCATATAGTAGTAAATTAATCAGACAGAAAGTACCCCACCTTTACATTTGGCCGTCTTGGGGAAACTTATAAGTTGTAATTCTGCTTTCTACATTTCCGTTTATCGTGCTATGTTACGATTCGTGTGGTAGATTCGGACACCGGAAAGTGTAGTCTACACAGAAGAGATTAATGTGACAACTCACATGCTAGAAACGTCCAGAAAGGCTTAAGGACACTGTATCTTTCATCTTATCTTTTGTCTTAGGTAGTCTATACCAACGTAAATAAGAGCAAACTACAACTCTGTATCAAAAATACAAAACATACGATGATGGTTTTACAGGTCTGGTAAATTCCCCAGGAATAATGGAACATTTTTCCTGTGCCTTCGTGGTTGGTAAGCTTGATTATTCTATTGAAGGTGTACAGAATTTCAACGATGTACAGCGTACAGTTCATTGTTGACAACCGTCTGTATTGGTCAGTATGTCGACTGCGATTGAAAATGGCGAAAACCGAGTTTCGTGCTGTTATCAAACATTTTCATTTGAAGGTTTGGGGTGAAGAAATGGATCAAATTCATGCAGACTCTGCATCATCACTGGAGACCGTTTACTTTCGAGTTGTTCTTCTTTTCTTAGTGCCTTTGTCCCAATCTGCATACGGTCGGCATGATTAGAGTCGGATTTGGCATGGATAATGTAAGGGGTGGCCTGATACCCTTCCTGACGTGAATGATGATGATGAAGATGGGATGATGAGCACAACACAAACACCGAGACCCGGGCAGAGAAAATCCCTAGCCTGGCCGGGAATCGAACCCGGGACCCCGTCATCCAGAAGCAGCAACGCTAGCCACTAGACTACGGACTTCGGCAGTCCACTTGTAACGACACTGACTACAAGGCCAACCACTGACAGAGCCCATGGTATGGGAAAGAAAGACCATCCAATAAAAATTCGTGAGATTTTTGAGACTGCAGGCATCTCAAAGGAGCAAGTGCATAAGAATCGTGCATGTAGAATCAGCTATGAGGAAGCTATGTGCAGAATGGGCGCCGCGATTCCTCCAGCCGACCAAAAGCGCATCCGGCACAACATTTCAATCAATGTTTGGCGATGTTTAATCTCCGTCCGCAAGACTTTGTGAGCCGATTTGGGACTGTGATGAAACCTGGCTGCATCAGTACACACTATTGTCAAAACGGCCATCAGAATAATAAACAGAGACTGTAGCTAAGAAGGAGAAGACCAGTTTGTAGATGGTAAGGCGATGGCCACTGCTTTCGGGATTCGCAAAGAATAATCATCATAAATTACTTGGAAAAAGGCATAACCATAACTGGATCCTATTATAGACGGTTAGAAAATTGCGTTGGCTGAAAGAAGACCAAGGTTGGCATTCAAAAATGTGCTCTTGTAAGAGGATAATGCACCAAACATCAGCGACAACAATGGTGAATACACTCCTGGAAATTGAAATAAGAACACCGTGAATTCATTGTCCCAGGAAGGGAAAACTTTATTGACACATTCATGAGGTCAGATACATCACATGATCACACTGACAGAACCACAGGCACATAGACACAGGCAACAGAGCATGCACCATGTCAGCACTAGTACAGTGTATATCCACCTTTCGCAGCAATGCAGGCTGCTATTCTCCCATGGAGACTATCGTAGAGATGCTGGATGTAGTCCTGTCGAACGGCTTGCCATGCCATTTCCACCTGGCGCCTCAGTTGGACCAGCGTTCGTGCTGGACGTGCAGACCGCGTGAGACGACGCTTCATCCAGTCCCAAACATGCTCAATGGGGGACAGATCCGGAGATCTTGCTGGCCAGGGTAGTTGACTTACACCTTCTAGAGCACGTTGGATGGCACGGGATACATGCGGTCGTGCATTGTCCTGTTGGAACAGCAAGTTCCCTTGCTGGTCTAGGAATGGTAGAACGATGGGTTCGATGACGGTTTGGATGTACCGTGCACTATTCAGTGTCCCCTCGACGATCACCAGAGGTGTACGGCCAGTGTAGGAGATCGCTCCCCACACCATGATGCTGGGTGTTGGCCCTGTGTGCCTCGGTCGTATACAGTCCTGATTGTGGCGCTCACCTGCACGGTGCCAAAACGCATACGACCATCATTGGCACCAAGGCAGAAGCGACTCTCATCGCTGAAGGACGACACGTCTCCATTCGTCCCTCCATTCACGCCTGTCGCGACACCACTGGAGGCGGCTGCACAATGTTGGGGCGTGAGCGGAAGACGGCCTAACGGTGTGCGGGACCGTAGCCCAGCTTCATGGAGACGGTTGCGAATGGTCCTCGCCGATACCCCAGGAGCAATAGTGTCCCTAATTTGCTGCGAAGTGGCGGTGCGGTCCCCTACGGCAATGCGTAGGATCCTACGGTCTTGGCGTGCAGCCGTGCGTCACTGCGGTCCGGTTCCAGGTCGACGGGCACGTGCACCTTCCGCCGACCACTGGCGACAACATCGATGTACTGTGGAGACCTCACGCCCCACGTGTTGAGCAATTCGGCGGTACGTCCACCCGGCCTCCCGCATGCCCACCATACGCCCTCGCTCAGAGTCCGTCAACTGCACATACGGTTCACGTCCACGCTGTCGCGGCATGCTACCAGTGTTAAAGACTGCGATGGAGCTCCGTTTGCCACGGCAAACTGGATGACACTGACGGCGGCGGTGCACAAATGCTGCGCAGCTAGCGCCATTCGACGGCCAACACCGCGGTTCCTGGTGTGTCCGCTGTGCTGTGCGTGTGATCATTGCTTGTACAGCCCTCTCGCAGTGTCCGGAGCAAGTATGGTGGGTCTGACACACCGGTGTCAATGTGTTCTTTTTTCCATTTCCAGGAGTGTATGTATGAATTGGGCTTTGAGCTGGTCCTTCATCCACTTGCTCACAAGATGTAGTTCCGAATGTCATTTTCCTGAGTCCTACATTAAACCTTAGGCTTGCTGGGAGTAAGTTTTCATCAAAAAGTGGTAGTTGGAATCAATCTGTGTTTTGCAGAATCTGACAGAACCCATTTTTGATGGGATGAAAGGGGTGGAGGTTCGTTGGACAAAGTATATATCCCTCAAAGGAGGCTATGTGGAGAATTAAGGTGAATTGTTTAGGAGTCGAGCATTTCTTCTTGCTTTTTTATCAGATTTATAAAACCATCCTCATAAACAATCGATAAATGAATGTATACGGAATGCATTTTACATAATTTTCTAACAGGCGAAGTAAACGTGCCTTCTCCTTAAACTGGCGTTGGTGTCAGAAGTATAATCGTACCACAGTAATAAAATTTCGAAAAATCCAGTATAGCGGACGGCCCAGGTATTGTCTTACTGCCGCTGAAAGATAAGATATCGAAACGCAGGAAGACAGCATGTACCCATGAGCTGTGTTGGAGGAGTACTGGAGATGTTCTACACCAAGTCTTGCCTCAGTAATCGCCACTAGCATTTCAGAGGTGGTTCATATATGTTCCATTAATTTCTATCGCTTCTTCATTTTTACATTTTAGGGATACTAAAACTTCATCTTAGTGGCTAGTTTAATCCAAAATGTAGAGAAATAAGGAATGAACCATGAAAGTACTATTCGGTATACATACGCTTGGATTATGCACTCATACTGATTTCAGTTCATCTGCGACGGAGGCTCAAATTTGCACGCCAGGACGACAACTGGACGACCACGGAATGGCAACAAATGGTCTTTTCAAATGAATCACTTACTGTGCTCCATCGGACACAAGACAGCTGGCATGTGCTGCCCTGAAAGCAAACGTCCAGCCTGCGTTATGGTCTGGAGAATATTTTCGTGGCATTCAGTGGTTGATCTCGTCGTTATGGAAGGCACAATGGATCAACACAAGTATGCATCTACCCTTGGGGACCATGCCTACTTCTACACTACGGGCCATTACAATTGATACACCACGAAGATGACGTACTACAGACGCACAATTTAAACAACAGGAAGAAGATGCTGTGATAAGTAAATGATTAGCTTTTCAGAGCATTAACTTAAGGTTGACGCCGGTGGCGACACCTACTACGTGCTCGCATGAGGAATGTTTCCAACCGATTTCTCGTACACAAACAGCAGTTGACCGGCGTTGCCTGGTGAAACGTTGTTGTGGTGCCTCTTGTAAGGAGGAGAAATGCGTACCATCACGTTTCCGACTTCGATAAAGGTTTGATTGCAGCCTATCGCGAGTAAGGTTTATCGTATCGCCACATTGCTGCTCGCGTTGGTCGAGATCCAATGACTGTTAGCAGAATATGGAATCGGTGGGTCCAGGAGGATAATACTGAACACCGTGCTGGATCCCAACGGCCTCGTATCACTAGCAGTCGAGATGACAGACATCTTATCCGCATGGCTGTAACGGATCATGCAGCCACGTCTCGATCCCTGAGTCAACAGATGGGGACGTTAGCAAGACAACAACCATCTGCACGAACAGTTCGACGTTAGCAGCAGCAGCATGGACTATCAGCTCGGAGAACATGGCTGCGGTTACCCTTGACGCTGCTTCACAGACAGGAGCGCCTGCGTCGGTGTACTCAACGACAAACCTGGGTGCACGAATGGCAAAGCGTCATTCTTTCGGATGAATCCAGGTTCTGTTTACAGCATCATGATGGTCGCATCCGTGTTTGGCGACATCGCTGTCAACGCACATTGGAAGCGTCTATTCGTCATCGCCATACTGGCGTATCACCCGGCGTGATGGTATGAGGTGCCATTGGTTACACGTCTCGGTCACCTCTTGTTCGCATTGACAGCACTTTGAACAGTGGACGTTACATTGCAGATGTGTTACGACCCGTGCCTCTACCCTTCATTTGATCCCTGCAAAACATATTTCAACGGGATAATGCGCGACTCCATGCGCAGGTCCTGTACGGGCCTTTCTGGATACAGAAAATATTCGACTTCTGCCCTGGCCAGCACATTCTCCAGATCTCTCACCAACTGAAAACGTCTGGTCAATAGTAGCCGAGAAACTGGCTCGTCACAATACACCAGTGACTACTCTTGATGAACTGTGATATCGTGTTAAAGCTGCATGGGCAGCTGTATCTGTACATGCCATCCAAGCTCTGTTTGACTTAATGCACCGGCGTATCAAGGCCGTCATTACGGCCAGAGGTGGTTGTTCTGGGTACTGATTTCTCAGGATGTATGCACCCCATTCCGCGTGAAAGTGTAATCACATGTCAGTTCTAGTATAATATATATGCCAAATGAATACCTGTTTATCATCTGCATTTCTTCTTGGTGTAGCAATTTTAATGGCCAGTAGTGTACATGCAGTTTAATTTTGCTGCCACATGGTATCTACCACCAGGACAATGCAACCAGTCAAACAGTTCGAATTGCATGTGCTTTGTTCGAAGGGAACCAATATGAGTTTACCGGACTCACCTGACTGCCAGACCCCCTGGATTTAAATCCAGTCGAGAATCTTTGGGACCATAACGATCGCGCTGTTCGCGCCATGGACCCTCAACCGAGAAACCTATCGGAGCTGGCCACTGCATTGGAATCGGCATGGCTCCATCACCCTGCCAGTACCTTGCAAAACCTTACTGATTCTCTTCCTGCACTTCTCGGAGCGGCCCACGCCCCAAAAGATGGTTATCCGGTTTTTGGAGTGGTGGTCACATTAAAGCGATTGGACAATGTAGGTCCTTTACTACTGAGAGCCTATACAATTGTATGTCACCTTAAATTTCAATTAGCTATTCTTTAAATAGAGACAAAGCCTCAGAGACTGTTTGTAATCGCACGATAGTCCGCAGGCAAAGTGGTTGCCAGAATAATCATTGGCAAAACTACCCCACACAAGAGCCATATGTCTGGCGGGAGCGTTTCTTCTTTAGATGCAATCGTATTCGTTACTAACACTCTGTGCCTGTGGAAAATATTTCTCGGTTTTGATATTTAAAAATGTGTGTTTACTGTGAGGAGGTTTCGAATCTTATTTATTGCATGTTTTGGATACCTTCTACGTGACAAATACCATTTGAATAACAGTTGACTTGTTCTCTACACTTTCGTCTTCCTCATAAGAAAGTATTCTCTAAATCCTTAACTATGCTTATTTCTTGCATAATAGTGCGTCGTACAGCCACTGGGCATTCAAAGGAAGATAAGCGAAACATAATACATTTTCACATGTCGTAACTGTGATACTCCTAAAGAAAGAAATAGTGAAGGAGTGTTGCATGGTTCAATTCCTATCCAGTTCGCAGCAACTGATGAATTAATACAGTCTTGGAGTTAGATTAATTCTAAACAATCTTAAGCGTTGTAGGTTGTGCGAAACCGAGAGACTGTTAAAGAATATAAGTAAGAATTTATCGCAGTAGACAATAGTACTTTAATCTGAAATTAAATGAACTTTCTTTGTTCTTTAGTGCAAAGCTCGCGTGGCTGTGCAGGTAGTTGTTGGTGTGGATGAAATTCAAAAATCGTTAGTAATAATAACTGAATTATTCTCGTCACCGAACTGCAGCCTCTCTGTATTGCCGCATCGTTAACTGCCAACGTGAAACATGGCACAAAATTTAATTTTGAAAGGGAAAACATAGGTAATCATCCAATCCAAGAGTAATTACACGGACCTGTGGTACAGATTTAACTATCAGAAATAACTGATGTAGGCACTGGTTGGCATCTTCTACTATAGTCCACAAATCACGATGAAATATTTGAAGAATAAAGATGAGAAATTCCGTTCTCAGATTCGCAGTCACGTCTAGCTTCTACCATGAATCAATACAGAGTCTCTAATATTTCATTCAGTCATCATGTAAAAAAGAAAAGACTGGCACCAGAGAGAGCAGTAAGCGTTGATCGTAAATAATCGCTGCTTCGTGGTCAATAGGAACTGTTGGGAACAGAAATTTCATAACTTAGGACATGATGTACGGTAGTACTGAAGATAAAGCGTAGACCAAAGAGGGACAGAGGACTTGGAATCATTTAGAATAAAAATTTATTGGAACATTTTATCTTGTTTCTACTCGAAAGTCAGCTGTTACGTAATTTTTTTTATATATAAGAAAACAGTCCAAACCGCATAAAGATGTTTATTTGTTCACTGGTGACCGGTTTCGACTATTGTTCTGGTCATCATCAGACCGCTTACTCCACGGGAGTCTGCTGAAGCTGGCGAGGAGCAGGCGCCACTCTAGGAGACATATAAGCACCGCAATTAGCTACTCTGAAGGCACAAAGTAAACATAAATGTTACTATGAACTAATAAAATGCGGTTGTACGCATTTCATCCATTCTTAAACATCTCTGATACTCCCGAATTATTGTAGCCATACATATAATACTCCTGATTCTTGGTCCTGAAAACAAACGTTGTTTACCATGAAAATGTATCTCACAAATTTGAAATATGGGTCGTTATAGACCTAATTCACCACCACATGTAGACACTTTCGTGAACGAGCGTAGGTGACGATCGTTACAAGATTAAATTCAAAGAGGAATGGAGTCATTAAATACCTGTAATGGATACAGTTAACTCGTAGTTGTTGTTCTTATCGCTATTATTTGTCAGTGATCTTTTGCGCATAGGGCTGTCACTTCATCATAACTACATCGATCGTGACCAGTTTCGACACGGGCGTCATTGTCCAGCGGGTATTCTCTTAGTGCGACACTTGTGTGTAGGAAAGTAAATTTCTTATAATGTGTCAGTGCGAAATAACATAGCTCCATGAAACTTGGACCATACATAGAGATAATTGCTGCAGTACAGATCAGTGCATTACGTAAGGTAACTGGAAGAAATACACATTGAGACGAATAGAAATGACTCTTTCATTTAAAAAACAGTAACTACAATGGAGTCACCGCGTTTTACGACGGTCCGCTGGACATTACAAAACGCCGGACACTGTTCTTAATGGGGTGTGCAAACACCTAGGACGGCAATACATGTTCTACAACGTGCTTCCATGCTGGCCACAAAGTTGGTGACAAGTTATTGGGGTAGAGCGATCCAATCCTCTACCACCTCGGTTGACAACCGTTGAATGATCTTTGGCGAATGTCGATGTGTTGTGGTACGTTTCCGTGAGGCGTCCCTCTAGTGCTCGACGGGTTGTAAACAGGGAAAACGGTAAGGTCAGTACAATCACCGAATATCCTCTCGTTTCAAGTGATACTCTACCTGCGTTGTTTGACACGGTCGTGCATTTTCATCCATAACAATGAACTCAGTGCTGGATGCGTCCTTGAGAAGACGCACATGGCGAAAAAGTACAGTGTCACAATATCACCGACCGAAGCGTGTACCGTGTTCAAAGATTTGGACGACGGTACGCCGCTGCAGCCCTCACCGTAACACGTGGACCACCAACAGGATAATGTGCGACAATGTTCCTGGATGCGTTACGTTTTCTCATTTGTTGCCTTGTGAGCGTTATATGTATTGTACTGTATTGTACGTTAACCGGGGGCCAAGAAACGACGGAGAAGCTCCTTCCCCGCCGCAGTGGTCCCCACGACGACTACCGCAGTCCACTTCACCCCTCCGCCGCCCCACACAGAACCACCCTTTCAGGGTTGTTTGCGCAGCAAATATCGATATAGTGTACCTGAGGCGGAATAAGGGAAACCAACCCACATTCGCCGAGGCAGATGGAAAACCACCTCAAAACCACCCACAGACTGGCCGGCTCACCGGAAAGAATGAAGTACGAAAATGAGAGTAAATCTAAGAAAAAATGGTTCAAATGGCTCTGAGTACTATGGGACTTTAACATCTGAGGTCATCAGTCCCCTAGGTCTTAGAACTACTTAAACCTAACTAACCTAATGACATAACACACACCCATGCCCGAGACAGGATTCGAACCTGCGACCTTAGCGGTCGCGCGGTACCAGACTGAAGCGTGTAGAACCGCTCGGCCACACCGGCCGGCGTAAATCTAAGAAAGGCGAAAGTAATGAGAACTATCAGAAATGAGAACAGCGAGAAACTTAAAATCAGGATTGGTGATCACGAAGCAGATGATGTTAATGAATTGTGCTGCCTAGGCAGAAAAGCAGCCCACGACGGACGGAGCATTGTCAAAAAGGAGAACAAAATGGATCTGAGCACTATGGGACTTAACATCTGAGATCATCAGTCCCCTAGAATTTAGAACTACTTAATCCTAGCTAACCTAAGGACATCACACACATCCATGCCCGAGGCAGGATTCGAACCTGCGGTCGCGCGGATCCAGAATGAAGCGCCTGGAACCGCTCGGTCACACCGGCCGGCCAAAAAGAGAATTTCATTGCCAAAAGAACTGTACTAGTGTCAAATATAGGCCTTATTTTGAGGCGGAAATTTCTGAGAACGTACGTTTGTAGCACAGAATTGCGTGGTAGTGAAAGATGGACTGTGGGAAAACTGTGTTACAGAAGAATGTTGAAAATTAGGTGGACTGGAAAAGCAAGGAATGAGTAAGTCGTCCAGAGAATCGGCGAGGAAAACAGTATATGGAAAACACTGACAAGAAGAAGGAATAGGATACTAGGATAACTGTTAAGACATCAAGGAATAACTTACATTGTATTAGAGGGAGCTATGAAGAATAAAGCTGCGCAGAAAGACGGAGACAAGAATACATCCAAGAAATAATTGAGGACGTAGGTTGTAAGTGCTACTCTGGGATGAAGAAGTTGGCAAAAGGTAAGAATTCGTGGTGGGCCGGATCAAACCAGTCAGAAGACTAATGACTGTAAAACAAAATGCGCAACAGGATTAGAATGCGAAAGTGGAGCAATTCTAGGAACAATGCGAGGATATTCCGGTAGTAGAGTAGCCTGCCCGTTCCGTCACCTTAAACCCCATGGAGCACCTGTGGGGCGCGTTGAGAAGACGAATTAGAACGTCCACATGCACTAAAAACCATGCACGACTTGTCAACAGCTCCAGTGAAGGATCTGAACGCCCTACCGCAACAACTCCTTACCAACCTGTGGGAGCATGCAGAACATGATTTCTATCCGTGGTGATCGAAGCATGTCCCGCTGTCAGTAATGTCCAGGAGACTATCATGAATCGCAGTAACATTACTGTAATTAATGTTAATTTGTCAAAAGTCCGCCTCAGTTGCGAAATGTTACTGGTCTTTACCCGGGTTTCAGCTAATCTAGACCTCTTCAGTAGCATAAACTAAACTAATGCACTCCAAAATAAGGCACAGACAAACACAAAAAGCTAAAGAACCGTGGTACCGTGTCAAGCTACGTTACTTGGCTGAGCAACAGCCCCGGCCCCACTTCGTGGAAAGCGGTCGGTTAGCCGCGGACGCTACATTGGAACTGACTGTCAGTTAAGTGGAATGCCCTGTTCCGAATTTTCTTGTCGCCGCTGTAATCCGCAACAACAATTTATAGTCATCCTTTTCATGGTACTTTTATGTATTTTGAAAACTGTGTCCATATTTGGTGCTTGTGATCCCGAAAGCATCATAGGAGTTGTAGATGTTGAGTGTTCCCTTGAAGTGTTACTTCTTATTCATGTGTAAGTACTTGTTCAAAGTAGACACCAGCCAAATGAGTATTTGTGCTCTGTCCGTATACTTACTGATTAATTTAACCTTATTTGATCAGGGCCATTAGGGCTTTCCTTACATCTGACCAGGGTTCCTCACACACAGTAAATACTACATCATAGTTATCTAAGAACATAACAGCTCTTGTATGACATCTAGTATTAGAACCATTCGAATGTCTGCAATTGGCGATGTGAGTAAGTTATACTGACTATGTACTGACAAAGTTAATACTGGCATTACTGGTACTACTGCAACTACAGCCACTAACAGTGACAGTAGTAATTAAATGACAATAATTGTGACATTAACAACAATAATGATAGTGGCAGATAAATGAAGAATTTATATGCCTACGAAATAGATGTTTTCTGAAATAGCGAGTTCAGGGAAAGGAAATTCAACGAGACTTCATCTCCTAAGAATACTGGGAAATGATGAAGACCATATCACAATGAGGGATGTACATAGGGCAAAGAGTGCGCATAGGGAATTTGTAGTCTTATTAGTGCTTTAGGAGATACGTCGGCCGGTGTGACCGAGCGGTTCTTCAGTCTGGAACCGCGCGACCGCTACGGTCGCAGGTTCGTATCCTGCCTCGGGCATGCATGTGTGTGATGTTCTTAGGTTAGGTTAGGTTTAAGTAGTTCTACGTTCTAGGGGACTGATGACCAAAGATGTTAAGTCCCATAGTGCTCAGAGCCATTTGAACCATTTAGGAGATGGGTCATTACTTCTCTTCTGAAGCTGGGAAAGTTACTTAGTTCTCTAATATAACGTAGGATGTTATTCCAGAGTCGCGATCCTGCTACTGAGGAGTTCTAGCAGGTGGTTGAACGATGGAGTTTGACTGAAAGCATTTGGTTCTGATGGGATCGGTTGTTTCCGCTGTGTTCTTAAGGTCGAGGAGAGCATTGATAAGACATCAGGGAAGGCACATAGTTCGGAAATTTTTGCGCTTGTCTGGAGGCTGTCGGGATAGCTGTGCATGTTATGGTGAAGTGTGATCTAAAAGTCAAACACCACAGGTATCATAAACACAGGCACTCATAAGCAATTCCAGGCGCCTTGAGCTTTCCTGAGAAAGCCCTTGCAGGATAACATTGCTGTAATTATCAACTGGTGGTATAAGTCTTTAATACGTTTCTTTTCAGGTCAAGAGGAAAGAGCTTGTTACATTTTTGTAGGGCACAGAGGTATGCTGATGCCTTCTTGTATAATACAGTAACATACTCTGTCCAATTTACATTTTCATCTACAATACTGGCCATTAAAAATGCTACACCACGAAGATGACATACTGCAGACTTGAAATTTAACTGACAGGAAGAAGATGCTGTGATATGCAAATCATTAGCTTTTCAGAGCATTCACACAAGGTTGGCGCCGGTGGCGACACCTACAACGTGCTGACATGAGGAAAGTTTCCAACCGATTTCTTATACACAAACAGCAATTAACCGGCGTTGCCTGTAGAAACGTTGTTGTGATACCTCGTGTAAGGAGGAGAAATGTGTACCATCACGTTTCCGACTTTGATAAAGGTCGGATTGTAGCCTGTCGCGATTGCGGTTTATCGTATCGCGACATTGTTGCTCACGTTAATCGAGATCCAATGACTGTTAGCAGAATATGGAATCAGTGGGTTCAGGAGGGTATTACGGAACGCCGTGCTGGATCCCAACGTCCTCGTATCACTAACAGTCGAGATGACAGGCATCTTATCGGCATGGCTGTAACGGATCGTGTAGCCACGTCTCGATCCCTGAGTCCACAGATGGGGACGTTTACAATCTGCACGAACAGTTCGACGTCGTTTGCAGCAGCATGGACTGTCAGCTCGGAGACCATGTCTGCTGTTTCCCTTGACACTGCGTCACAGACAGGAGCGCCTGCGATGGTGACTCAACGACGAACCTGGGTGCAGGAATGGCAAAACGTCATTTTTTGGGATGAATCCACTTTATTTTTACAACATCATGATGGTCGCATCCGTTTTTTGGCGACATCGCGGTGCACGCACATTGGAAGCTTGTATTCGTCATCGCCATACTGGCGTATCATCCAGCATGATGGTATAGGGTGCCACTGGTTACACGTCTCGGTCACCTCTTGTTCGCATTGGCGGCTCTTTGAACAGTGGACGTTACATTTCAGATGTGTTACGACCCGTGGCTCTACCCTTCATTCGATCCCAGCAAAACCCTACATTTCTCAAGGATAATGCACGACCGCATGTTGCAGGCCTTCTACGGGCCTTTCTGGATACAGAAATTGTTTGACTGCTTCCATGGCCAGCACATTCTCCAGATCTTTCACCAATTGAAAACATTTGGTCAGTGGTGGCCGAGCAACTGGCTAATCACCACAATACGCCAGTCACTACTCTAGATGAACTGTGGTATCGTATTGAAGCTGCATGGGCAGCTGTACCTGCACACGCTATCCAAGCTCTGTTTGACTCAATGCCCCGGCGTATCAAGGCCGTTATGATGTCCAGAGGTGGTTGTTCTTGGTACTGATTTCTCAGGATGTATGTACCCCATTCCGCGTGAAAGTGTAATCACATGTCAGTTCTAGTATAATATATTTGCCAAATGAATACCCGTTTATCATCTGCATTTCTTCTTGGTGTAGCAATTTTAATGGCCAGTAGTGTACATGCAGTTTAATTTTACCGCCACAATGGTATCTACCACCAGGACAATGCAACCAGACACACAGTTCGAATTGTATGTGCTTTGTTCGAAGGGAACCAATATGAGTTTACCGGACTCACCTGACTGCCAGCCCCCCTGGATTTAAATCCAGTCGAGAATCTTTGGGACCATAACGATGGCACTGTTCGCGCCATGGACCCTCAACCGAGAAACCTATCGGAGCTGACCACTGCTCCCAAACTGCGTGAAAATGTAATCGCTTGTCAGTTCTTGTATAGTATATTTGTCCTATGAGTACTCGTTCATCATCTGGATTTTTTCTTGGTGCAGCAATTTTAATGGCCAGTAGTGTATTATGGCTGCTAGATTCTTTGCTGCAGTCGAGTACTTGATATTTGTTCCAATTAGGGTTAAAAACTTCCGATATTTCTGGATGGTGAGTCTAGAATGACCCTGTGGTACTGTTTTGGTTTTTGATGGATTGACCCTAACCTTATACCCAGTCCTGATCGGGACAGTGCACACAGCACGGTGTTGTGATTCTTGCCAGCTGTCTTGGGGTTTATAGGTACGGGGAGGGTGCAGACGAGTGACGGTTTCGTTCCTTTGGCAGGCGCAGCGCGGCGGCTTCAGCCTGGAGACGGAGCGCGGCCCGACGCAGGTGACGAGCCGGCTGACGGTGGCCGGCGTCACCGAGGCGGACAGCGGCCGCTACACGTGTCGCCCGCCTGGAGCGCGGCCCGCCACCGTCTCCCTCACCGTCATGCGGGGTGCGTCCTCAACAACTCAACTACTCACTCACTGCTATGTCGTGTTTTACGCCGTCCTTATAAGGGAAGTTGTGGGCTCGAACAGGAATTTGGCATTCCAATTAAAAGGTCACAAGCCATCTGGCTTTCCTCCTTCCCTTTATATACTAAATTCATCTGCCCCTTGTCACGGCAGGTGCGAGACAGGACACTTAAGTTTCATCGTGCTAAAAGTTTCATCACGTTATTTAATATTGGGGATTGTGTTTTATAAAGGAGCAGTGGTTGTCGGTCGAGGCTTGTAGTTCGATTCTAAGAACTACAGAGAGCGACACGGGAGAGCATTTGGCATTCGTTGGCTTTATGTGAGTCTGCAGGCTTTCGTGGCCGTTGTCACTGGAGTTAAATCTTGTGGGGTATTAGGCCGCGTCATGTTTCTTCTAAAATGTTCGACGTTTTCGACACCTCTGCTGGGATCTTCCGCAGGATCTATTGGTGTCCACTCGTGCTAGAATGCTGTCAGAGACGAGTGTCGCGTCCACCACTTATAACAGGGGGGGGGGGGGGGGAGTTTCTGGCGTTCGTTGTGGAGTAGTGACAGTATTGGTTAAAATTCATATGGCTACCACTGGTGGGCGATAGTCATAGGCTAATGCAGAAGAAGGGGCGTGGGTAGCACATCTCCTGTGGATACCATTGGCGGTCATTGTTATTTGACAGAAAGGCACTATTCCACACTTATGCTGGAGGACGGTTATTGGTTAAAATGACTGCTACCGCTATTGGGTAGTCGTCATCAGTGGCTAGATTCGAAACGGACAGACCAAGAGAGTGGGAATGTTTACCTAAAATATTATTGTCTGCCGAGGTGACTTGCAGCGCGTTGTTTTTTCCGCTCACACGGTTGAAGTTTCTAAGAATGCATCTAATTTCAATAGAGAGGAGGGCTATAGGCTTCCGGCACCGTGGCTCCCCGCCATCAAGGAAGTAAATACGCGGCCGCGGTGTGTTAGCGGCATAAACAACGCGCTGCAAGTCACCTCGGAGGACAATAATATTTTGGGTAAACATTCCCCCCTCTTGGTCCATCCGTTTCGAATTTAGCCACTGATGACGACCAACCAATAGCGGTAGCAGGCATTTCAACCAATAACCCTTCTCCAGCATATGTGTGGAATAGTACCTTTCTGTCCAAAGACGATGACCGCATATGGTATCCACAGGAGATTAGCTACCCACGCCCCTTCTTCTGCATTAGCCTATGACTATGGACCACCAATGGTAGCCATTTTAATTTTAACCAATACTATCACTACTCCATCACGAACGTCAGAACCCCCCCCCCCCCCTCCCTTTATAAGTGGTCGCGACACTTGTCTCTGACAGTGTTCTAGCACGAGTGGACACCACTAGATCCTGAGGAAGATCCCAGCAGAGGGGTCGAAACGTCGAACATTTTAGAAGAAACATGACGCGGCCTAATAACCCAGAAGGTTTTAACTTCAGTTAACTTCATTCGTAGGCTTTGCTTCGGCTTGCGCGTGTCGAGGAATCACCTGAAAGGGCTCGCTGAACTCCTCCGTCAACGGTTTCACGGTCTTCCGCACGGTTTGCCTCTGTAGAAGATAGTTTCAAGTACTGGCTGCCACCTGGCGTCTTGGAATGTCTGGGTTTACGCATTGGAAAGAGGAACCTCACAGAGTTCACGTAACGTTAGGCTTCTGCAAATTCAGAAGTGTATACACAACTCTTTGATTCGCCCATCGCCTACCGACGTCACACAGAAATTTCTAGAACAAGCAGGCGCATGTCGAGACCTTCTGTGTTGGGAATTTATTAAAGTGGCTGTTTCCACGCTGTTGGCATGGAAAGTAACCAGCAGAGTCGGGGGCAGGAGCAGGTGAAAACGGACACCCTGGTTTCGGATATGGAAGATGAAAGGTCGCTGGTTTTAGAAACCGAGAACTGTAACTTGACGTTGGATGAGACTTAACGGTGTCGCTGTCCCGACGACGGTGATGCTGGTTCTTCACATGCGACCACGCACGGCCGACTTACCGGAACAGCACGATCGGCGATAGGTGGCCGTTCATGTTCGCAAAAGGGGACGTACCGTTAATCCTCGTACCAGTGGCAGCATCGCCTTTCATTTACTATTCAGTCATCCACTGGAGTAACTAAAAAATTTGATGGGTTACATTCGTATTAGTGATTGATTGTGCAGCTAGGATACTGTAGTGTTCCCCCAGTTGCCTCATACTTTTATTGCAATCACTTTTTCTATATGGCACATCACTGAATCTTGTGGTATGTCATTGTTTTGAATATAATGAAACATCCGTTTAATTTTAATTCTGTTTCATTTAAAGTAACTTGTAGTTAACTTCAGTTAATAACAATAATAATTATTATTATTCTTTTTCAATCGGTTAGAAGACCCATTCAGTAGGATTTTATGGAAATGCCCCACCTTAGGGTCGTTTCTGAGACAGCGATTTCGCTGGGCAATTAAAATTTAACATCCAATCTTAAGGGATGTGTGACGGAGTCTGGGCAGTTCAATTATTCCTGTACAATTTCACATCGAAACACCGTGGTGTTTTGCACTTTGTCCTCAAAAGCTTTACGTACAACGTGATTCGATTGACTGAAGCACTAGACTGTGTTACTGTTAGTTTCCCCTCAATCAGACTTTAAAAATCTACATAAGGCTCCTCAATAAAATGCACGAAACAAAATGCATCACGATAGGCACATATAACGAAAGCAATACCTGGACTGTCCTCAGAATCACATTCTTCCGCTGGAAAATAAAATGCCATTTAAATCACGTTCTTGAATTCAGCAACATGTATGTGGGTACTGTACCCAGCCGCTTTCCAGGAATATTGAAGCATAAGCTGACAAATGGGAGCGGACACCTGGCTGTAAGGTTTAGAATGTATTTTAATTGTGATAATTCCATTTCTTTATTTAATGTCGAAGTCAGTGAAGAAAGACGTTATGGAATGGCTCTGAGCAGTATGAGACTTAACTTCTGAGATCATCAGTCGCCTAGAACTCAGAACTAATTAAACATAACTAACCTAAGCACATCACCCACATCCATGCCCGAGGCAGGATTCGAACCTGCGACCGGAGCGGTCGCTCGGCTCCAGACTGTAGCGCCTAGAACCGCACGGCCACTCCGGCCGGCCGTTATGGAATCTGCTAGCCCTCTTGCATATATTTTATATCGGCGGAAGAAAGATGCTTCCAAAGATTGTAAGTATTTTGAATGATCAGGCATTTAGTGCCTTCACCCGTAAATGAATCATTTAGTATTGTTGTCCCTGTGAGCATTCCAAGAGTCTCAAAGTAGTGGACCCTTACTGTTGTTTACGACATTGTCATTAACAACATTCACGGAAAAGGATTTTAAATCGTCTTTCGACATTTTCTCTTGTGCTAGCCTCTAAATCTATGTTTGATGAAAGATTATCTTTAATAGTCCTTTTAACTTTCGAGCCGAAAGCTTTTTCCTGAAGTAAATATACAGTTTCCTATTAGGTGCTCACTAATTTGAAGGTCTAACATCTACTGTGTAACTGGGAACTGTATTGTGTGCATATTGCACCAAGGCAGTTATTGTTTTATTTCTTTTTTAAGATAGTGCGGCACCAGAAGTTAGTTCCTAATTTAACCCACACTGATCAGCGTGGTGAATGCAGTGTGGTTGTATTGCAAAACATGCAATTTTCTGGTTTAATTCTTCTTCAAAATGGAGCTGAGAACGGCGTATATCTTGGTCTACCCGTAAATCTTTGTGAGTGCTTTGTATGCGGAACATTCGGTATTCTTTCTTGAGACCTGCTATGAAGAATGCGGAACATTTAAAGTTTTGTGCCAAGTTTCTTTTATTTTCTGCATTGCCCAAAATTTCAAGTGCCAGTAACAGACACATTTTCCTTCATCCATTGTTACGTCAAATTGGGATAGAATGTGTTGCTACAGCTCCAGTACTTTATTGCCTTGTTTCCTCGAAATTGATGTTCATTATATTTTCATGTTTGATATACTTTTTACACAAGGATGCTTCTTTAATAACGCGCTGTAGTTCGCTATATGATGATCGTAAATACGTTCAAGACGTGCCTCCGAAAACATTATCAAAAGACTAACAATATCGGATTTCTTTCCTGTTGGATGTTCAGTTTCATCAGAACTGTTTCCTTCTCATCGTGGAGTACTGTTTCCGCCACTGCCAAAAACAAACTTGAGCATTAATCGGATTATGGCCTGTAAAGTTGTTTTCTTCATCCACTATCCTATTCAACGTAAATTCAGTTGAGCAGTCAAATGAATATTAATGTTTCTGGATTATCAGATCCACTGAAAACCTTGCGAAAGTGTCATAATTCTGTCATGCACCTACTCCGTTGAATAACACCTTCTTAACTTGAATGCCACAATAATTTAAATATTCCAAACATTAATGGTTTCATTCAGTTTTGGTGTATATATATGGCAATACCGACACACGCTTACTAAACCCGTCAACCACTTGCTGACTTAACTGATTTACTGGCATGCTAACCCTCCCCCCAAAGTTTCAAGAGCTGTTATGAACAAGCGAAGAGCAACAAAGTCACCCGTTGTTGCAGGCATGGTTCTAAATAAGGGATGGGCCAGTGTACAAAAGTTTAAATACAAATTCATATTCGAGCCGAGAGGCGTCCCTTGTTAGATGCTTCTACAGGGCGATTCCGTGATGATGTTGCAATCTTTCAGAGAAACTGGAGAAGAGTAAATGTGTCAATTTGAGGTAAGGGACCCCAGCCCGGAAACGACTGAATCACAAGCTATAAGTGACAATCTACTCACTTTTCGGCCTAGACTCGAGCAGCGCTTAAACTAAGGGTGTCAAAGCTTCGAACCCTGATCGGAACATATAGAATTTCCGCTGAATATTCCCCAATTCCCCCGTTGACGGAATAGTAATGGTGCACCTAAAGTGTTGTCAAAGGGACCGAAAAGTCTAAGGTACAATAATATTCAATTCCGTATACCTACTCAAGTTTCAAAAGCTGCTACATGTACCGCAGTTGTTAAAAAAGTCATCTCCCGTGTAAATGCAGACATGGCATCGTCTCACAGAGGTACCCATTCTAACACCCACTATGTCGTTTGAATAGTGAGGTAGGCAGCTAGACTTCTTGAAAGGAGACCGTCTCCAGTCTCGACAGGCGTCTCGTGCACAAGACTTTTAAATAGTCCCATGAGAAGAAATCAAGTTTGGCGAGAACAGATGAACGTATTATATGCGATTTCAGCCTTTTCGGCGTATTCCACTGATGAATTCTTATCGGGTTATCAGCCGAGCGGTGGCGTCGTCTTGTCGCAACGTTTCAATGAGTTTCGTACTCATCATCTTCGCCAGATGCCTCGAGAAGAATTCATAAGATGAACTTATTGTCTCATTCGCTTTTCAAGGAACATCTGAACCGAGGATGTTCACGACCCCTCAGTACAAAAGGGAGTGAGGCTCCATCGCGTTCGAACCACAACCGTTGATTAATAAGAAGTGGAATATGTTACAGGAACCGAGTTAGTACGTCCAATGATCACTGTGTACAATGGCACATTTGTGTGGGAGGGAAAAGAAACGGGCCCAGTACGTAAGAAACGATTATGCCTACCCAAAAATTGGCTAACAATCTGTGTTAATGACTCTTCACAGATGTAACATGGGGATTCTAATTACCCCAGTCATGACTATTGGGTCTATTTAGCATTCCCTCTCTAGTGAAACAGTCTACATCCGTGAAAAATACGTGTGCACAAAATGAGAATCGACTGTACGGCACTGTAAGAACCACTGGCTCAACACGACACTAAGTCCAATGCCAGCAGGAGCCAAAGCTCAAACTCTCTAGAGATGGTAGGGATGTAGCCGCATAGTACTGTGGGAAACATTCATTTCACTTGCAAGTGATTGAGTGGTTATTCCAGTCACCTCATCCACTCGAGTAAGCGCTGCGTTTCGGGAGTCCATGTAGTTCGTCGTCCTCCTCCGTACGTGTTTCACTAAATGATTCCAACTGTCTTGTATTCATGGTGTGGCAATGAGGAAGACCATGTTGGAATGAGAGGTGCACATAGGGTAAAGAGTGCGCATAGGGAATTTGTAGTCTTATTGTTGCTTTAGGAGATTAGCCGGCCGGTGTGTCCGAGCGGTTATAGGCGATACAGTCTGGAACTGCGCAGACCGCTACGGCCACAGGTTCGAATCCTGCCTCGGGCGTGGATGTGTGTGATGTCCTTAGGTTAATTAGGTTTTAAGTTGTTCTACATTCTAGGGGACTGATGACCTCAGAAGTGAAGTCCAATAGTGCTCAGAGCTATTTGAACCATTTTTTGAAGCTAATAAAAACAATATAACAAGGATATTGCCTCTTCAACCATAAATTTTTCACATATTTGAGGTCAAATATTTAACACATTAACTCATTTGTAAAGTAATCAGACGTTTGAAGCCGTGAAATTTCTATTCTTAAAGGAATCAGCTGTGGAGGGAGGGTGTTGTCTACTTGTACTGGTACACAAATTATTTTAGTAAACATTGTTTATGTACTCCACTTACGTTAATTGAACGCTACCTCACACACTTTGTCACAACTCTCATGTGCATTACACACTATAAACCAACCAAAACAGTTTGATTATTAAGTGGCAAAATGTCAAATATTGTTTGATTGACGTAACCAGCGGAATTAACTCTCTCGTTTTTGATGGGGTAGATATGTCCCACTAAAGTAATATGCAGTTTTAGCGTTTGGACGTCTACAAGTTATATCTGTCTAGTGCTAACATAATGCTAGATGCTTCCGGAACATGGAGAAAATAATTCGGACCATGATATTCATATACAGTAGGCTGTGAGCGATCAAATGGGGCCGCTTGTGCTTATAGGTGGCACATTGCGTCTGCTTCACGAAAATGAGTTCTAATCCTCATCTTTTCCATTCCAAGATTATTTGACGTAACTACTTGTGTTTTCTTATTGATCAGAGGCATTGTTTTAAAAATATTACTACATTCCTCACTAATTCTGTAGGCTAACACGTAATTGTATGTAGTGGGATGTATATGTCCCTGAAAACTACATACATATAGAAAATATTGGTATTTGGTATGCCTAAGCCATCCCCAAATGTGATGATGCACAACTGTGTGCAATATTTCATGTTTTTCATTTTAGAAGAATAAATGCGATTTCGTAAAATCGTTAAAAAATTAAATATTTAACCCTGAAAACATGGATGTAGTTAGGTACGTGCGACACATGTGTCCCAGTTCACCGGTTTTCAAGATCGGTGAGCTTAAAAATATTTTGGTAGTAAAAGTGTATTATTTATCACGAAGAAAGGTAGTATTTATTCGTTTAGTTATCAAGGATATCCAAAATAAATGTAACCATGAAAGAATGAAACAGCGCTTTCTAAAATGATTTGTGCACTAGGAGTAGTCGTATAGTATCAAATAACTCTACTCGACGAGCACTACAATGCAGGGAACTATTACTAAAAAGTGTACCATCCGATGACGTGTCGCTGGGTGACATCAGACCGGCATTGAGAAAACGAAAATTCTACCATTGTCAAACGAAGATGACTGTACTCATATCTGAAAATTTTAGTTTATCGCAGTCGTACTGTTCCACATCTACACTCCTGGAAATGGAAAAAAGAACACATTGACATCGGTGTGTCAGACCCACCATACTTGCTCCGAACACTGCGAGAGGGCTGTACAAGCAATGATCACACGCACGGCACAGCGGACACACCAGGAACCGCGGTGTTGGCCGTCGAATGGCGCTAGCTGCGCAGCATTTGTGCACCGCCGCCGTCAGTGTCAGCCAGTTTGCCGTGGCATACGGAGCTCCATCGCAGTCTGTAACACTGGTAGCATGCCGCGACAGCGTGGACGTGAACCGTATGTGCAGTTGACGGACTTTGAGCGAGGGCGTATAGTGGGCATGCGGGAGGCCGGGTGGACGTACCGCCGAATTGCTCAACACGTGGGGCGTGAGGTCTCCACAGTACATCGATGTTGTCGCCAGTGGTCGGCGGAAGGTGCACGTGCCCGTCGACCTGGGACCGGACCGCAGCGACGCACGGATGCACGCCAAGACCGTAGGATCCTACGCAGTGCCGTAGGGGACCGCACCGCCACTTCCCAGCAAATTAGGGACACTGTTGCTCCTGGGGTATCGGCGAGGACCATTCGCAACCGTCTCCATGAAGCTGGGCTACGGTCCCGCACACCGTTAGGCTGTCTTCCGCTCACGCCCCAACATCGTGCAGCACGCCTCCAGTGGTGTCGCGACAGGCGTGAATGGAGGGACGAATGGAGACGTGTCGTCTTCAGCGATGAGAGTCGCTTCTGCCTTGGTGCCAATGATGGTCGTATGCGTGTTTGGCGCCGTGCAGGTGAGCGCCACAATCAGGACTGCATACGACCGAGGCACACAGGGCCAACACCCGGCATCATGGTGTGGGGAGCGATCTCCTACACTGGCTGTACATCTCTGGTGATCGTCGACGGGACACTGAATAGTGCATGGTATATCCAAACCGTCATCGAACCCATCGTTCTACCATTCCTAGACCGGCAAGGGAACTTGCTGTTCCAACAGGACAATGCACGTCCGCATGTATCCCGTGCCATCCAACGTGCTCTAGAAGGTGTAAGTCAACTACCCTGGCCAGCAAGATCTCCGGATCTGTCCCCCATTGAGCATGTTTGGGACTGCATGAAGCGTCGTCTCACGCAGCCTGCACGTCCAGCACGAACGCTGGTCCAACTGAGGCGCCAGGTGGAAATGGCATGGCAAGCCGTTCCACAGGACTACATCCAGGATCTCTACGATCGTCTCCATGGGAGAATAGCAGCCTGCATTGCTGCGAAAGGTGGATATACACTCTACTGGTGCCGACATTGTGCATGCTCTGTTGGCTGTGTCTATGTTCCTGTGGTTCTGTCAGTGTGATGTAGTCATCGCTGAGATGTGGGGCTGCCGCAGATGAGAATCAAATGCGGTCCTGCTATCAAAATAAATGGGACCCCTGACCATCACTCAACCGTCCCGCTGTCCAGGGCTCCGCCAGGCACATCTTCGCTACCCATTGAGGCTCAGCTGGAAGCGAGACTCATCACTGAAAATCTACTTCAGTCAATGAGGTTCCATGGGGAATATGCCCGACACCACTGCAAACGGGGTTGTTGTTACACAGAGACCAGTGATAGCTGGATGAAGGGGGGCGGCAGTGTCAGCCCTCCTTCTTTGAGCAGCCTATTAAAGGTCCTTGTAGTCAGTGAAACATCAGTCGCACGTCTTGTCGATGATAATGATGAATCCGGCCCTCTGAGTGCCTCGGTCCTCATACTGTCATCTCTCTAGGTTAACCGCTTCCTTCTTGACGTTGTTTCCATGCATGTTTCACCCTTTCAGCTAACATCGTCGAATACTACTGACATCGCTCCTATTCTCATGTCGAACGATTCGCCGATTACTCCAACCGACATCTGTGAGAGCAACTACAGGTCCTCTCTCACATGCTGACATCTGCATATATGGTTCATGCGCCTGTCTACCAAGCATAGTTACTGAATAACTGAGTACACGGAATGAAACTGGCAAAAATTTTGTACCCTGGTATCGACGTGTCCCCTATTTAGTACCCTTTCCAGCTGCGCGATGAAATAGCGCTGTAGCGTTTCACGTCCATCCATCGGCCGCCAAAGTTTTTGCGTTTTCCGTCGATAACTGTATGAATATTAATTTGTGGCCAATCTGCGTAACTCCTTCATGGTGCGTCCGCTCAGTGTGTGCACACCTATGATCGCTTAATGAAGAGATCCTAAGAAGAGCAGCACGTTTAGTCAGATGCTCGATTAGCAAGCCCGACACCACGATGATCTTCCTCATCCTATTCCAACAGAGATGTTGTATGTCGCCGTGCTGCTTATTGCTCAAATTCAGAAAACTGGTGTACTACTTCGTCTCACGAAAAGGCCGTGAAAGTAGAATTACAGATTTCGAGATATCACGGAGGCAGAGTTCTCACGCGCACCGTTCGCGACTGAACAGTAAATTGCCTAAGTGACAGCTGACACGAAGTGACCCCTCCACACACCACAATGTCGCTTGTGCAGTACATATGTAGTCGTGTATGTAGGCTTTAGCAAGGGTGCTCTGTGGCAAAAAGAATGCTAAGGGAAGGTGCTAGGTCACCCTCTGGACGTCACGTTCAGTAGAGACGGTGCGCTTTTAGCAATGAACGTGGAAGAGAGGGAGAGAGAGAGAGAGAGAGAAAATAGAAGCTTTCTAAAGCGATTTACGGCAACAGCGGGGACTCTAAATCAATGTGAAAGGAATTGGGTCCTTTCGAATATGAATCCTGTCTTAACCATCACACATCTACATCTGTACACCGCAAGCCACCTTATGGGAACGTATGGTACCACTATCATTCATCCTCCACCCAGGCCCCTATCACCGTCATCCCTTCTCTGTTCCATTCATGAACATTGCATGTGAAAGTAAGATTTTTGGTAACCCTCTGTACGAGCTTCCATTTCTCCGATATTCTCTCCGTGCTCAGTTCTCGTTAGACAAGGTGTAACGAGTAGAAGTGCATATAGATATTTTTAAATTTGATGCTTTAATACTTACGCACATCTGTGCGCCGCTTGTTTTTTCTGTGGATCTGTCTTTTCCCAAACACATCACACAATTTACTACCTGATGTTTTATGCACGGTCGTAACTCCACCACTAAATGATGTTGATTTGAAAGTCCAGATCTTGCACCATTTTCTGCTAGCTGAAAGAACGGTTGGGGGGGGGGGGAGGGGGGGAGGGGAGGGAAGGTTGTTGGTGGGCTCCGCCTAATAAGAGAGAAATTCTAAAGTAATTTACACATTATGAAGCCAGTTTAAGTAACTTTTCTTGAATACTGCACTACAATTCTACATGAAACACATACATCTCCCTATTTTTCAATAGACTCATCAAGTCTCTGTAGCAATCAGTCTTTTAATTCTTTGACGACAGAAATCCCCTCCTTGTGCTTGGAACCATGTGAGGGTCGCTGTGTGTTAGTCCCGTTGGTAGGATAATCTCTTCACTCTCTTCCCTTCCTTCCCCCCTCCACTTCCCCTCCTCCCATCCCCCCAACCTTTCTTTCAGCCAGCCATTCTCCACCCCACTCCTCCAACTCCCCCCCCCCCCCCTCCCCCAAACCGTTATTTCAGCCAGCCGTTCTTTCAGCTAGCAGAAAATGGTGCAAGATCTGCACTTACCAATGAAGATCACTCTTGTATGTGCGGCCTTGGTCCTATTGTTGGCACCACTTCATTATGGCTGGATGCGATATTGCATTTAGTTCATGTACCGCCAGAGTTTCACGGTGAATATGTATGTAAATTGGACATGTAGCATCCAACTATCATACTGTCCAGCGCATTTAACTTTGGAATACGTTTCCAGTTTCTACGCCATTTAGATTTCCAGTCTGTGACGCACCTTTTATCCCTAATCGCAGCAGAATTATGTCTACAGGAAACCAGGAACATGTACTCTCTTCTGAAAATGTGCCACCCTTGTTGGGCACTGGTCTTAACGTCGGACGACATGTGTAATATGCTTTTTGAAGGCCCTACGTATTTACGTTTCCTACAATTAGTTTTATGTACACATTCCATTTTAAGTTGTTCTTGACGAGTATTTCTATCTATTTTACGTTTATTACCTACTCTTAATGGGATTTCTTACCGATACCATACTTCATGTGGGAAGAGTTAAGATTCTTTACACTCAAGGTCAGCTGTCACTCCCTGCACCAATCGGAGAGCCCTTTCAAGTCATCCTGCATCCCTACGGACAGCAGCATCAACCAACGAGCAGCCGGTCCCATTGCAGATAACTACACAGTGTGTCCCAGCTCCAAACGGCACTGCTATCTCTTGGCGATCTGCGGAGTTAACGATCCTTAAAAGATTCGAAAACAGCTGTGTAGAAAATCAAAGCGCAGCTGCAGCAGGCACTCTGACCACGAATGTAGCACTATGTGCCTGACACTCATCGGAAAATGCCAGTGGAGTACTAACACAACATCAAGTTTTTTGGGTCGTCCAACGTTTGTGGGCGAGAATTCCTCGAATTCTACCATAATGCCGAAACGCAGGCTTCTGTTTGTCCTTCAGGACGAAACCCTAGCCCACAAAGCGGTGACTGTGCGCGAGTTATTGGACAGCGGATGAATCACAGTTCTGAATCAACCATCTTATTCCCGGATTTGGCCGCAGCCGACTTTTGGTTGTTCCCCAAATTGAAGTTGGCAGTGAAAGGACACCGTTTTGACGTAATTAAGGAGATCCAAGAAAATTGCACTGCAGTACTAAATGCACTTTCATCTGAGTTTTGATTCAGAGGAAGGCTATTTTGAATAAATACACTGATTTTGTAAATATAATAAAACTTATATTTTTCATAACCACAAACGAAACTGATAGACACTGTGCAAACTATCATATTACTAGTCATTCCAGTCCTACAAGACGATTTCTGAACCGTCATGCAATCTGAAGCGTGACATAACTTACGGAACCTGAATACCAATATCTTGCAGTCAGTCTTTATCTTGCATCATGGAACGACGGAGAGGAGATTTTAATACGCGAATTCCATGGCCCTGGGATGCGGCAACCCTTTATTTTTTAATTTTTTTTGGCTTTCATCTGCTCTTCCGCTCGAGAGGGCTTTTTTTTATTGTCTTTAGCAACGTGGTAACCGCGAGCGCTCCTCAAATTTAAATAATGCGCCCTCGTAACAAAATGTGTGCACATATATCTTTCCGCCTTCTTGAATTTTCACCGCACATCGACCGCCCCCCGTGTCCTCCCCACGAAAGATGTGGATACTTCATAACTAGTCTCTAGCGGAAAACAAGAAGCGAGTGAAGGAGGCGAGGAGAGGATGAGGCGGAGACGAGGAGAAAAATGAAGGAGAGGCAGGGAGCGCGGCAGGTTATAAATCATTTACTGCGCAGGCGATCGTATTTCGCTCTCATTCCGGCCGCTACGAGAACCGAATGAGCAATAAACTACGATAAATTAGGCCGCCGCACGCGGAGAAATATGGGGCTTTGCAGTGTGCGCTGCGGTCTCTAAGTTCATCAGTCAGTGCGGGAGTTGCTTTATCGAGCTGGCAACCCGCGGCGCGAGCCATTCATAAAAAGGATGCGATGCGTCCTTCCTGGTCTGGGACCGTAACTTTTGTGTCGCCGATCGTCCGCGCAGTCCACGCCACAGCAAACGGACCGTGTGATATTAAAAACGTGTCAATCAGTGCGGGAAAATGAGCGTGCGTAACATCTGAGGCAGCTTCACTATACGTGGCCGGTTCCACACGCTGTTCCTCTAGTCAGCCATCAGATCTGGAAGTATCGAGTGATTCCTACTACGGAGCTCAAACTGAACACTTGTTGTGACGATCATTACATAATTCCATAATTATACACACCCTTGTGTGCCACCTGACGTCCTGTAAATGTACGTTGTGTGTCCCAAATTTCATCTTCAAGTTAGTTAGTCAGTTACATGTGCCGCAGATCGTTTGAACGATTCTTGTATCGAAATAATGTGGAACAAGTTAATTTACAGATATATGAATACATGGTTAGAGTTACGAAAGTGAACACTTAATTTTTCAGCCCTACTCGTACAACTACACTGAACAGCCAACTGGTACACTTGCCTAAGATCGAGCAGGGACGCAGAAATGCCGCAAGACGAGGTGGCATGGACTCCACTAATGTCTGAAGTATTGCTGGAGGGAAGTGACACCATGAATCCTGCAGGGCTGTCTACAGTCCCTAAGACTAAGAGAGGGTGGAGATCTATCCTGAACAGCATGTTGCAAGACATCCCAGAGAAGCTCAATAATTTTCATGTCGGGGGAATTTGGTGACCAGCGGATGTGTTTAAACTCAGAAGAGTGTTTCCGAGCCTCTCTGTAGAAATTCTGAACGTGTGGGGCAACTCATTGTCCTGCTGGAAGTCCGTGGGAATGAATAATGTAGCCGGCCGGGGTGGCCGAGTGGTTTTAGGCGCTACAGTCTGGAACTGCGCGACCGGAACGGTCGCAGGTTCGAATCCTGCCTCGGGCACGGTGTGTGTGATGACCTTACGTTAGTTAAGTTTAACGAGTTCTAAGTTATAGGGGACTGATGACATTAGAAGTTTAAGTCCCATAGTGCTCAGATCCATTTGAACTATTTTGAACAATGCACCTGAATAGATTCAGGTGATCAGACAGGATGCTTACGTACGTGTTATCTATCAGAATCGTATCTAGATGTATCAGGGCTCCCATAACTGCCCACGCTCCACACTATTATAGACTCTCCACCAGCTTGAACAGTCCTCTGCAGACACGCAGGTTCCATGGATTCACGAGGTTGTATCCATACCCGTACACGTCCATCCGCTCGATACAATTTGAAACGAGATGTGTCCGACCATCCAACATACACTCCTGGAAATTGAAATAAGAACACCGTGAATTCATTGTCCCAGGAAGGGGAAACTTTATTGACACATTCCTGGGGTCAGATACATCACATGATCACACTGACAGAACCACAGGCACATAGACACAGCCAACAGAGCATGCACAATGTCGGCACTAGTACAGTGTATATCCACCTTTCGCAGCAATGCAGGCTGCTATTCTCCCATGGAGACGATCGTAGAGATGCTGGATGTAGTCCTGTGGAACGGCTTGCCATGCCATTTCCACCTGGCGCCTCAGTTGGACCAGCGTTCGTGCTGGACGTGCAGACCGCGTGAGACGACGCTTCATGCAGTCCCAAACATGCTCAATGGGGGACAGATCCGGAGATCTTGCTGGCCAGGGTAGTTGACTTACACCTTCTAGAGCACGTTGGGTGGCACGGGATACATGCGGACGTGCATTGTCCTGTTGGAACAGCAAGTTCCCTTGCCGGTCTAGGAATGGTAGAACGATGGGTTCGATGACGGTTTGGATGTACAGTGCACTATTCAGTGTCCCCTCGACGATCACCAGAGGTGTACGACCAGTGTAGGAGATCGCTCCCCACGCCATGATGCCGGGTGTTGGCCCTGTGTGCCTCGGTCGTATGCAGTCCTGATTGTGGCGCTCACCTGCACGCATACGACTATCATTGGCACCAGGGCAGAAGCGACTCTCATCGCTGAAGACGACACGTCTCCATTCGTCCCTCCATTCACGCCTTTCGCGACACCACTGGAGGCGGGCTGCACGATGTTGGGGCGTGAGAGGAAGACGGCCTAACGGTGTGCGGGACCGTAGCCCAGCTTCATGGAGACGGTTGCGAATAGTCCTCGCCGATACCCCAGGAGCAACAGTGTCCCTAATTTGCTGGGAAGTGGCGGTGCGGTCCCCTATGGCACTGCGTAGGATCCTGCGGTCTTGGCGTGCATCCGTGCGTCGCTGCGGTCCGGTCCCAGGTCGACGGGCACGTACACCTCCCGCCGACCACTGGCGACAACATCGATATACTGTGGAGACCTCACGCCCCACGTGTTGACCAACTCGTCGGTACGTCCACCCGGCCTCCCGCATGCCCACTATACGCCCTCGCTCAAAGTCCGTCAACTGCACGTACGGTTCACGTCCACGCTGTCGCGGCATACTACCAGTGTTACAGACTGCGATGGAGCTCCGTATGCCATGGCAAACTGGCTGACACTGACGGCGGCGGTGCACAAATGCTGCGCAGCTAGCGCCATTCGACGGCCAACACCGCGGTTCCTGGTGTGTCCGCTGTGCCGTGCGTGTGATAATTGCTTGTACAGCCCTCTCGCAGTGTCCGGAGCAAGTATGGTGGGTCTGACACACCGGTGTCAATGTGTTCTTTTTTCCATTTCCGGGAGTGTATTTCCAGCCATCAACAGTAGAATGTCGGTGTTGACGGGCCAAGGCGAGGGGTAAGGCTTTGTGTCATGCAGTCATCAAGGGTACACGAGTGGCCTTCGGCTGCGAAAGCCCATATCGATGACTTTTCGTTGAATGGTTTGTACGCTGACACTTGTTGACAGCCCAGCATTGTAATCTGCAGCAATATGCGGAAGGGTTGCCCTTCTGAATGATTCTCTTCAATCGTCGCTGGTCCCGTTCTTGCAGGATCTTTATCCGGCCGCAGCGATGTCTGAGATTTGACGTTTTACCGGATTGCTGATATTCACGGTACACTCGTGAAATGGTAGTACGTGATAATCCCCACTTCTTCGCTACTTCGGAGATGCTGCGTCCCACAGCTCGTGCGCCGTCTGTAACACCACGTTCCAACTCATTTAAATCTTGTTAACCCTCCATTGCACCTGAAGTAACCGATATAACAACTGCGCCAGATACGTGTTGTTTTACACGGACGTTGCCGATCGCAATGCCGTATTCTACCAGTTTACATATCTGTGTATCTGAATACGCATACCTATATCGGTTTCTTTGGCGCTACAGTGTATACAACTGAACTTAAAAAATAAGGTTACTGTTTTTCTTTGGGTTACCGGTTTTGAAATAGAAATTCGTCCACGAACAGAAGGAACTGTCCAGGAGAAATGATTTTAGGTTACATTTAAAACTTGATTTGCTTCAAGTCAGACATTTCGTGTTGTTAGATAAATAGATATTTTTGTTGCTGCATATCAAACTCCTTTCGAAGCGACTGACCGTTTTAATAACGGGTAATAAAGGTCACGTTTTCCGCTAGTGTTATGGGTAGGGACTTCATTGTCCTTTTCAAATTGTGCTGAATCATTTGTTATGAATTTCATTAGCGAATGTGTGTGTTGAGACGATGGGTTAAAATGTTTAACTTCTTGATAAGGTACCTATATGACGACCGTGGGTGAACTTCCTCAGTACTTTCCTTTTGACTGGTGAATAACGATAATTATTCCACGAGACATTACTGTGTGGAAATATGACAGTATACAGCGTGTTTCACAATTGATGTTACACGTTTCTAGTGGTTGTAGAGGGGAGCCAGTCGATCAGGCTTTACATAGGAAACCACTTCCGGAAAAGTCATCTAGCAACGCAACACAGCGTCAAAGCTATAGGCGCCGGCGCCTGTAAATGTGTGTATGTATGTGCAGGGTGATTCCGCGATAAAGTTACAATCTTCCAAGGGTGATGGAGAAGGATAAGGATCCATGCACCGGAAACGAACGCGTCTAAAGTTATAAGCAGAAACCGTTCTGATACCTCTGACAGTGAAATACATGTACAGGAACCGTTGTCGCTATGATTGTAGGATAAGCAACATTTATAGGTGGTAGTACGGACCAAAACAAGAAAAAATGTCTAGTGAACATGCGTTCTAAAGTGCATGCCTTAAGTGCTATGATCACCTGTTTAGCACAGGAGAAGTGTTTCACACTAGCGTAGATGATCAAGTACTCACAGCTTCTCAGGTATTCATTTCGAGCCCATGTTTACTGTACATTTTTTCTTGTCTTCGTCCATACTGCCACCTTTGAAAGTGGCATACCCTACGTTCTTAACAATAACAATACTCTTACATACATTCTACAGTCAGAGATAACAGACAGATTTTCCCTTTTAACTTTAGACACATTCGTTACCCAGCCAGGTACCCTGACCGCAAAATGATACATTTAACCGTGTCCATCATCCCTGAAAGTTATAACACCGTCACGGAATCTCCCTGTATATGCGTACATCTACAGATGCCGGTAACTGTATCTTTGACACCCTGTAGCGTCGTTGGATAACGTTTCCGGGCATGGGGTCCTAAACTTGATCCAATAAGTCTACAACCTCTAGAGGAGTGTTACACGACTTCCGAAACACCCTGTGTATCAAGAGGTTTATTCGTTTCTTTCCGAAACAACCAATTATCCGAAGAGCAAAACTGGCTGAACTCAATTGTTCGAGAAGCTCGGTAATATACTTCTTCTTGTTTAAGTTTTCAACAATGTGTTCACCTAATAATTTGCTGCATTTGTCTTATTTAGTGACTCCTGTTCATGTACTACATTAGCTTGTGGAACAGCTGTATTATTTTGTTGTACAGCTCTGAATATAGTGTTTTCCCCTAAATTTGGATCCCTTTTTCAGACGCCCACTTAATAATGCTTTGAAAAACGTAAGTAACGATCTCTTCTGTTGCTTTGTGTCTAATGGGATTATTTATAACACTAGAATCGTCTACCAAAAGTGCCAGTATTACTTGTTGAACGCTAAATAGTAGTTCATTCACATTTATAAGAAATAGGAGTGGCCCAAAATGGAACTCTGTAGTTCTTCCTTTAAATTATTCTCAAACTTGTTATATTCTGTTTGTTAAGTATAATTCAGATCATTTGTGTGTAAGGACATCAGTTCATTAGGACAGGTTTTCTAAGATCGTAACATGATTTAACAATCAAACAAGTTGGGAAGACCACAAAAAACACAGAATGGCGGTATTTTGTTATTTAAGTCTTGTAATATTTGGTGAGTGGATCTACAAACAGAATATTTAATCGAGTAACTCCTCTGGACTCCTATGATACGTTAAGTTAATTGTTTCTACCTGAATGTGAGACTGTTATTGACTACATTGCTTTTTCGAGTAATTTGAGAAAAAAGTGTCAGTAAGGAAAGAGGATGATAATTATTTAAGTTGCTCTTGTCAGATTTCTTATATAAAAATTGAACAGTTGCATATTTTAATCTGCCTGGAAAATTCCCATTGTCAGTGATTCATTGGATATATCACGAAAGATTTACTTATTAATTTGGAATAACTTTTCAGAGTTCTGTATGTTGTGAAACTAATTGTATTTCCCCCCGTCCTTTTAGTTGTTACTGTTGTTGATGCGACTCAGGTAGCTCAACGTCGAGGTTACTAGCGCCCGTATAAAACTGTTATTTGAAAAGTGAGCACACAAAATTTAAAGTATAAGGTTTATTGTCTGTTGTGTAAGAAGCCTTGCGTATAGTCAAGTCCTTGGTCCGGAACAAGAAGACGTGAGTCAACCGAATGCAGTGAGTATATAACAGTGTCAGAATAACTTTCTGGCATCTTCGCAGGTGGCTCTGAATATGATTTTGTTAGTTCCTTCGTAACTCGAATCTTGCTCTCATTTACTGCAAGTTTTAAATAACATCCAAGCTTTAGGCGAATTTCTTCATGGTAAGTCAAGAGCTGACTTAAGTAATTTACATTTTAAATTATGTTATACTGATATTTTAAATTTTCCACTCGGCAACACAGACATGGAGTATTATAAATCTGAAGAACCCTGAGACCAAATGTTATCTTTTATGGGCGTATCGTATCCCATACACTTTTCGATGGATGTAAAAGGAATCTGGTAGCACTTCCTTCTCAGAACTGCGCCCTCATAACGAGGGTTCTCAATAGAATTCAGTGTCATGAAACAAAATTCTTATCCCGTGGATCTTTGCTACTAGTATTATGTAGTCAATTAAATCACTGAGATTCTGTTACTTCACAACAAGTTTAGCTGGGGCATCGAGTATTCATTCACTGTAGCATGGAAGGGATATTCCGTACTGAGACGCAAGAGATAACAACAGCGAGATATTTATTTTCGAACATGTTCCGAGACTGCTCACATCTTATCATCAGGGGTGCTGACATTATCTCTGGAAGCAAATGTAAACAGCTTGGTCCCGCAAGACGCTATCGAAACATAATCAGGTCGACTGTTGCATACAAATCGCCAACAGAGCATTTGTTACCACGGTCATCTCCTAGCGCCGATAACAGAAGAAGGCGTTGAAAAGTGAGGGATATCTTATTTGCTTACAGTAACACAGTTGAGAGAATTTTGTCTCATAGTGTCGTTAAGACATTAACATCTCCACTTCTTTTGGCATTATCAAGTGTTTGGTGATTTATTTCCACTCAGAGAAGTAATTGCAGGGCTTCATAAAACAGTAACTATGTATTTTCCGTGCTTTAATAACCATCTATACATCGACATAAAGTCATCAGATAGATCTGTGCTGTTTGTTGTTAACATAGCAGTTCTTGATCATTCACGTATAGTTAATATTACAATACATTCATCCTGTGAGACACTAAGAGGTGGACTGTGTTTACAATTTCTTTTTGGGTTGCTCTTTGTCAGCTGATTTGCGGACCAACTGGCAATTAATGCCATCATCAGCTATAACAAGCTTCGGTAGAGGAGAAGTATGTAAGCTTTGTACTGCACTTGAGAACATAATTCTCTTCGTAGATCACGTATTGCAACCACAATTCAGGTACAGTAGAATTTACATAAAAATGGCCTTATCAAAAATTTATTTATCATGTAAATTATTCTTAGATCTAGAATTACACTTACTGGGGAAAATTGGTCGTCGGGAAAATTTACCAAAATTCATTGAAAGATGAAAGCAATGTTATTGTTCCGCATCCCGTTTTCTTCTGCTCTTACTGTCAAAATTCTTTGAACAGTACGTGAAAAGTCTGTATTTGTCTTAATCAAAACCGCGTAAATCATCCTCCAAAAAATAGCTTTCATGTCAGTTATATGCAACATTTGCATGGCTGATTCATCTTTAATTCTCGTATAACATTCATCTCAACTGCATACAACATTTACAAGGCTTATTCGTTTTTAATTCTAGGACCACATTCGATTAACTGCCGAATGCTTCAGTAGGAACATATACTAAAATTCAAGGCTGTCTAGTAATTTAGTGGCAGTCTCACATTTAAACGCCAACCTCCGTCTTTCCTAGTACATAGTGGCCATGCAACATGATACGTCGGGAAAACCGTGGCGATATACGGTGGTAGTTATAACCTCGCTTGTTCTCTCTCTGCAGACGATGAACTTTCTGCTGCGTGCGCTATGTTTGTTTCAAATGCGAGAGGTCTTCAATTCGTCTAAACGAACGCTCATCAGATCTGGAGAGTTTATGCTTCTACTTTCAAACATTTCTCGTCAACTGTCACGACATCGATCACCGTTAACTGCTCTTTCATTCAGTTTGCAGATACTTACGATTGTCTTCGTGCCACACAGATCGTGTACTACCCGTCAGCAGCTACTATTGTAGCTGTCGACTACATTTCACACAAGTGCTCCAGTTCTGTTTTATCTTGTCAGACGTATTCAGGAAGAGGGGATGTTTATGTATCGAAACGGAAGGTTAGCGCAGAATCAACACTCTAATGAAATCTTCTCGTGTTATAAGCCGAGAAGAAGCGTAATTTTGTCGGGATGTTTCACACTTTCTCTGTTTGTTATTTTCAGGATATGTACCGTGTTCTTGCAGGAAGCTGCCTGCTATTTCTTCTGGAACGACAGTCCCCTAATGACTGACATAAGACAAACCAGTCGTGTGTCTTTCTGCATCTACAACTAAAAGCGGGAAGTCATTGCGTACTGCGTGGCGAATAGCAACCATATTATCTATTTTCTTTCTTGTTCTACTCGCGTATTGTATGAGGGAATACTTACTGCCCATATCCGTCAGAGCTTGTCCTAATCGCTCATATCTCTTTCTCATGACAGCTGCGCTAGATATACGCCGATGACAGCGTAATGGTCACGCTACCTTATTGGCATATGTGTTACCAAAATAACACAATGCTTTTCCGGAGAACTATGTCATTTTTCTTGTAAGGATTTCCGTATAATTTCCCAGAGATTTCCTGATACACTTTCCTAGATCTGTTTCAGCGTCTTGCATCCGATTTCCTTAACAGACACACCTTACTTATGTAAAACACCTCGGTTCACCAACCGTAATACTGATTTTGTGTGACAGTCCCATTTAGTATCTCGTTTTAGCATTATCTCTAAATAATTATGCGATATTATGAGCTTACTAATCTTATAATCAAAATATTGCTGGTTTCTCTTCTTTTTATAGGCGTTATTTTAAGACGATGTGCTGAAAAGTAATGCCTCCCATTTTGTATGTGAAAACTCTCAACGAATTTTAAATAAAAAACTTTCTTACTATCCAGAAACCTTATTCTTCATGTTTACGTAATTATTTCTCAACATAGTCACCCATGCGACTAACACATTTCTCCCAAAGAGAAACCAATTTGTTGATATCGTCACTGTAGAATGTTTGACTATGCCATCGGAGCCACGACCTCACCTTTGCTTGCATCGCTTCGTGTGGGTGTACGTTAAGTTCTGGGAATAGATGAAAATCAGACGAGACCTAGACGGGCTTGTATGTGGGATGATCGATGGCATTGGAACCAAGGCGTCGGATTGTTGCAGATGTCGTAGCATTAGTGTGTGGTCTGGCGTTTTCTTGCTGAAGGAGAGGGTGGTACATTCTCTTCGAATTCGTCTTCTCATTTTCCTGAGGGTCTCACGGCGCCTTACACTGTTTATGGCGGCGCCTTTAGGCATGAATTCAAAATGTACCACCCCATGAACACCCCAGAGCACTCTGAGCATGAGTTTGCCTGCTAATGCTACGGTCGTGAACTCTTTTGGAATTAGTGATCCGTTGTGGTGGAACTCCGTTGATGCTCTCTTGTTTTTGGCGTCAGATGATGATACCAGCTATCATATTTTGTCGCAATACTTGTAAAGAACCCATCACCCTCATGCAGAGTAAACTGTTGACAAATGTCCAATCACCTCCGTTTCATTTCAGAAATAAGCTCTCGAGGCACCAAAGGGGGTGCATTTTTCTGTGCCACAGTTCCACAGTGATGTCATGTACAAACTCTGGTGATACGGCACACACATCTTTGAGTTATATCTGTGGTATCTGACGATTTTCTCTGATGATTTCATCAACCTGATTCCGAAGAGCGTCGTCAGTCGCCGTACGCTATCGTCCACTCCGAGCCCTCGTCACACACGTTGAGGTTAGCATCACCAGCGTCGTACGCTGCTGTTGTCCCCGAGCGCGGTGGCGCAGAGCTCAGCACACTGAACTCGTATTAGGGAGGACTACGGTTCAAACCGGCGTCCGACCGTTCTGATTTAGGTTTTCCGTGATTTCCCTAAATCGATTCAGGCAAATGCCGGGATGGTTCCTTTCAGAGGGCTCGGCCGACTTCCTTCCTATCCTTCCCTGACCCGATGGAACCGATGACCTCGCTGTTTGTTCCCTTCACCCGAATCAACCAATTACTGCTGTCGATGTAATCGTCACCGTACACAGCTTTTATTATTCCATAGATTTCAATTGCAGGGACGTTTTCAGTAGTCACATTCAATTACAGAATTATGTTTCTCAAGATCTGTAATAGTTTTGTTACACATTTCCACACATCTCCAAGTACCCGTAGTCTAGGGGTAGCGTCTTTGATTCATAATCAAAACGTCTTCGGTCTCGCGTTCTGTCCCCGCCACTGCCTAAGTTTTGATAAATAATCCGCATTGGCGGCCGAAGACTTCCGGTATAAGAAGTCAGCCTCATTCAGCGGCCTTGTCAAAGAGGGCGGAGGAGCGGATAGAGATTCAGGGCACTCTTTTGTCCTAGAGGTGGGAAATTGCCCCTAAAGGCGGAAGAATCAGCTATGATCAACGACATGAGGATGCAGAAGGCAATGGAAACCACTACATTAAAGACACGTAACTTGTATCCACAGGACATGTGGCCTGTAGTTGAAGAAGTGTCATGATGATCTCTCCATTGGCAAAAGATTCCGGAATACTCCCCCATTCGGATCTCCGGGAGGGGACTGCCAAGCGGGAGGTTACCATGAGAAAAAGATTGAATAATCAACGAAAGGATAGTGTTCTACGAGTCGGGGTGTGGAATGTCATAAGCTTGAACGTGGTAGGGAAACTAGAAAATCTGAAAAGGGAAATGCAAAGGCTCAATCTAGATATAGTAGGCGTCAGTGAAGTGAAGTGGAAGGAAGACAAGGATTTCTGGTCAGATGAGTATCGGGTATCAACAGCGGCAGAAAATGGTATAACAGATGTAGGATTCGTTATGAATAGGAAGGTATGGCAGAGGGTCTGTTACTGTGAACAGTTCAGTGACCGGGTTGTTCTAATCTGAATCGACAGCAGACCAACACCGACAACGATAGTTCAGGTATACATGCCGACGTCGCAAGCTGAAGATGAACAGATAGAGACAGTGTATGAGGATATTGAATGAGTAATGCAGTAAGTAAAGGGGGACGAAAATAAATCTAATAGTCATGGGCGACTGGAATGCAGTTGTAGGGGAAGGAGTAGAAGAAAAGGTTACAGGAGAATATGGGCTTGGGACAACGAATGAAAGAGGAGAAAGACTAATTGAGTTCTGTAACAAGTTTCAGCTAGTAATAGCGAATACCCTGTTCAAGAATCGCAAGAGGAGGAGGTATACTTGGAAAAGGCCGGGAGATACGGGAAGATTTCAATTAGATTACATCATAGTAAGACAGAGATTCCGAAATCAGATACTGGATTGTAAGGAGTACCCAGGAGCAGACATAGACTCAGATCGCAATATAGTAGTGATGAAGAGTAGGCTGAAGTTCAAGACATTAGTCAGGAGGAATCAATACGCTAAGAAGTGGGATACGGAAGTTCTAAGAAATGACGAGATACGTTTGAAGTTCTTTAACGCTATAGATACAGCAATAAGGAATACCGTAGAAGGCAACACAGTTGAAGAGGAATGGACGTCTCTAAAAAGGGCCATCACGGAAGTTGGGAAGGAAAATATAGGTACAAAGAAGGTAGCTGCGAAGAAACCATGGATAACAGAAGAAATACTGCAGTTGATGTATGAAAGGAGGAAGCACAAACATGTTCCGGGAAAATCTGGAATACTGAAATACAAAGTCGCTGAGGATTGAAATAAATAGGAAGTGCCTGGAAGCTAAGACGAAATGGCTGCAGGGAAAATGTGAAGACATCGAAAAAGATATGATTGACGGAAGGACAGACTCAGCATACAGGAAAGTCAAAACAACCTATGGTGACATTAAAAGCAACGGTGGTAACATTAAGAGTGCAACGGGAATTCCACTGTTAAATGCAGAGGAGAGAGCAGATAGGTGGAAAGAATACATTGAAAGCCTCTATGAGGGTGAAGATTTGTCTGATGTGATAGAAGAAGAAACAGGAGTCGATTTAGAAGAGACAGGGGATCCAGTATTAGAATCGGAATTTAAAAGAGCTTTGGAGGCCTTACGGTCAAATAAGGCAGAAGGGATAGATAACATTCTATCAGAATTTCTAAAATCAATAGGGGAAGTGGCAACAAAACGACTATTCACGTTGGTGTGTAGAATATATGAGTCTGGCGACATACCATCTGACTTTCGGAAAAGCATCATCCACACAATTCCGAAGACGGCAAGAGCTGACAAATGCGAGAATTATCGCACAATCAGCTTAACAGCTCATGCATCGAAGCTGCTTACAAGAATAATATACAGAAGAATGGAAAAGAAAATTGAGAATGCGCTAGGTGACGATCAGTTTGGCTTTAGGAAAAGTAAAGGCAGAGAGGCAATTCTGACGTTACGGCTAATAATGGAAGCAAGGCTAAAGAAAAATATAGACACGTTCATAGGATTTGTCGACCTGGAAAAAGCGTTCGACAATATAAAATGGTGCAAGCTGTTCAAGATTCTGAAAAAAGTAGGGGTAAGATATAGGGAGAGACGGGTCATTTACAATATGTGCAACAACCAAGAGGGAATAATAAGAGTGGACGATCAAGAACGAAGTGCCCGTATTAATAAGGGAGTTAGACAAGGCTGTAGACTTTCGCCCTTACACTTCAATCTGTACATCGAGGAAGCAATGATGGAATTAAAAGAAAGGTTCAGGAGTGGAATTAAAATACAAGGTGAAAGGATATCAATGATAAGATTCGCTGATGACATTGCTATCCTGAGTGAAAGTGATGATCTGCTGAACGGTATGAACAGTCTAATGAGTACACAGTATGGTTTGAGAGTAAATCAGAGAAAGACGTAGGTAATGAGAAGTAGTAGAAATGAGAACAGCGAGAAACTTAACATCAGGATTTATGGTCACGAAGTCAATGAAGTTAAGGAATTCTGCTACCTAGACTGTAAAATAACCAATGACGGACGGAGCAAGGAGGACATCAAAAGCAGACTCGCTATGGCAAAAAAGGCATTTCTGGCCAAGAGAAGTCTACTAATATCAAATACCGGCCTTAATTTGAGGAAGAAATTTCTGAGGATGTACGTCTGGAGTACAGCATTGTATGGTAGTGAAACATGGACTGTGGGAAAACCGGAACAGAAGAGAATCGAAGCATTTGAGATGTCGTGCTGTAGACGAATGTTGAAAATTATGTGGACTGATAAGGTAAGGAATGAGGAGGTTCTACGCAGAATCGGAGAGGAAAGGAATATGTGGAAAACACTGATAAGGAGCAGGGACAGGATGATAGGACATCTGCTAAGACATGAGGGAATGACTTCCATGGTACTAGAGGGAGCTGTAGAGGGCAAAAACTGTAGAGGAAGACAGAGATTGGAATACGTCAAGCAAATAGTTGAGGACGTAGGTTGCAAGTGCTACTCTGAGATGAAGAGGTTAGCACAGGAAAGGAATTCGTGGAAGGCCGCATCAAACCATTCAAACCATGTTACACGGTAGAATTCGGAGCCCTCTAGCGGACGTGATTTGTAACTTGGGTCAGCGAAGCGGGAAAGTCGCACAATACGCAGGACACGTAATACTTCAACTGGTACTGAGAACAGGATAAAAAATTTGGAAGCATTACTCTTCTGCGCGACGTCGTAAATTTGTCCATATTTATAAGGAGCTGTTTGTTATTCATTATACCAAATGGAAATATTATGCACTTTTCCTGAAGTTTCTTACGATCGTCCAACGAAAATACTTTTCTCTTAAACTACTGTTTGTTCTGTCAGATAAATCGTTGACGTACTGTATACTGAAAACAGTTTCAAGGGAAACCCTCGCACCTAAGTAACACCCTGTGACAAATACTGTCTATGTCATCTCAGAATGGAGACGTGTATTGCATCTCGAAAGATGGTCTAGGATTAGTATTTTTGATTCGTAATCATAAATCCCTCGGTCACGTGTTCGAAACCCGCCACCACTCAAATTCTGATTAATAATCAGCATTGGCGGTCGAAGACTTCCGGTATAAGAAGTGACATTCTGCCAACGGCCTTGTCAAAACGGGCGATGGGGCGGACAGAGGCATTGTCTTGCCCTTGGGGTGGGAAATGCCCGTAAAGGCGGAAGAATCAGCAATGATCGACGGCATGAGGATTCAGAAGGCAATGGAAGCCAGTGCATGAAAGACACATAACGTGTATCCACAGGGCATGTGGCCTGTAATGGAAAAAGTGTCATGATGATATCTCCATGAGCAAAAGATTCCGGAACAGTCTCCAATTCGAATTTCTGGGAGGGGACTTCCAAGGGAGCGTTGACCATGAGGAAAAGCACGAATATGCAACGAAAGGATAACATTCTACTAGTTATGGAATGTCAGAAGCTTCAATGTGATACGGAAGCCAGAAAATCTGAAAAGGGAGATACAAAGGCTCAGTCTATATATAGTAGGGCTTAGCGAAGTGAAATGGAAAGAAGACAAGGATTTCTGATCAGATGAGTATAGAGTGATATCAATAGCAGCTGGTAAAATAGTATAACAGTAGTAGGATTCATTATGAATAGGAAGGTAGGGCAGAGAGTGTGATACAGTGAACAATGCATTGACAGGGTTATTGTTATCAGAATCGACAGCAAACCAACACCGACAACGATAGTACAAGTATACATGCCGATGTCGCAAGCTGAAGATGAGGAGATAGAGATAGTATATGAGGATATTGAAACGGTGATACAATACGCAAAGGGAGATGAAAATCTAACAGTCATGGGGGACTGGAATGCAGTTGTAGGGGAAGGAGCAGAGGAAAAGGTTACAGATTTCAGCTAGATTACATGATGGTCAAACAGAGATTCCGAAATCAGATTCTCGATTGTAAGGCGTACCCAGGAGCAGATATAGACGCAGATCACAATGTAGTAGTGATGAAGAGTAGGCAGAAGTTTAAGAGATAAGTCAGGAAGAATACATACCCAAAAAAGTGGGATACGAAAGTACTAAGGAAAGACGAGATAAGCTTGAAGTTCTCTAAGTCTGTAGATACTGCAATACAGAATAGTCCAGTAGGCAGTGTAGTTGAAGAGGAATGGACACCTCTAAAATGGGGAATCACAAAAGCTGAAAAGCAAAACGTAGGTACAAAGAAGACAACTGTAAAGAAACCATCGGCAGCAGAAGAAATACTTCAGCTGATTGATGAAAGATGGAAGCCCAAAAATGTCCAGGGAAATTCAGCAGTACGAAAATACAAGTCGCTGAGGAATGAAATAAAGAGGAAGTGCAGGGAAGCTAAGACGAAATGACGGTATGATAATGTGAAGAAATCGAAGAAGATATGATAGTTGGAAGAACTGACACAGCATATAGGAAAGTCAAAACAACCTTTGGTGAAATTAAAAGCAAGGGTGGTAACATTAAGTGTACGACGGGAATTCTATTGTTAAATGCAGAGGAGAATGCGGATAGGTGGAAAGAGTACATTGAAGGCCTCTATGAGGGGGAAGATTTGTTGGATGTGATAGACCAAGAGATAGGCGATCCAGTATGAGAATCAGAATTTAAAAGAGCTTTGGAGGACTTAAGATAAAATAAGGCAGAAGTGATCGGTAACATTCCATCAGAATTTCTAAAATCATTAGGGAACGTGGCAACAAAATGGCTATTCACGTTGGTGTAGAGAATGTACGAGTCTGGCAATATACCGTATAACATTCGGAAAAACATTATCCACACATTTCCCAAGAGTGCAAGAGCTTACAAGTGCGAAAAAAAATAGCACAATCAGCTTAACAGCTCATGTAACCAAGTTGCTGACAAGAATAATATAGAGAAGGATGGAACAGAAAATTGAGGATGTGTTAGATAACTATCATTTTGGGTTTAGAAAAAGTAAAGGCACGAGAGAGCCATTTCCGAAGCTGCTGTTAATAATGGAAGCAAGACTAAAGAACAATCAAGACACGCTCATAGGATTTGTCGACCTGGGAAAAACGTTAGACACTGTAAAATGGTGCAGGATGTTCTAAATTCTGAGAAAAATAGGAGTAAGCTGTAGGGAGAGACCGATGATATACGATATGTACAAGAACCAAGAGGGAACGATAAGAGTCGACGACCAACACCGAAATGCTCTGACTAAAAAGGGTGTAAGATAGGGGGGTAGTCTTTCACCCCTACTGTTCAGTCTGTATATTGAAGAAGCAATGATGAAAATAAAAGAAAGGTGCTGGAGAGGAATTAAAATTCAAGGTGAAAGGGTATCAATGATACTATTCGCTGATGACATTTCTATCCTGAATGAAAGTGAAAAAGAATTACATTATGTGCTGAGTTGCATGAGCCGTCTAAAGAGTACAGAATATGGATCGAGATTAAATCAAAGAAAGATGAAAGTAATGAGAAGTAGCAGCAATGAGAACAGCAAGATACTGAACATCATTATTGATGGTCACGAAGCAGTTGAGGTCAAGGAATTCTGCTACCTAAGCAGAAAAATAACCCATGACGGATCTATCAAGGAGGACATCAGGAGAAGACTAGCACTGCAAAAAGGATATTCCTGGCCAAGAGAAGTCTACTAGCATCAAACATAGACCTTAATTTGAGGAAGAAAATTCTGAGAATATATGTTTGGAGCACAGCATTGTATGGTAGTGAAACAACGACTGTGGGAAAACCAGAACAGAAGAGAATCGAAACTTTTGAGATCTGGTGCTACAGACGAATGTTGAAAATTAATTCGACTGATGAGGTAAGGAATGAGAAGGTTCTGCACAGAATCGGACAGGAATGGAATATGTGGAAAACACAAGGCGAAGGGACAGGATAATAGGACATCTGTTAAGACATCAAGGGACTCACTTCCTTGGTACTAGAGGGAGCTGTAGAGGGAAAAAGCTGTAGAGGGAAAAAGCTGTAGAGGAAGACAGAGATTGAATACATCCAGCAAAAAATTGAGGACTTAGGTTGCAAGTGCTACTCTGAGATGAAGAGGTTGGCGCAGGAGAGGAATTCGTGGCGGGCCCTATCCAGATGGAATACTGATGACAAAAAAAAAAGGGAGGCATAGCCACAGTCTTTTTGGTTGTACTGATATTTCGGACTTTCGTTTCGTTATTAGGGTTTATATTCGCACTATAATTTCTAAATTGAATCAGAAAAATTACCACCGTCACGACTAAAGACAACAGATAATGGAAAATTAATAGTTTTAACAGTTTACAACATTGAACGTGAACTTTTTTCATATGATGTAAATTTACGATTCAGACGTATCTGACGACTGGAAGTCCTTCGGGCATAGTAGCGAGGACGTAATCTCTCTTGATCTTCGGTGCAATTGCTTTCCTCTGAACACGAAACTACCGTTTCATCGTCGATGATTATTAATGTTTTGCACGGCCAAAGTGTAATCCGTGGTGGTCGAGTTGATTTTGTTTTAACTGATGTTCTGTTTGTACCTAGTCAAGCACGGCTTACTGTTGCTATTTTCCATGTGGATTCTCCACTAAATTCGTTAGGTACGAATTTGTAGTTTTCCTCGTCGAGATGTGCTATCATTTAGGACGTTTACGATTACTCAAACTGGTTGCTACGCTCAAGGATGTCATTGATAAACTTGCATGTGTTCGTACTCGACATGTCCATAATTTGACTAAAAGCTGATGTGGTTCCGTGATTGTTAGAGAACGTGGTGTTATTTGAAATCCCATTTGTTTGGTGTTAGAACTTAGAGGTTCTAATATGCTTCCTCGGAGCATAACCGATGTCACATTCGTTACTCTGCAACATTCGCCATCCAGTAGAAAACGCTCCGTCCGAACAGCCCACGGCAGGCCCAACGGTGCCGATCGACCGTCGTGTCATCCTCAGCCGATAGGCGTTGTGGCGTGCGGAGATTGGAGGGATGTGTAGTCAGCACATCGCTCTCTCGGCCGTTGCCAGTTTTCATGACCAGACCCGCTACTTCCCAGTCAAACAGCTCTTCAATTGTCCTCACAAGGGCTGGGTGCATCCCCCTCGCCAACAGCGTTCAACAGTGCCGGACGGTCACCCATCTAAATACCAGCCAAGCACGACAGGTGAAGTAGAGAAGAAGGAAGGAAAATAATCAGCAAAATCTTGGGACCAAAATGTGAGAATTGGAAATGGAAATTAAAAAAGTAGTAAAGAAGTTTATGAAAAAGTAAAGCGAATAACAGACACGGTGAGGAAGAGAAGACATGCATTCGATGAACACCTAAAAGGGATTGATGAAAACAGGATAACAAACAGAACCTGTAACTTCTTTGACAGAAGCTCCAGAACATCAGTGACGTGAATTAAAGAAGTTAAAGCAAATCTGAATAATGGAGGAAGAAATAGGAGAAAGAGAGAGGTTCAGGGCAAAAGTAAAAGATTTCAAGGGCTTCCAAGAGAAAACAAAGAAAAAGACAGGTGCAGTATGGAGACACAAAAGAAGAGAAGAAAATCGGAAATGAATGAAAAATTACGCCTGGGCACTGAGTCAAACAGAGCTTGGGGCGTGTACAGGTACAGCTGCCCATGCACCTCCAACACGATACCACAGTCCATCAGGAGTAGTGACTGAAGATCTGCAGAATGTGCTTGCCAGGGCAGCAGTCGAACATTTTCGGTATCCGGAAAGGGCCGTACAGGACCTGCAACATGCGGTCGTGCATTATTCTGCTGAAATGTAGGGTTTCGCAGGGATCGAATGAAGGGTAGAGCCACGGGTTGTAACACATCTAAAATGTAACGTCCACTGGAGACGTGTAACCAGTGGCACCCCATACCATCACGCCAGGTGATACGCTAGTATGGCGATGAGGAATACACGCTTCCAAGGTGCGTTCACCGCGATGTCGCCGAACACCGATGCGACCATCATGATGCTGTAAATAGAACCTGTATTCATCCGAAAATAATTACGTTTTGCCATTCGTTCAAAAATGTTTTGATGGGTGTGAAATCTTATGGGACTTAACTGCTAAGGCCAAATTTCCCTAAACTTACACACTTCTTAACCTAAATTATCCTAAGGACAGACACACAGACACCCATGCCCAAGGGAGGACTCGAACCTCCTCCGGGACCAGCCGAACGCTCCAGACTGCTCGGCTAATCCCGCGCTTTTGCCATTCGTGCACCCATGTTCGTCGTTGAGTACACCATCGCAGGAGCTTCTGTCTGTGATGCAGCATAAAGGGCAACCGCAGCCACGGTCTCCCAGCTGATAGTCCATGCTGCTGTAAACGTCTTCGAACTGTTCGTGCAAATGGTTGTAGTGTTGTAAACGTCCTCATCTGTTGACTCAGAGATCGAGACGTGGCTGCACGATCCGTTACAACCATGCGGATAAAATGCCTGTCATCTTGACTTATAGTGATACGAGGCCGTTGGGATCCAGCACGGCGTTCCGTATTACCCTCCTGAACCCACCGATTCCATATTCTACTAACATTCATTGGATCTAAACCAACGCGAGCAGCAATGTCGCGATACGATGAATTGCAATCGCGATAGGCCACAATCCGACCTTTATCAAAGTCGGAAACGTGATGGTACGCATTTCTCCTCCTTACACGAGGCATCACAACAACGTTTCACTAGGCAACGCCGGTCAGCTGCTGTTTGTGTATGAGAGATCGGTTGGAAACTTTCCTCATGTCAGCACGTTGCAGGTGTCGCCACCGGCGCCAACCTTGTGTGAATGCTCTGAAAAGCTAATCATTTGCATATCACAGCATCTTCTTAGTGTCGGTTAAATTTCGCGTCTGTAGCACGCCATCTTCGTGGTGTAGCAATTTTAATGGCCAGTAGTGTATATTGCTGCATTCAATAAAAGTTACTTGGCCTGTCATAATAATTTTAACAGTTTTGTAGACGTCCACTCGTAGCACGTGTCTATTTTATTATTCCTGGGACGTAGGGTCTGCAGCGAGTCATTTGTCTCCTTGATGAGCTTCGCGTCAGTATGTGAAGTGTTATACATGCTGACGCATACTGATTATGTTAGCTAATCGATATGTAACTAGAACAGTTGGGTGTAATTTATGGTTTAGAGCGAAAATAATTCGTATGAAAGATATCAGCAACAATTAATTATTCTGATCAAGCGTTTTCGTCAATTCAAGAAACACTCTAGTTGTATCACTCGTGTAGAAATGATCATTATCCCATCTTGAGAGGAGACCAGCAAGGAACCTAGCGACAGAAGGTGACCCCCTCACGATCTGTACCTATACGCTATGTAGTCTATTTAAATTATTTGGCTTTTGACATAGAGTGAATTGGTCTGTTTCCGGCGGCAATACGCTAATGGGAGCGCAGCTTCCTCGTCCCCCAGTGTTGCCATTTCCACTCATAAAAAACATTGTAATTGCCACTTCTGGAACGGAAATCCTCGTATTTCATGAAGAAACCTAATTCGGTCCCTAGTTAAAATTAAGGATTTTTGACGTACATAGAGACAGTAGAGACGTCTGTATTATAATTTTATGTGAGGCGTTTTTCATCTTTTGTTGTTGTTGTTGTGGTCTTCAGTCCTGAGACTGGTTTGATGCACCTCTCCGTGCTACTCTGTCCTGTGCATGCCTCATCATCTCCGAATAACTACTGCAGCCTACATCATTCTGAATCTGCTTACTGTATTCATCTTTTGGCATCCCTCCACGATTTTTACCTCCCACGCTTCCCTCCAGTACTACATTGGTGATGCATTGCTGTCTTCGAATGTGTCATAACAACCGATCCTTTCCTATGATTAGGTTGTGCCACGAAGTCCTTTTCTGCCCAGAGGTTTTCAGTATCTCCTCATTAGTTGCGTGACATACCCATCTAACCTTCAGCACTCTTCTGTAGCACAACATTTCAAAAGCTTCCATTCTTTTCTCGTCCAAATTGCTTATAGTCCATCTTTAACTTCCACACATGGCTACACTCCATACTAACTCTTTCGGAAAAGACTTCCTAACAATTAAATCTATATTTGACGCTAACGAATTCCTCTTCTTCGCAAACACTTTTGTTGCACGAACCCTTTTCTTGAGATTGGAAGTCTACATTTTCCATCCCCTCTACTTCGGCGATCATCGGTTACTTTGCTGCCCCAATAGCAAAGCGCATCTGCTGCTTTAAGTGTGTTCATCTTGTATCCTCCTTTCAAGGCCTTTGCTTTCTCTGACAGAATTACAGCATCATCGAAAAACTTAAGAGTTTTTACTTCTTTCCCTGCATTTCAATTCGTGCCCCAAATGTTTCTTTGGTTTCCTTTGCTGCTTGCTCAACGTGCAGAATGAATAACAAAGGGGATAAGTTACAAGCCTGTTTCGCTCCCTTCTCAACCACTTCTTTCCTTTCCTGTCCCTCGAGTCTTGTAACTGCCTTCTGGTTTCGGCACAAGTTGTAAACAGCTTTTCGCTCCCTATGTTTTACTGCTGCTACCTTCAATATTTCAAAGTGAGTAGTCTAGTTGACATTTTCAAAACCCTTCCCTGAAGTCTGCAAACGTTACAAACGTAGGTTTGGCTTTCCTTGAATAACAAGACAAGTCGTAGGATCAGCATAGTCTCGCGAGTACCTACATTTCACCGATATCCAAACTGATCTTTCCCGAGGTCGGCATCTACCAATTCCTCTACTCTTTTATAAGGAATTCGTGTTAATCATTTGCAACCACGACTTTCGTCAGTTACTTAGGGATAACTGCTTTAATGTAGTTTTCCGTTCCTGCGGTGTGTAGAGGTCAAATAATTTTCTTTAGACTCTACCTACAACCTGCCCTAGCTTCACGTGGGTACCATGAAGTATCTATAGCCGGCCGACTTGTTTATAATACGTAGTGACTCACACAAATCGCCGGCCGGTGTGGCTGAGCGGTTCTAGGCGCTTCAGTCTGGAACCGCGCGACCGCTACGTCGCATGTCCAAATCCTGCCTCGGGCATGGATGTGTGTGATGTCCTTATGTTAGTTAGGTTTAAGTAGTTCTAAGTTCTAGGGGACCTCAGATGTTAAGTCCCACAATGCTCAGAGCCATTTCAACCACCACACAAATCTTCTTCGTAAATCAGCACATCTGTTGGTGAAAACACTATCAAAATCCCTGTAGCAGCTACCTAGAAGAGTCATAGAGATGGAAAAACGTGCCGGCGGCTTTAATTTAAATCACGTACAGCCGAGTTGACTCCACCCAGAGCAGGACTATGCTGTGCTCACCAGGCTTGTGCACAGAACTCGAGCTGTCGTAGGGACTGCCTAGCAAGTTACAGAAAATCTTAGGGAACTTCAGCATGAACGAAAGCTCGATAACCGAAGTAAAAGCTGCTATTAAGACGACCAGGAAGCAAAATAAGTAGTAGGCGGAAGAAAGTGTCTGGCTTTCCTCTCATAAGCAGCAGGTGGAATGGCCAAGCAGAATCAGAATTCGAAGTCGGTTAACCTCACTATGAAACTGTCGATAACCACCTAGAAGACAATTTTCTAGAAACACAGATTGTCCTGATCGATTCTCTCTCTTAAGAAAGATTACACAGGCCAACGATGGAAAAACATTTTTGCTGAAAATAGCTTAATCTTATTTTTTAGGGTGGGAAGTCCAAACATGATTCTTAAAAAACTGTATCACCTACCATTTCTTCACATTTTACAATTAAATTTATCAAATTTAGCAAGTTTTTTTTAAATTAGCCTCTTTTATATAGTTAAAACAATTTAAAATGGAGAAAAAAACCGTAGACGACGTTGGTAGCACTGCTGAAAAACATTTGCTGGCAAAACACCTCGATTCTATTCTTATGTTAACAGATGGTGTTTTGTTTACTGTCATACTAACCACACTTTCGCGTTTCCTGCAAATGTGCTTACTACAGTGTCTAATCGTGGTTATTATAACTCTGCTGACGGTTTTTGTTGTATTTGTGGTGAATTTGTGATTTAAAAAAAAACCAAAGAAACATTTCAGACTTTGTGAAACAGGTTAATCTATCATACTTTGGATCTAAACTGCCGGCCGCTGCGGCCGAGGTTCTAGGCGCTTCAGTCTGGAACCGCGCCACCGCTACGGTCGCAGGTTCGAACCCTGCCTCAGGCATAGGTATGTGTGATATCCTTAGGTTGGTTAGGTTTAAGTAGTTCTAAGCTCTAGGGGATTGATGACGTCAGATGTTAAGTCCCATAGTGCTCAGAGCCACTTGAACCATTTGGATCTAAACTTGGTGATAAAGATAAATCTTGGGCAGCGGCGTAAGGTATGTTATATGTGTGTTGAACATTTGAGAAAATGGTTAAAAAATCTGAAAGAAAGCTTTTAGATTTGCTGTTTTTATGATATGAAGAGAGCCAAGAAGTCATTCTGATGATTGCTACTTTTGTTGATATTACTGGTCGTAATTCGAAAAACAAGAAGGTCATAAGGTACCCTAATCTTCCGTTCGCCATCCGACCAGTTGGGCGTGGTCTTCAAAACCCGAGTCCAGCCATCCTGATTCCTTAAATCGCTTCAGGCGAATGCCGGGATAGTTCCTTTGACAAGGCACGGCCGACTTCCTTGTCCATTCTCCCCTAATCCGATGGGACCGATGACCTCACTGTTTCGTCCCCTCCCACAAATCAATCAATAAACCAACCAACTATTACGATATGTTTTTAAGTGATTCGATTTTGATGAAATGTAATGCGCACTTTTCTTGTGATAATGGATATATTCTAATGATGATACTGCAGCAAATGTCCAAGGTTTTGCTGTCTTTTCCTCAGTTACACAATTTACGTATCGATGAAATTACTACACTATGAACGTCAAAGTATAAGCCACAGACAGTTAGTTGAAAGGTTCATGCATAGTATAGGATGCTATCTGTCCGCAGTATCAGTAAAAACATGTCTGAAAGAAATCTATGTATCATCATTGACATGAGCGACCACTCTCCTATTTATTGATGTAAAATGTCTCCCAAACATATTGGTGAAAAGCGAGATAGCAGTTGAATAGTCAAAAATTGGAAACCATGCCATGAAACCATATTTCAGGAAGGTGTTATACACATCAGGATATTTAATTCCACGGCTGTGGTTTAGCATCCCATCGACGTCGAAGCTATTAGAGGTTGCTTTAAGAGCCAGAAAATCTAGACTTCTGTAGCCTCCTGGCATTGCATGTTTGAAAGTTCTTCCGAGAATACCTCACGTTCAAATGAACGGTGAAAATGTTACTGTAGATCTGGCTAACAGCTGTAATTGTAGTGTTTATTTAGCATGAAAATGGTTATAAGGATAAACAGGTCGATGACAAAGCACTGAAGATAAGTTCAAAGCAAACAAACAATTATTTATGCGGACCAGTTGCGGGAGAAGTGAAAAAATCTCCTATATTGTGAGCAAGATTACGTAGTATAGTAGGGAAGATATCTTTAGTGCTCTGGAATAGGCAAAGAAAGCTTTTTAAAATGCTGTAGCTGTACGTGTATCAGATACTGATACTGAGATGAGGAGGAAGCTACAGTAAGTGTACGTCTGGTGCACAACATCATAAATCGTGTAAGACTACCGTATCTTGTAAATTTGAAACTTAATGGTCAAGAGAAGTCCTGAACATGTTTTATTCCCTCAAAACTAGCCCAGAATCACTGATCATGGAATCCTGGAAGCCAGATCTGATTCCACAACAACATTTATGATCTGGTAGAACCTCTGTATACGATCAGCTTGTGCATAGCAAATGTGCTTCCAACCTGTATTACTTATGGCACGAAAAAATCTATCAGTGAGCATTCATACTTATGGATTTGAAATTTTCGGTTGCCGCTTCTACAACTACATAAATACCTCGGAAAAATGCATCTTGTATCTTTGAGTGTACGCTGCAAAAATTTTAAGGAAGACAGTAGTGAAAGCGGTGCATAATAACATTGTGTTGCCCATCAGAACAACACAGCACGTAATAAAGTGATCTGGTTTCCAGAAACAAGTGTAATGTAAATGCCAACGGGTGGGGGCACGTGGTCATAAGTACAGACAAAGGAAAATCAATAAAGCTATCAAGTCACATATGCCAAGAGTGCGTGATAAGCATTATTACGATCGAGATAATTGTACGGAATCGTTAACACCTCATGGGAGAATATAACGCATCCTACTGATATCATAAGTCGGATGTTTACATATTCGTTCACCAATCCACAAAAGAATATTAGAGAAATGTTTATCGAGCTTTTACAGGAGAGAAAGAAGAGATAGAAAGAGAGAGAGAAAGAGAGAGAGATTACAAGTCATTTTTGTGCACGGATGGGTGAGCTCTCACTGATGGTAGCTTCTAAGTGCTGATGTGAAATAGAACTGACGACAAAAGAATATTAAGTTCCCTCAGTAAAGCAAATGAACACGCAACACGAGAATTTATTTTGAGTAAGCATAGCTTTAAAGCATATGTTAAGTCCAGCATCGTAAGTGAAACGTGAATGCACAACGCTTGCAGCTATCTCATCAAGTTCTTTGAAACAGCACATCGAAAGCAGCCATTTCTATCCGCACGAAACAATCGTCTATGTTACACCAAGAAGTGGAAGTGGGAGTGCGGCTTTGTTCTTCAACGTGCCGCTCTGTCATTGACTTTTGGCTGCCAGCGTCCTGACTGGCTGACAGAAGTCAAAGAATCACGAGCGACCGAGATACAAAACGCATGCAGGGCAAAGATACACCTGTTGGCGTTCTGAAATGACGGTGCCCTGATTCTGTAAAGATACGATGTCTGGTATGTATGGCCTGAAGGCACAATTATGAAACAAGGCAACATGGCCGGAGGCCGTGTTTTAATCTACAGAAGACAAAAATGCTAGGATCACTAGAAACAGTTAGCTATCGAAGAAGATTAAACAATGAGTGAGCAGGAAATGTACGAAATGAAGAAATACTCAAAAGTATAAGTGAGTGGAATATCTGATACGGTATTTAGCGATAGTTAACCTAGTTATAAGGTTTGATAGAGAGGAATTAGATGAACATCAAGTGTACGTAGAACAAGTTGTAGAGGGTGCTGGATGAAATAGTTAAGTGGAAATTAAAATATTTGCGCAAAAGAGAGAAAGATGAAAGATAGCATCAGACCAGTAGAAAGACTGATTGCTTAAAACAAACTGGCAATAGACTCGCTTTGCAGCATGAATTAGTGGCGGTACCGTATGTCACTTAAGAGTGTTACGTCGAAGTACAACCATTAAAAAAATATCGCCAGACGAGGAGATGGATAGACATCCAAGAAGTCATCTATCGTTGACCAGGTTAAGACCGCGAATGGGGGAAGTGGAGCTAGGTCGAACATGATAGAAGGAACACGATAGCAGCAAAAGGTACAAAACACCTCAAAAGTCTATAGATGTAACTCTCATCATCAAAGACGCAACTAGTTGTTTAATTCTATACTTGGTATCATGAACCATACTGAACGCACATACTTGTAGCTACAAATATAAAACATGCGTCGTCCAGCAAGATATCGTACAATTAATCAAACATTCTCGTGAGTCTTAACATACGCAGTGAGCCAGGATAGTTTCAAGCATCTTGTAATGATGGATGCATGATTGTGCGTTCTTCAAAACCCAGCGCCAAATATTCACGGTGGAATGTTGTGTTGACTGTGGCGACAGATCCCTGCGCGTAGAGCGAAGCAAAAGTTATCTCCTAAATTGAAGTAAATTCAATCACGCCCCAGTGAAATGGGCCGGGACTTTTGCTGTCCATGCTGTATTAATATCGCGGCAGGCAATATTAATCGTAACCCCAGACTTACCGCAAACGGTTCAGTTATCTACCCGTATAATGAAAAATGCTGCACAAATGTCCAGACAGGAGTTGATAAAATTTTTAAGTGGTACAAAGATTGAAAACTTACTTTAAATATGTAGGGTAAAATTATGCACTTCACGAAACGAAAAATAGGAAGTATACCTATGAGTTCATCATCAGTGAGTCACAATTCCTATCAGAAGGGGTCGAACAATTTGAATAGATATGAAACAGAATGACCACTTAGTCTCCGGCAGTAGCAGTTTTGTTCCATTGGCAGGATGCGGGAAAATATACTGAGTCTTGAAAGGAGACTGTTCAGTACCATATGGGACTAACAGAGATTACATATAGAGATAACTGTGCGAAGGTGGGGCCCATAAGCCATAAGTCTTTAAAAACGTCATATTTCAACCGTCGAGCGCTGCTGATAAATAATTCGGTATTAGGAAACGTTTCAATCTTCAGATCAACTTTGGAGTGTCCTGTATACCAATGGAGAGAATACTCGAAATTAGTTTAGTACCGACTATCACTAAAATACCATGTAATGCATATATTCATGAAAAATGTGAGTGTGCATTGATAACCTCAGCCCTGAGCGCCCATTAACTGCTAAAAAATCTGATAATACAATTTCATATACTCATTTAAAGTTGCTTGTAATAGCTTACATGACACTCTTAGAACGTGGTGACAAAGGACTAAAAATCCAACTTACAGAAAAGTACAAAACATAAAAGTGTAACAAAATATTTAAAAGAGAAGAATTTGTATAGTATTACCTGCTGTGAATACTAATACATAATACATAGTCTACAGTAAAATATACCAACACTTTTAATCTTCGCCTACTTATAACAATCGCGTGCCACTTTTCCCTGTGGATGCACTACATACTGTCAAATACAGCTGTGATTTGTACGTAAAAGACGGCAGGGTATCTGGAATCGGATTTTCGTTGACAGAAAATATTCTGAGGGATTTCCTCTTTAAAATGACGTATTGCACATGGTTTTACTCGAATTATAATAACATTTATTAACAAGTTTTACGAGGTGAAACATGCTGTCATGGCTAGCAGACTCTTATGGCTGGCTGGATAACAGTCTTTCATCGTTATTTCAAGACTCCTACATTCCAATTATATGTTTGTGTGGTACGTGATACATACGAAGTTTCAATATTTGCCAGCGTATAAAAGATGATCTCTTGTTTTCTGTTTACGTCTCTGACTTCAGTGTATGTTTAAATGTGGTGAATGTGAGTGGTATTTCGAGGACCTTCTCGTTTATTGTTTGCATGTTAGATGACTAGGGCTAGTGTTGGGTGACAAGGGCCATTTATTCAAAAACTTGTGAATTAGTGAAGAAATTGAGGTCAATGCGAAACAATGTTCTTTGTATTCAACAGCGGAAGACCCAAGATGTGCCAACGTAGCTGATCCACAGAACCTCAGTGAAAGTTGTACACCTTACTCTTGTACTAGTGCTTCTTGTAGAAAGATCAAAGATGCTGAAAATATGTATAAAATGCTTGGCCAGCGTAAGGAAGTTTTCGAAATTATCAACGTAAGTAAATTATCTGAAGTTCTTGAATATTTTGTTCAGACAAGTCTTATAATGAAATCGTTTCTGTACGGTTTGAATGACATTTCGGTTTGCTATGAATGGAAAGATGGTTACATGTTTTACAGTTCTGATCCAGTGATAATCAGTGGCACTGAAGTTTATGTAATGCGAGTATAGGTTAGCATTAAGGGCTGCCAGCTATCCGTAAGGGAAGAATAGCAGCAGCTGTCCTGTATGGTGTACGTAATGAATCTCCCTACATCACCATCAAAATTCGACGTGTACTATGCATTAAGCTCTGCAGTTGAGATTATAGTCCAAAAACTATACATGAAAATGTAGCAGAGGCGGTCATAAAATGACAATTTCTGCAACCTCACATTAGCTTTAGATGGTACATGGTAGAAAAGGGATCAATGATGTTATTACAGCCACAAGTGCTATAACTGGAAAGGTGGTTATGTTAAAATACTGCCACAGTTCTATCAAACTGTATAATGAACATGGCGACATGTGTGTACCAAATTACTCACGTAAGTCAGGGGTGGTGGTAAGGAGGTTTCTTATGTAAAGAAAAAATGTGATTACTCTTCTCAGGGGAATTATGTACGTTATTTACAGTTTTGGGGGATGCTGGTTCAAAAGCTTTAGTTTTAGAAAGCAAATCAGATGAAAACAGTTTTGGGGATACAGAAGCTTGAGAGTGTGAGGTGAGTCAAAAAAGAATGGGAGCTAAACTTAGACAGCTGAATATGACAATGAAAGGAAAAACAGCTGTCATGCAAAAAAATGAGAAGGTAAAGGGAATACGACAGACGCTGTAATAGAAGAATTCAGAACTGTTGTGGGTTAGGAATGAAACAAATCACAAATGTGGTGAAACCTACGAGGAAAGCTCTATGGGCACTTTTATCGACATAGCCTCTACAAAGTGAGCACCCGAGTCAAAGACTATGTCTTGGTGGTGATATCAGCTGGCATCAGTATAACAGGGGAAAGACAACATACACTCCTGGAAATGGAAAAAAGAACACATTGACACCGGTGTGTCAGACCCACCATACTTGCTCCGTACACTGCGAGAGGGCTGTACAAGCAATGATCACACGCACGGCACAGCGGACACACCAGGAACCGCGGTGTTGGCCGTCGAATGGCGCTAGCTGCGCAGCATTTGTGCACCGCCGCCGTCAGTGTCAGCCAGTTTGCCGTGGCATACGGAGCTCCATCGCAGTCTTTAACACTGGTAGCATGCCGCGACAGCGTGGACGTGAACCGTATGTGCAGCTGACGGACTTTGAGCGAGGGCGTATAGTGGGCATGAGGGAGGCCGGGTGGACGTACCGCCGAATTGCTCAACACGTGGGGCGTGAGGTCTTCACAGTACATCGATGTTGTCGCCAGTGGTCGGCGGAAGGTGCACGTGCCCGTCGACCTGGGACCGGACCGCAGCGACGCACGGATGCACGCCAAGACCGTAGGACCCAAACGCAGTTACGTAGGGGACCACACCGCCACTTCCCAGCAAATTAGGGACACTGTTGCTCCTGGGGTATCGGCGAGGACCATTCGCAACTGTCTCCATGAAGCTGGGCTACGGTCCCGCACACCGTTAGGCCGTCTTCCGCTCACGCCCCAACATCGTGCAGCCCGCCTCCAGTGGTGTCGCGACAGGCGTGAATGGAGGGACGAATGGAGACGTGTCGTCTTCAGCGATGAGAGTCGCTTCTGCCTTGGTGCCAATGATGGTCGTATGCGTGTTTGGCGCCGTGCAGGGGAGCTCCACAATCAGGACTGCATACGACCGAGGCACACAGGGCCAACACCCGGCATCATGGAGTGGGGAGCGATCTCCTACACTGGCCGTACACCTCTGGTGATCGTCGAGGGGACACTGAATAGTGCACGGTACATCCAAACCGTCATCGAACCCATCGTTCTACCATTCCTGGACCGGCAAGGGAACTTGCTGTTCCAACAGGACAATGCAAGTCCGCATGTATCCCGTGTCACCCAACGTGCTCTAGAAGGTGTAAGTCAACTACCCTGGCCAGCAAGATCTCCGGATGTTTCCCCCAGTGAGCATGTTTAGGACTGGATGAAGCGTCGTCTCACGCGGTCTGCAGGTCCAGCACGAACACTGATCCAACTGAGGCGCGAGGTGGAAATAGCATGGCAAGCCGTTCCACAGGACTACATCCAGCATCTCTACGATCGTCTCCATGGGAGAATAGCAGCCTGCATTGCTGCGAAAGGTGGATATACACTGTACTAGTGCCGACATTGCGCATGCTCTGTTGCCTGTGTCTATGTGGCTGTGGTTCTGTCAGTGTGATGATGTGATGTATCTGACCCCAGGAATGTGTCAATAAAGTTTCCCCTTCCTGGGACAATGAATTCACGGTGTTCTTATTTCAATTTCCAGGAGTGTAAGTGCAGTCGTCATAACAGCATATCATCAGTTGTAATGGAAGAAATTAAACCTGTTTTCAGCGATCTTTCTGATGTTAATCTTAGAAGTGTAATGAGATAAATTCTCCCAAAAGCAGTGTTTGGAGGTATTGAAATAGTTCATTTTGATTTGTATGATTCTGTGGCACCTTTTAAACAAAACAAAATTACAAGCCGCTAGGATCTTGAGACGACGCAGTTTCCTGCTGCCTCCCAAAGGCTGAGTGCCATGTTGGACTCAGATCAGGCTGGCCTACAAAATGTAGGCTACTGTCTCAAATGTTCAGTAAAGGAATCACTGCAGGTGAAGAGAGGCACTGTACGCACTTGCAGATGAAGACCTTAGGTATGCAGCGGGGTTATTTTAATTTTGAAGTCAGTTTAGCGAAAGCTTCGTTTCCACATTTTAATGTACCATTTCTAAGTTTCACTTAAACTAGAGTCCTCAGATATTTTGTAACTGGTTAAACAGTTAATATGTAGGTGCTGAAGGGGTTGGAACACTTGCGCAGAGTGATATTTGCACCAAGTGACACTTACACGTGGCCAGGGGCTTTTGTCAGGCTAAGCGGATTTTCACAGGTACAGGTACACTATGAAGTTTAGTAGTTCAGTGCACTTGCTCCTGCGAGCTGGCTCGCGCTCATACCACAGTAGTGAGCAACCATGTACCGCCTCAGGGTAAGGCATTAGCGCGTTTTGTGGCAAATTTATTTTGTCGACTGTTGTATTGATGAGAGCTGACAATTATATCCAGCAAAATGAGAACTGAGAATGACATTCAACACCTCTTTAAATAGTTTGATGACCCAAAGAACGGCAGGCGGCTAAGTGAGAAACATGGCATTTCTTACGACTCTAGCAGCCATATTATGACTACTGGTTTACAACGAAATTGAAATTGACAAATTTATACATCGCTACCATTTTATTTAAATGTTAAACATAAAAACGCAGAATCTCAACGAATATTGGTTATTTTGCTTTTCACTGAAGGATGAATGTCTGGCACCACTTATCAAGTAATGCTAATTAGAAGACAAACTCTTGAGTTGAAACCTGTGGATGGATTGTGTCCTCTTCATTGCGAAAAAGAACAGCTTGTACATGTAAGACTAAACATCGACGTAATGGTAGCTGCAGTCTTGGAGCCGCGCGGGATTAGAAAAGCGATATAGGGCGCTGCAGTCATGGACTGTGCGGCTGGTCCCGGCGGAGGTTCCAGTCCTCACTCTGGCACGGGTGTATGTGTTTGTCCTTAGGATAATTTAGGTTAAGTAGTGTGTAATCTTAGGGACTGATGATCTTAACAGTTAAATCCTATAACATTTCACACATATTCTTTTGCAGTCTTGGAAAGTCGTGAAAATTTACATTGAGGCAACAGAAGTCAACAAGATTAGTTTTGCTATGAAACTAATAACGCTAACGTTACACTGTAAGTGTGTAAGTTCCAGCTGTATTCGAGTTTCCACACAGTCAACATAACCCGAAAATCAATGAAACTCTGTCACCGTTTTCAAGCAGAAAAACAGTATGGTAACTCAGTGTAACTACAGATTCATTCGGTGAGTGTTCCTCCTGAAAACAAAAATGTATTTGCATAGTGAAAACGTTGGGAAAATTATTGAGAAGTTTACTTTTTGGCTCCCATTCGATGAATACTTTCTTCAGTCATATCGCTTAAAAGTTTTTAATTTTTCTACATCGGCTTCCCGCTGTTCGCCTTCCAGGTGTCCACAATCTTTTGCACGAAATCTATTTTAATGTTGGTGTTAACTGAATTTTTTCGTTCTGTACAGAGTTTTGAAGCACATTAGTAAAACTCTAAGTGTACAAGACACCATCGCATACAATAAACATGTAGACTAGGCATCCTGCACTGATACTAAATGTCTGACCGCTTTGAAGTTCCTAACAAGACCACCATGCTATTTTTCATCCCTATAGAAACAGCTACTCTCCATTTTCAGGGAAGACTCCAACCTAAAATTTAAATTCATTTTAAAAAATTAAGTCGCTCTTTCAGATCTTTGTAGTGTTTACTCTTAGACAGCAAAACGGTTTGGCTGTATGCGAATGACAAGTACGTCTAACAACTATTTGAAATCTGGACTGTACAACGGCCTATGGCACACTGAAAGATGCCGAAGACAATTTTTGATTTCCGTCAGCATAGAAAAAAAAAACATCTTTACTCCGAAGGTGGCAGAAACTCAAAGTGGGGAAACAAGTTGCAAGATTTCCAGGAAAACTGAAGCGAAACAATTGACAGCGAGTCGTTGAAAATCAATTAATTTGCCTGTTGACTGTGTAAACATGAATTTAGGAAATACACTGAGTCCTGTTTAATACAGTCAACAAGCTCCAAGGAAATAGGCATTGGCTTACAATCAGATATCCCTACCGCTGCACCTCCTCAAGAACACTGTGAGTATATTTTTTCTGAAAATTCAAGAATGGCACGGGGAGAAGAAACTCCTTGCAGAAAAAAGGCTTTGGCCTTTCCCAGAATACGTCGCAGGTAGCGGGGAACTGGCAGCTGTATCCTACCTCTGAAACTCTCTGGCCACCACCTACACTGCCTCTTCGTACAGGTGCCACTCTGTGCAAGTGTTACAGACTCTGTACTGAAACTTTGTTAGGTCCGTTTACTGGCAATAAAAGGAAGAATTTTTTTAATGTGGTTCATGTAGAAAAAATTAATATTCGAGCAACCAGAAAAGATTTAACAATTTCGTTCTTTATACATCTACAGGATACGTGTGAGGATAAACTGTAAAAAATAATAGTTCTGTAGCTAATATAGATTTAAAAAATAGTTACCTTATTCCTTATACAATTTTACTTTGTGGAGGAGGTTAACTACGTTGCTACCTAACTATCACTACAAAGCTATGTGATGTAATGTTCACGGAAAAAGTCATGGTGTATTGTTGGATATTCACTCACTATTGACCGGCCGGTGTGGCCGTGCGGTTCTAGACGCTTCAGTCTGGAACAGCGTGACCGCTACGGTCGCAGGTTCGGATCCTGCCTCGGGCATGGATGTGTGTGATATCCTTAGGTTAGTCAGGTTTAAGTAGTTCTAAGTTCTAGGGGACTGATGACCTCAGATGTTAAGTCCCACAGTGATAAGAGCCATGTGAACCATTCACTTACTGTTAACTGTAACAACTTACAACGCAATATTAAAATTGTGACGTAAATGACTTACACTACTGGCCATTAAAACTGCTACACCAAGTAGAAATGCAGATGACAAACGGGTATTCATTGGACAAATATATTATACTAGAGCTGCAAATTGCGTGCATAGATCCTGAGAAATCAGTACCCAGAACAACCACCTCTGGCCGTAATTACGGCTTTGATACGCCTGGGAATTGAGCCAAACAGAGCTTGGATGGCTTGTACAGGTACAGCTGCCCATGCAGCTTCAGCACGCTACCACAGTTCATCAAGAGTAGTGACTGGCGTATTGCGATGAGCCTGTTCATCGGCCACTATTGACAAGACGTTATCAGTTGGTGAGAGATCTGGTGCATGTGCTGGCCAGGGCAGAAGTCGAACATTTTATGTATCCAGAAAGACAGGTACAGGAACTGCAACATGCGGTCGTGTATTATCCTACTGAAATGTAGTGTTTCGCAGGGATCGAACGAAGGGTAGAGCCTCGAGTCGTAACACATCTGAAATGTAACGTCCACTGTTCAAAGTGCCGTCAATGCGAACAAGAGGTGACTGAGACGTGTAACCAATGGCACCCCATAGCATCACGTCGGATGATACGGCAGTATGCCGATGACGAATACACGCTTCCAATGTGCCTTCACCGCGATGTCACCAAACACGGATGCGACTATCATGATGATGTAAACAGAACCTGGATCACCCGGAAAAATGACGTTTTCCCATTCGTGCACCCAGGTTCGTCGTTGAGTGCACCATCGCAGGCGCTGCTGTCTGGGTGACGCAGCGTCAAGGGTAACAGCAGCCATGGTCTCCGAGCTGATAGTCCATGCTGCTGCAAACGTCGCCGAACTGCTTGTGCAGATGGTTGTTGTCTTGCAAACGTCCCCATCTGTTGACCCAGGGATCGAGACGTGGCTGCACGATCCGTTACAGCCATGTGGATAAGATGACTGTCATCTCGACTGCTAGTGATATGACGCCGTTGAGATCCAGCACGTCGTTCCGTATTACCCTCCTGAACCCACCGACTCCATATTCATATTTGCGCCTAAGATTCCATTATCTAGTATGATAGATACTGTATAAATACATGTAATCATTGAGCGTACGTATCGGTCACAGGCTTGTTTGACTCATGGGAGATGGTCACGAAAATGTTGAAGAAGCTGAGTAGGCAGGTGAAGTTAGACGCCAGTTATCCCCCTAAAGACTGCTTACAAATTTATTAGAACCAGTATGGACTGAAAAGACACTACAATGTACAAAAGGATCCAGATACACCATATTAATGCGGAACTGACCACTAGATGACCGCTATAAAAGGACGCGGGGAGTACTGTGTTGCCAGTAAAGAAGCATTAAGAGCAGAACGCGTAGATCAGGTAGATCAGGAGAGCTTCAACCGTTCTAAGGCTACGAGTGTTGTGGAATGACGAGTACCGCTATATCCTGTGACAATACGATGGGAAGGTTTGGATTTGGCGAATTCCTGGAGACAGTTACCTATCATCACGTACTCTGATCGGATATAACATTAGGACTACAGCATATCGCGATGCTAGATGCCGCCTTGTTCCGTTGCCGGCACGTTACGCGGTAACGACAGTATGTAAGCGGAGCAGACACGAATGAGTCATCACCCCAGGGAAGATATGGGTTACAAGTGGGGAAATCTATTGAGGTAAGATCAGTTTAATAAGTCACGGCTCCTAACACTAACGCGGATTCTTTACAGACGAATGGAAAAACTGGTAGAAGCCGACCTCGGGGAAGACCAGTTTGCATTCCATAGAAATGTTGGAACACGTGAGGCAATACTGACCCTACGACTTATCTTAGAAAATAGATTAAGGGAAGGCAAACCTACGTTTCTAGCATTTGTAGACTTTGCGAAAGCTTTTGACAATGTTGACTGGAATACTATCTTTCAAATTCTGAAGATGGCAGGGGTAAAATACAGGGAGCGAAAGGCTATTTACAATTTGTACAGAAACCAGATGGCAGTCATAAGAGTCGAGGGGCATGAAAGGGAAGCAGTGGTTGGGAAGGGAGTGAGACAGGGCTGTAGCATCTCCCCATGTTATTCAATCTGTATATTGAGCAAGCAGTAAAGGAAATAAAAGAAAAATTTGGAGTAGGTATTAAAATCCACGGAGAAGAAATAAAAACTATGAGGTTCGCCGATGACATTGTAATTCTTTCAGAAACAGCAAATGACTTGGAAGAGCAGTTGAACGAAATGGACTGTCTTGAAAGGCACATATAAGATGAACATCAACAAAAGCAAAACGAGGATAATGGAATGTAGTCGAATTAAGTCGGGTGATCCTGAAGGAATTAGATTAGGAAATGAGACACTTAGAGCAGTAAAGGAGTTTTTCTATTTGGGGGCAAAATAACTGCTGATGGTCCAAATGGGGAGAATATATAACGAAGACTGGAAATGGCAAGGAAAGCGTTTCTGAAAAGGAGAAATTTGTTAACATCAAGTATTGATTTAAGCGTCAGGAAGTCGTTTTTAAATGTATTTGTATGGAGTGTAGCCATGTATGGAAGTGAAAAGGGGACGATAAATAGTTTGGACAAGAAGAGAATGGAAGCTTTGGAAATGTGGTGCTACAGAAGAATGCTTAAGATTAGATGGGTATATCACGCAACTAATGAGGAGGTCTTGAATAGAATTGGAGAGAAGAGGAGTTTGTGGCACAACTTGACTAGAAGAAGGGATCGGTTGGTAGGACATATTCTCAGTCATCAAGGGATCACCAATTTAGTATTGGAGGGCAGCGTGGATGGTAAAAATTGTAGAGGGGGGCCAAGAGATGAATACACTGAGCAGATTCAGAAGGATGTAAGTTGCAGTAGGTACTGGGAGATAAAGGAGTTTGCACAGGATACAGTAGCATGGAGACGACTGAAGACCACAACAACAACAAGAAGTGTGTTTGACAAAGGGCATATTATTATTACGCATAGCCTGTGAACGTGTATCTGAAAAACAGAGAAGCTTGTCGGCTGTTCACCTGCTAGTGTGATAAGCTTCTACCGGAAGAGGTAGAAGGACAGTGAAACTACCACTAGGTGCTAAATTATCGGACGTCTGCGATCTTCACAGAACTTGCGTTTCGGGGTCTTGTCTTCTCGGTAAAATAGGATACGTAGTGATATGTGTCATCTCTGCCGAAAGAGTACAATGGTGGTGCATCGTACGTTGTTGAACATGGAGCTACGCTTCAGAGCCGGCCGTGGTGGCCGAGCGGTTCTAGGCGCTTCAGTTTGGAACCGTGCGACCACTACAGTTGCAGGTTCGAATCCTGCCTCGGGCACGGTTGTGTGTGATGTCCTTAGGTTAGTTAGGTTTAAGTAGTTCTAAGTTCTAGGGGACTGATGACCTCAGATGTTGAGTCCCATAGTGCTCAGAGCCACTTGAACCATTTTTTTCCGCCACAGATCACATGTTAACCTAAGGACATCGTCAGTTACGATTTTAGTGCGCACGGGATCAAAGGGATTCGACCATCGGTCAACGAAACGTGTCGGGTCTTCGGGTGAATTACAGTTTTGCTACACCAGGCCTATAGTCGACTTCATAAACCCGTCATCGTGGTGAACGGCAGCTCTAAACGTGCAGCGCCCTACCGACTCCTGCTGATGGGAGCAGGACATTTTCCTGCGCTTGCACGGGACCTGTGGTAGTAATCGAAGACATACTGCCAGATGCGAACGACCTGCATCCCGTCGTGTTTGATATCTTCCACGACGACAACGTCATTTTTGAGCGGTTTAATTATCCATGTCTCTGAGCAAGAAGCGTACTTCAGTGATTTGAGCAGCATTGTAGTGAACTCAGTTTGATACCTCGCCAAACAAATTCGCCTGATGTGAGTCCTATCGAACTATCTGGGTTGCTGTCGGGCGCCATTACCGCGTACGCACATGAGCAGCCGTTATTTACTCGAGTTACATTATCAGCGCGCAGACATCTAATGCCATATACCTCCACACGCCTACCAACAAACTGTCGGATGCCCGATATGCAGAATTAGTGATTAGTTCTAAAAACGGACATTTAAGCTGGTAAACAAATGGTCATAATGTTTCGACCCATAAATGTATAGTGTCAACAGTGAAGTATGGAGAAGGTGGTGTTACGGTATGGAGCTGTTTCTCGTAGTTGGGACGTGGTTCACATATTATGCTTAATAAAACGCTTAAGGCGGAAGGATATAGCACGTTTTACAGCGGCGTGTGCTGCCCGCAGTCGAGAAACAGATCGGGGATTAAGACTGTATATATCAGTATGACATTGGACACTGTCAAAGAGAAGCACCTATGAGCCGGGGCCACAGCAGAAGCGTCCACGTCACGGCCCTGGGAGGACTACTTGTAGTCCTGCTGATTCTGCTACCACCAAGGCACTGCAAGAAAGAACAAAATGCACGACGACTCTCATAATCGGTCCTTCTTAAGACCAAGTTTCACTATCATCTCTATAAATGTGGAGGGATTGTCAACTGCCAAACAGGATATACTGGCTGATTTGTGCAGATCGAACGAATGTCACGTCCTATGCCTACAGGAAACGCACCGAGGCCCAAACAGCAATAGACCTAAAATTGCGGGCATGAAACTGGCAATCGAACGGCCTGACGATCAATACGGAAGTGAAATTTTTATAGGAGAGGGAGTAGCCTACGACGGGCTTCAACTTTCAGACAAAAATAACATTGAACTTCTCAGAGTTGAGACTAGTCATATGACACTAACATCAATATGTAAGCCTCCAAGTACGCCATTCGAATATGACCTGCCGCGCAATAATGCCCTTCCCACTGGCAGTATTGTAATGGGTGACTTAAATAGTCACCATACACGCAGGGGATACAATGAATCTAATGAAGACGGACTCAAGGTGGAGACATGTGCAGATGCTGATCACTCTGTCTCATACACGACGCCAAACTCCCTCCATCTTTTAACAGCGGCAGGTGTCAAAGGGGATACAACCCTGACCTCGTCTTCGTCAGCCAGAACTTGGTAACAGAGTGCGTGAAAGACGTCCTGGGTCCAATTCCACACTCCCAACATAGACCCATCAAACTCAGTTACTTCAGCAGTGGTGCCAGTGCGGATTCCATTTCGACGAAGATTTAATTTCAAGAGGCCAACTGGGAAGGTTTCGCAAATGGAATCGACGAAAAGCTGCAAACTCTAGAACCAACACCCAGAAACTATGATAAGTTCATAGAAATCGTCCAGAATGTATCAAGAAAGTCTATCCCTAGGGGCTGGAGAACGGAGTTTGTATCGGGCCTAACGAAAGACAGCCGGCAACTATACGATGCATATAAGGAAAAGTATGAGGAGAACCCATTTTCTGAAGAAACTCTTGAACTTGCAAATGCACTTACCGACTAGCTAATCGAGAAGCGCCGAATGGTAACATCTAATTGAAAGTGTAGACATGAAACATTGTAGCCGGATTGCCTAGAAGACAATTAAGAAGCTAAATAATGACCCTAAGCAGCAAACGGAAGCACCAAGAGTAACAGCCAACCAAAAAGCGCACCAACTCGTTCTTAATGGGAAAATGAAGACTCCAGCAAAAACCGTCCCAATAAGAAGTGGCGAAAGTGACACGAACTGCTACAGCCGTCCATTTACCATCGAAGAGCTAGAGTCCGCACTTAAATCTCTGAAACCTGGCAAAGCAGCAGGGCTAGACGACATTAGGAATGAACAGATCCTTAAATTTGGCGAGTACACGAAAAACTGGCTGCTCCTACTTTTCAATACCTGTATCCGGCTAAACAACATCCCGAAAATCTGGAGGAAGGCAAGGTCATAGCCATTCCAAAACCCGGCAAACCAAAGAGCCAAAGAATTTCAGACTGATAACCTTATTTTGCTGCTTGTACAAGGTGTTCGAGCGCATGCTGCTGAATCGACTTGTGCCTAATACTGATCATCAGATAATTCCGGAACAGGTGGGGTGTCGCCCTGGGAAAACTTGCACTGGACAAGTCTTGAATCTTACCCAGTTCATAGAGCATGGGTGCGAGAACCGTGTAATTACTGGAGCCGTACTTGGCGACCTCTCATCCGCATTCGACACTGTAAGTCACAAACTGCTGCTTCTAAAATATACGCTATGACTAATGATTTCGGACTGATACAAATTATATCAACTCTTCTCAGCAACAGACGGTTCATCGTAAATCTAGGAGGGAAGCGAAGCCGATGGCGTATCCAGAAAAATGGACTACTCCAAGGCAGTGTCCTCGCACCCACTCTTTTCAACATATATGTGAATGATCAACCAGTTGCACCAGGGACTAGGAGCTTTGCTTACGCGGACGACCTTGCAATAGCCGTACAGGGTCGGAACATTAACGACATAGAAATTAGCCTTACGAATGCCCTCAACGGTCTAACGCCATACTACTAAGCCAACTGCCTACGCCCGAGCGCAGCGAAAACATTGTCCTGCATATTCCATCTTCGAAACCGAGACGACAAACATACCCTAAACATTACGTTCAGCAGCACTCCTTGTTCTTTAGGCGTCACCCTTGATCGCACACTTACTTACAGACACCATGTAGACAAGGTCAGGGGCAAACTATCAACAAGAAACAACCTCCTGAGTAAGCTCACCTCCACAAAATGGGGTGCCGAACCACATACTTTACGTACGTCGGCACTTGCACTCTTCTACTCGGTTGCTGAATACGCTGCCCCAGTTTGGGAAAGATCAGCGCATGCGAAACGAGTGGATCCTCTGCTGAAAGATGCTTGTCACGTAATCACGGGATGCCTAAGACCCACCCCGGTTTGCTTAGTGGCATAGCTCCAACATCAGACGAGCTATAGCAAGTGCAGCAGAGTGCCTCAAGCAGCTGCGCATCAGCGCCATCCTCTCTTCGGGCAAAACCCTCCACACACACGTTTAAATTCAAGACGTAGTTTCCTCACCTCAGTTCAACCACTCGAAACCTCAAAACAAAAGGCCAAATTGTCAAAATGGCAAGCATCACTGCCTACGGGAGACCAGGCACCTCTAATCTCAGCCAACGAACAGTTGGCCTCTGTAAATGAACTAAAATGGCCATTATGGAGAACCCTCAACCGCCTATGAACTGGGGTGGGCAGATGCAACGTGAAAATGTGTAAATGGGGACACCGAGACGGGACGGACACGTGCCAGTGCGGGCAGACCCAAACAATAGACCACCTCCTGGAATGCAGCAACATGGGGGAAGTGTGCAGGAAAGAAGATATGGAAAACGCTAGGCAGTGGCAGTTAAATGCGCTGAATTTTGGCGGGACGTGATATGATACATATACTATGTTTGTCTTTATATTGTAATGTGACTCCCGATTTTGGGTTTGTTTTATTTATACATATGTGTATTGTATTTGTATTTGTGTGTATATGTAATATGTGGGTTGTCTATGGCTTGGACACGATTAAGTAAAACAAACCTATGAGCCAGTTGTTTGTGGACAGTGACATTCTTGAAATAGAGTAGCCTGCACCGAGTCCTTGCGTGAGCTCCGTGGAACACCTTGGGGATGAGTTACAAGGTCAATTTCGATACAGGTACCCGAGTCCAAAGTCACTACCATCTCTGGTTTCAGCTCTTGGGGAGCTATGGTTTGCCATTCCTCCATAAAAATTCAAACACTTCATTGTAAGTATACCCAGACACGCCCCACATTAACGTCCACTAATAGGTGTCCGGAAACGTTTGACCAGATTGTATTCCTCAGATGCAGACGTAACGCATCCATAGAGATCGTGTGGACAAGATTAGATTAAAGGTGCGCGCAGTTGATGGCATTTATCTGTTCAACGCTACTCATGCGCTTATATATCACAGAGCGCAAGCATGTATGAGTGTTTTGTTCGTAATGGAAGATGTCACAGTGGTTTGCTTTCCGGGTTTGGTAGGAATCTACTGCGCTGCATAGCAGACGACAGGAAGCTGGTGCAGTTGTTTGTTTGGTTGTGTAGTGTGTTGTGGTTACGCCTTAAGGCGATTTATGAGCAAAGATTTCTGTTACAGCTAAAAAAATTTCGCTGAAACTTATAGATGATTACAGAGATAGAGAAAACACGCGGAATTCCATTGCCAGCACTTAGAAGAATATTGTGATTAGGAAACGGGAGATTTATGTCGTTACTTAAAGCCTTACTGGCACATGTATAATTGCTGCATCATCAAGAATAATACATACTAAAAATACCAAGCTTGAGTATTTATTTTTCATATATAAAAAATTCCAAGCTTCATTATTTATTTTTCAAATTTCCTTCAGTTCTTTGATAGAGTATAAACTTTAAAATAATGATGAAAATATAATATCCTTCCAAAAAAGATGCAATGTGAGTTAGTGATCCATTTCTTCCTACTTCAGCTACCAAAATTTGTTGCTCACTCAACAGACATGACGTATTTGAAATAAAATTGTGGAAATCTGCAGAACCTAACGTGTACCCATACGAAATTATGTCAATTAGATCAAATTTTTCTCAGTCATTGCCGCCAACACCTATTACGTTCGCTGAAGTTTCTTTCGGGTTAATTCTAGAGATTGCCATAGACGGCAGCACCAGTGAAGGGGCAAATAGCGAGAGGTCTGCACATTTTTGTCATGTGCAATACGTCCAGTTTTCGCTCGTGGGTCGAATAAATGGCGGCGCGAACTATACTCGGACGCGGTCTTCGTAACATAAAGTTGTGGCCAGAGCTATGCTCGGGCTTGGTCTACAAAGTGCTACAGATTGTTTGCGCAAAAATTTGAGACGTGAGGCCCTGAGCACCTAGTACGTGTTTGACTACGAAAGAACTATAAATAAATACAAATCCTCCACTCATGTTACTGTAAAGAACAATATAAGTCTGCATCCGGTCTAAATACTTTTATTTATATTAAATGTGCAAATGAAGTAAAACAATTACCTGGCCCTAATCAAAATTTCCACTTACTTCGTGTTTTGACAACATCGCTACAGATTTCTCGAAAGCTCAACAACAAACAGCAAGCAGGCAACGGCCAAGCTAGATTTCTGTTTTTAAGTAAAATTTCCAAACAGTACTCAACCTGTTGCATAACGTACGGTACAACGTGGTAATGAGTAATCATAAACCTGCTTTAAACAGGAGGATGTTGAGGGAAACTGTTGCTATGAAACATATTCCAAGTCAATGATATGAGAATGAAATATATATTCAAAAAGGCAGAGTAAAACTTGCGTGATCTTCACGTGTAACATGGGTCTGAACAATATTATGAATAACAAAGTCAACAAGAATTTGAATGTGGTACAGTGTTGGCAGAGAATGTCTATAAAAACCAAACAGCTTAATCAGTTGATATCTTAATGCATGACTTAGGGAAGCGGGATGGTCTTCCTCTCAGCTCTGAGCAAGTTAACTAGCCGATAATAATCATTCCGACAAACTAGCTCCAAGTTTTTCTCTCCAAAAATAGTAACATAAATCAAAATTTGAATTATTATCACCTTCCAATATATGCATCATATTCATCCTTGCTGTCCTTTACAATAAATCGAAATCTAACAGATACAATCAGAGCCGCGCGGGATTAGTCGAGTGGTCTCGGGCGCTGCAGTCATGGACTGTGCGGCTGGTCCCGGAGGAGGTTCGAGTCCTCCCTCGGGTGTGTCCTTAGGATAATTTAGCTGAAGTAGTGTGTAAGTTAAAGACTGATGACCTTAGCAGTTAAATCCCGTAAACATTTGAACAGATGCAATCAGAAGTTAACACGGCACTACTGAATACGTCCATCACTTGCTATCGCTCAATTAAGAATATATCAGACTGTGCCACAGAAAGACCAAATAATGTTTAAGTCGCTCTCGCTCTGAGGCGCACAGCGATAACTTGCAAAAATCAAAATGACATGACCAGCTTACGAAGTTGTGTGAACATCTTTTATAAAGAAACACAAATAACGTAATGAAATCTAACTAAGCCTTACATAACCGCTAATACCACCTCATGTCAACCCCCACTTGGGGGGGTGACGTGCTTTGTTTTGAAATACGAAATGAATAGCTCAATAGGTATATGATCGTCAATTGTCAGCTAACGTAATTGCCAGCCTTATCGCTGTAGAAACTGCATTAAGCATTACATTATTTTTCCTAGCGAGCCAACATCTAAGTTTCCCAAGAAGTAAATTATAATTTTCGAGGGACACGCTACTGAAATTTGCAAACAGAACGTCTCCGTCATTTTATTTCTCGCAGTTCGCGTAGTATTTATTTAGATATTATTTTACCCTCAGTCATCTTTTTTTTATTATTTTTGCGCCTCCTATGATCACAATAAACGCAGCAAAAACTGCCGAGGAAACAACTGAATATAGAGCAGACGGCTTTTATGAATTTCATCATCTCAGGGTTTTATTTTCAATTGTTGTGTGTGTATATAATTTGAGTTTCCCAGTTTACTGTTAGCTTTTAATAGATTTTCACAACGCTCGTCTCTATTTAATTCAAAGCAAGGGCGCTCATGACTTCACTGTTTAGCGCTACAACCCATAAATTATCGTCTCCATTGAGCAATGAGGCATAGATTTGGCACGAGAGCCCGCATGCCTGCTGACAATTCTTTGCGCTGATTTTAGTAAGCGCTTTTGCCACCACGCTTCTGTTCTTGTGTGCGAGGAAAGAAGCATCCTATAGACGTAACATTTATAACATCCAAAAAGGTATTCGAGAAGTCATTTTTGCCGACCTCCGTAGGCGACTTAACGAGAAGAGAAGAACATGAGCTACGTGCCCTGTGCCGTGCAGTTTTCAGTTGTTTGCAAAGTATGTTGTAGATCTAGATCGGATTCCGTAGCCGAGGTGATTAACGCAGGCCTGCGCGATGGCCCACGACTCATAGATTAGCCAGTTCGATTTCTAGTCGTACAAAATTTTCACCGCGTTTCGCTGGCAAGCGGAATAAGGCTGGTGGCATAAAATCCATGTATCAACTACCTGGATTAAACAGCAAACAGACCCGCAGTGTCTCTTGAAGTGAAATCATGTGTCACTGCTGATGATTGTCTATAGGATGGGGAGTTTTAAGCTCGGAAGCTCTATTAGTGCTATTCGAGAGAAACAGTCACCGGGTTTCCCGCTCTCCCTTCTCTTGATCCACAATCACACAGACCCAAGCACTCATCATAGTCATTCAGATGACACAGATACTCACTTGACGCTTCATAACTGGTCGGAGGAAGGCACTGACAAACCACATCCACTAACGACCTTGCTTGGAGCTGCGGTGAAGAAGTCCTGCGTCTTCTTCCCTGCTCGAGTTCGCTGACTATTTTATTACTTTGTCTCTGATGTAGATGCAGGACTGCGTTCTAGTAGAAGCTGTACAGAGAAATGTGTTGTGTTACTTCACACCTGTGTAAAAAAGGCGTGTGATTGCTGGAGAGAGAAGTGAAGAGAATGTAGCCTCGCACAACTGTCTGGACGCCACAAAAGTCCTCTGCTACAGCTCCTTGTTCTTTACGGCAACTGGCTTTGCTGAGCTGCACCCCAGGACCTAGTACGAGTATACGTGACGTTACTGCAACCTCGCATGTTTGCTGACAGTAAGGTCTCTCTGAAACAGTTTTCTGTCAGTAATCGCTTCCGGACGATGCAGTGGCACGTGCTTGGTAACACGCTTGTATGTCGTTCAACAACTTGTTTGGCATGACAAAGGGAACCTCTGCCTCTATCGCTAAGGCCACGCAGCTGTCATGTCAGTTTCATCGCACGACTTTTCCCTCTATGTGATCAACAGCTCTGATCTGACTGACAGCAAACGCCTTTTGTGTGCAGCTGTTATCCATTTCATCAAATCTTGATGGACTGCTACGTGACGAGCATTAAATGTTACTTTGATATCATTGTGCCCTGCTGTAAGGTATTTTATAAAGGACGACGGCATGTTCATCCTCGGAGAAGAACGCGTAGCACAAGCCATCCCCATCGAACATATTTGTTCGTCATATACATTTGTTTCATAATAGACTGAAACAAGGACATCCATTCATATATAAATACGCCATGTATAGTTACAGCATAATAGTAAATTGTAGCGTAAGTTCTAGAACAAACTCCAACCAACATACGCGTAAAACAATATATTTTTATTGTATAATATTAGAAAAATCGTACAGACATTGCAGAATCACTTGAAAACGCCAAAAATTGCCGTAACGTGTCCTGTAATGATGAAAATATAACGTGTTAATAAGATGTCCATTGCAGCATGAACCTGAAGAATATTGATAATGCTGTTTATCGTTCTGCAAATGATGACTCGAGAACAGTTGCACTGGAAGTTACCACAAACATTTCTTATTTGTTTTAAGGAATCCTTGTAAACGTTAATCCAATAATCTCAGTCAATTACTTTTCTCTGTAGAGGTTTCTTTTAAAGGGTTATCAAGGAGGATGAAGCCAGCTTGGCCCAATTTTCGAATGACTTAACAGGCCACGATTCTCAATAAATGCAGGGTGCTTTTTAAAGAAAGTGTGGTGTATTTCTGCAGGGGGTGTTATTGGTGGAAATTAGAAGAAAAATAGAATACATAAATGCATGTATACAGCTATAAAAGTTGAGCCTGCTGAGTCTGATACTTAGCAAATCTTTGAACAATCACAAATAAAGTAGATCTTTCGATTGATAATTTCACACTAAGACTGAAATTTAGTCATAAGCAATACATAAAAATGAAAATATAGAAACAAAACCTACATATTTTTCCATATAGTTCTAAGAAAATTAACAATCACTTTATAAAGATGAATGTCGGTAGTAAACAAAAACGAAAAGCAGATTAAGGGAGGAGGTAACCCTCTAAAAATTTCCGATAATTCTCAATCATATTTGGAATACGAAAACGGGATATAGTTCTAGGCAAAGTCCTTAGAAGCAGTGCATATAAAGGTGAGTACGTAAAAAGCAGATTAAATAGACTTCTAAACCAATTCGTAACTCTAGATGGTAGCATAAAATTCTGTTTACGACAGTAATAGTTGACTCTTGTATATCACTATTCTCTGTTGTATAAAACAAGCTTAGAAAAAATACGTTTTATCTTTGTAGCATAGGCCTATCTTTTCACAGCTTCTCACGGAGCAGCCATGCATGAAAAACCCACTTGTTTGCGTTTACACGGCATCGGCAAATTTCGGTTGTCTTGACTTTCAGCTTTACAGGCTGAGAGGAAGTATATACATGATTAATTTTAACATTAACAAACATATATCTTTTCCATTCCTACTCAAATAAGGGTACTTAGAAACTGCATTTCTTTCCCAAAGGCTGACAAATTTTAAATTAGGGATGGGAAAAAACCGACCGGTTGAAACCAATGCTGGTATTTCATTTCTGAATAATCGGTAGTGTTCGGTATCTGTTTGGTCTCAGTTACAACAGGTGTTTTTTTTCTTTTCTTTTAGTAACCGCGCAAGGAACAGCACTAGTGATAAGGTTTATCATTTTTAAATAGACATTTTTTAAAAATTTTATTCTTGTAATTTACATTGGTTTGAAATATTGCGGTATTATAGAAAATGGGAAAAGCTATCCGTGGTATATTAATCATAATACTCATATTAATAATAATACCGACAGAAAAGAGCAACAAACACACATAATAAAATTTCGTACAGAATTACTGAGACAATAATGTCTTTATTGCAGTGTGTCGTTGATTAAGGTATGTCTCTATATGCAGCGTGCAATTCTTGCCGCCATTTGATCTGTACTGTAGTCTCTTCCTGTCGTCGCCGAAGTGACATATATATGAAATAATAAAAGGGGAACGAAATTATGGTTACATTAATAAATTAAAAATTTACAACAATTCGTTCATAGTATACAATAAAAACAGAAAGTAACTGATTTGCTTCCTGTGTCTACGTAATATGCCTTTGTATGTTTGTAGCACCCGAAAACGGACACGTTAACACGAGAAATAGATCTTGATCCTCAGTTTTCACCCTTTCGCACTAACTATTCGTAATGCCCAAATAGTGGTATGATTCCCGATTAATATATTATTCTTGAGCAGAATTTCAGGAAATTAGAAGTGTAGGAGAATTCCAATAATTTTCTGGTTATATTCAACCACTTATCATTTTTAGAGAAAAGCACCCTGTGGTGGACGGATTGCGTTTTCTTTTATTTGTGTACTTAATTTAATGTTTCAATTCTAATCAAAACTGAAAGAATCAAAATTTTTCGATCTTTGTTCGATTTCAGCGTTTACTATAAGAAATAACAGCAATAAAACACCGAAAGTCGGTTATTTCTCAAACTGGTTATTTTGAGTGGTTTGAAGACGTTAAATTAACACGAAAAAAACCCTAGATAATCGGATTTCTTCAGCTGTAGCTGACACCCCTGTCTTAAATAAAAATTAATGTATGGAGTATAAGGAGCTGTCCACATTAAATCAATTTAGGTTAGATTTAAAGAAATTTCTCCTTATTGGGGAAGTGATATTACAACACCATTGACTTCGAAAAAAGTGTCAATTCTGCTTGACAGATGTCAGTTGGATAATTTATATAAATAAGTAATAGGAGATTACCCAAGTTTGCACATTTGACACTCCGTTCATCATTTGTTTCCAGCCATTAAAATTTTGTTCTCCTTACAATACTGGTTCAATTATTATTTCTGCATTCTGTTTGTCAAGTGTGATTTACAGCAGCTGTTTCCAAAGCCATCAATTCCCTAAAACTTATGTAACATGATCTTTGTAGTTAAACGTCTTGGAAATATCACAAAAAATACAAATCGCCGATGCTTTATTGTGTAATGCTTATAATGTTTGGTGAATGGATGTATAAATAGCGTTCTCAGTTGAGCCACCCTTTTGAAATTCAAAACGTGATTGCTAAGTAAATTCTTTCAAGTCACATGCAGTCTAATCTTAAGCGCATTACGTTCTCGAATACTTTGGAAAACGACGTCAATAAAGGAAAAAGCCGTCAGTAAAGGAAGTGAGTGATAATTATTTAAATTTTGTTAGTTGTTTATTAAGAGGCTCAACGACGTCATTTTTTAATCTGTCTGCAAAAAATTCCCTGTGCCAGTGATACATTATCCTTTTAATTAGCAACATCACTTAGACCAGATCTTATGAAGGCTGTTGGAAGTTCTATCAACACCACACGATATTTGTTGAGAACTTCTTTAATTCTATTAATTTCACTTAAGGATGTTGGTGATACTTCTAGTTGTTCACAGTTTTGTGGAATGACATTTATAATGTGTTCTGTTGCTTCTTCATTTTAACCATTTAATCTTATTTTTGTGCTTCTTTCAGAAAGTGATTATTAAAAATACTCACAGCTTGTCAGTCATCAGTGAAAACATTGTTTTTTAGTTTAATTGTATCTTGTGCAACTACTGGTTGTCCTTTCTTCTGTTTCAGAATATTCCATATAGTAATAATATCCATCTGATTATCTGCAGTCTGAATTAACGAGGATTGGAACTTTAATAGTGGCAACTATTTATTTACAGCTCGTACAAAATAAAAACGTGTTTCAAAGTAGTCACCAGCATTGGTGCCAGTTGTGTTGACAGTTCGAGTTGCTTGGTCTATTGCCCGATGAATTTGTAGCAGTTCGGAAGAGAATGCCATGAAGTGTTTCCTCCAGTTTAGAACTCGAGTTGAACTCACGAGGGCTTAAGTCAGGGGAGTGCAGTAAGTGGTATGGCACTTAGTAGCCCCATGAGGCAAACTGTGAGCAATAGCTTGCACTGTACGTGCTTGAGCATTGTCCAGTAAAATGATGGTCAGGTCCTGCAGAAAGTGTCATCACTTCTCTCTCTAAGCTGGCCGTAGGTTGTGTTCCAAAAATAAAATTCGTCGTGCATTCGCTTCAGACCTGCTACAAATACGTCGTGCAGAAGACCGCGCCGCTCGAACTGTTAACACAACTGGCACTGCTAAGTGTATCCTAGACTTCCACATCGTTGGCAACGAGTTATAGATAATGCTGGTGAGTACTTTGAAGGTCAGTAAGACTTTGAAACACGTATCTATTTTGTACGAGCTGTCAATAAATAGCTGTCACTATTAAAGTTCCATCCCTCGTGTATCATATTTCTGGACATTCACTAAGTTTCCTTAGAATATGTCAGTATTTTTTAGATTGCAAACTACAATGGATCTTTATTTGTTCTGACTTGTATACAATTTCCGTTTATTTCGTAGAACAACAAATTAAGTTGTAAACATATTTCCATATTTACATTCAGTACCAAACGAAGTTAATAGCTATGAAATATCACGACCACCTATAAAATAAATTGATATTTGCTTACTTCTCAAAAACAGCGACCCTATAGACAGGTATTAATGGTATCGAGAAGGTAAATTACTTTTGGGCTAGTTAACTGGAGTAGAAACGATTTTACATTTGAAGCCCAAAACGAATTTTTCTATACAGCTAATTCAATTATTAAACTGTAACTAGAGCACTTGCCCGCGAAAGAGAAAGGTCCCGAGTTCGAGTCTCGGTCGGGCACACACTTTTAATCTGCCAGCAAGTTTCATATCAGCGCACACTCAGCTGCAAAGTGAAAATCTCATTCTGGAAACATCCCCCAGGCTCTGGCTAAGCCATGCCTCCGCAATTTCCTTTCTTTCAGGAGTGCTAGTTCTGCAAGGTCAGCAGGAGAGCTTCTGTAAAGTTAGGAAGGTAGGAGGCGAGGAACTGGCAGAAGTAAAGCTGTTAGTAGGGGCTGTGAGTCGTGCTTCGCTAGCTCAGTTGGTAGAGCACTTGCCCGCGAAAGGCAAAGGTCCCGAGTTCGAGTCTCGGTCGGGCACATAGTTTTAATTTGCCAGCAAGTTTCATGTCAGCGCACACTCCGCTGCAGAGTGAAAATCCCATTCTGGAAACTGTAACTAGCTTGTAAATTATGGTATATCGTTCTCCTTCATGTTTTATAGTGTTGGTGTTTGGTTTCTACTTAAGTTTCGCTTCTGAGCTTTGGATAGCGAAGAAAACATGATGAAGTGCATCAGGGTGACGGAGTGTATTTGGGGCATGCTTAAGACGACTTAATATAAATTTCTAGATGTTTTACTTACGTCCGATATTATTTTGCCCTATTGGATTTATCCAGTGTCATCACTTTACCTCAAAAACACGTGATAACCGGTATCAATAATTCCGTAAGTGAAAATACGGTTATCGAATTACTTTTATGAACTGTTGTAGCAAACACTTCACCACCTCACCAAAACGTTCAAGGTTAACTGAAGCCATATCTTTCCACCACTATTATTAAAAAAGGAAAATTTACACTCTAGCTCCAACACTAGTGTTTAAGGTTATGTCGTTACTAAGGGATGATAGGCGTGTATGCCACGTGGCCGACACCAAGAAGAGTCGGCTAATGTTGCAGGGAGGGATCATCTTACTAATGCTCCTTTAGCGAATGGGACAAGGCAGGGGAGAAATGTAAATGGTGTAGGATATTCTCTCGGTCATAAAGTGTGAGGTAGCTAAAATATGGGTGCAGATAGAGAATAGTGCTGAATTAATTCCCTTTGCTGAGTTTAAAACAGTCTTTAATAGCATTTTTTTTTTAAATTTTATAATCGGTTTAGACATACACTGCCGGAAAACATTAGTACACACGGAAGGACGACATCGAATTTGATCAGATGACGACATATGCCACTTGGCGGATATTGGATATACTGATAATACTTGCACCGTCGCTCTCCAACAGGTGGTGTAGTGGCAGAGCTACCCGAATTCCCCTTAATGGAGAATGCTCACAGCCAGAAGGTTCGGTGTGGTGCAAACGCGCGAAGCATGCCGGGAACCATGCCGTGGAGACGGACTCCTACTTCCTACAGTCAAGCCATTGAGTTTGAAAAGGGTCTAATTGTGGCTTTTCGAGTGGCAGGTCGGTCCTTTCGAAGAACTGTCACACAAGTTGGACTCACTCTGTCAGTCGTGCAGCGACGCTGGTATCAGTGGTCAGGTTTACATTATCACGAACTTAGTATTGTCGTATTTTAAGGGCAGCAATGGCAGATCGTCAGCTACCACAGTACAGGGTAAGAGGGCTTGTGAGTCCAGACGTGTCTACATGAACTGTTGCGAACCGGTTATTAGGAATGATTCCCGTCTTTTACCCACGCCAAAGCATCGACGTGCACGGCTTGGAAGGTGGAATGGTGCGCCGTGTTTTTCAGCGATGAAAACAGATTTTGCCTGAGTGCAAGTGATTGTCTTTTGCACGTACGGTGTTCACCTGCTGAGCGCTGTTTAGTAGAGTTCATTGATCCAAGACACACTGCCCCCATCTGACCCCATCCTAGGCCTTCTGGTCTGGGGTTTGATAAAATACAACTCTCGTTCACCGTTGTTGTTTCTGGAGGAGATACTATCCGGCGTTCGGTAGGTGCAGAATGTTGCTAGACCTGTCCTTTGCCGTTTTTGCAACCGGAAGGTGATGTGTTGTTCCATTGAAACCCAACGTGCTCTGTTAGACACGCAGTAACCTCCCTGGACAGCACGATTTCCGTACTTGTCGCCAGTCGATGAAGTAAGGAGAAATAATGGAGGAGTGACTTGCGCGACTAGTAAACCAACATTGTTTATAGGAGGACGTGAACGGCTCGAGCAGGCGCGGCATAACGTACCCCAGTTCAGTATTTGACATTTTTACGATCGAGAGGATGGCAAAGTGAGCGCCACGTACTGAAATGTATCTTGCAACATGGGTCGATACCTTGTACCTCAGAACCGCTTGCGCTATTGATCTGTAAATGCAATCATTTGATGGACCCCTATCTTGCATCATTAGCTACTGAGTTAATTGGAAACCCCTAAAAGTTGTACTATTTTTTTTTCCGGCAGTGTCTATGATCATCAACAGCGTGCAAAGTATAGTGATGGTGACCCTATACTACGGATCATTAGTGTTTGTGTATCATACAATTCTACTAATCTTTTGACGATGTTTATACACATAACATACATCAATCGCACGGAAATTTTCAGAGAAATATTATGCTGTTATAAGTTTTCATTTGTATTCCATAGTTTATTTATAAACAATAATTTTTTTGGTTATCCTCCGTTTCTGGATTTATATGTGTAAACCTTAACAAACAATTTAAATAATTTCTATATATGTAAAGTTTAAATTTAGAATAGTGCTGCTACTTTTAACGTTTCTATATTTATTTAGTAAGGAAAGTTGCTTTAAATTGTGGAAATGCACTCTTCTCCCTATCATTTCAATATGTCAATAATTTCAATGAATCGATCATCACAGTGCGATACAGTTTTACAAGACGTATCCGTAGACCCCTCGTTTGTTGCAATCTCATAGTAAATTGGTAGATTTTCACTTTTACAATTCAGGAAGTTAGCTTACAGTAACTTATAAACTAATGCAGATATCGAAGGCGCGTTTCTTAATTTTGAGGTAAGATTTAATTTTGTACTAGACGCGAAAAGCGTCCATAGCATCCATTGTCGCTGCCCAACGGAAGGGTCATCTTAGCGGCCTGTGGAAGTCCATGGACAACCCCATCTACAGAGCACAGTGTGAAACTGGCCCTCCAGGTGCTCCTGTCAAGCTGATTTCAGCTGTCAATACCAATATGACGCGATCTTAGCCACTGCCTCTGCGTCTGCGGTCTCATGTTTTTTATTGAATAAAGTATCTCTTCCCTTTACAATAGGCTGTCATGTTAATCCATCTTGGCTACAATACTGTTTTATATTATATATATCTGTCTTGCGAGGCAGATCCACTATGTGATCAAAAGCATCCGGACACCCCCAAAAACATACTTTTTTCACATTAGTTGCATTATGCTGCCACCTACTGCCACGTATTCCATATTAATAACAACAGTAGTCATTATACATCGTGAGACAGCAAAATGCGGTGCTCCTTGGAACTCACGGACTTCGAACTTGGTCAGGTGATTCGGTGTCACTTGTGTCATACGTCTGTAAGCGAGAGTTCCATACTTCTAAACGTCCCTAGGTCCACTGTTTCCGATTTGATAGTGAAGTGGAAACGTGAAGGGTCACGGACAGCACAAAAGCGTGCAGGCGACCTCGTCTGTTGACTGACAGAGACTGCCCACTATTGAAGACGGTCGTAATGTGTGATGGGAAGACATCTACTCAGAACATCACACAGGAATTCCAAACTGCATCACGATTCACAGGAAGTAGTATGACAGTTAGGCGGGAGGTGAGAAAACTTGGATGGTCGAGCGGCAGCTCATAAGTCACACATTACGCCGGTAAATGCAAAAGACGCCTCGCTCGGTGTAAGGAGCGTAAAGATTGGACGATTGAACAGTGTAAAATCGCTGTGTGGAGGGACGAATCACGATACATAATATGGTAGGGTGTGTGTATGGCGGATGCCCGGTGAATGTCATCTGCCAGCGTGTGTACTGCCAACAGTAAAATTCGGAGGCGGTGGTGTTGCGTGACCGTGTTTTTCATGGAGAGGGCTTACACCCTTGTTGTTTTGCGCGGCATTATCATATCACAGGCCTACACTGATGATTTAAGCACCTTCTTGCTTCCCACTGTTAAAAAGCAATTCGGGGATGTCGATTACATTTTTCAACACGATCGAGTACCTGTTCATAATGCACAGCCTGTGGCAGAGTGGTTACACAACAATAACATCCCTGCAATGAACTGGCCTGGACTGAGTCCTGACCTGAATCCTATACGTAAAATGCCTTTGGGATGTTTTAAAATACCAACTTCGTGCCAGGCGTCACCGACCGTCATCGGTACCTCTTGTCAATGCAGCATTCGGTGAAGAATGGGCTGCCATTCCGCAAGAAACCTACCAGCGCCTGACTGAACGTATGCCTGCGAGAGTGGAAGCTGTCACCAAGGTTAAGAGTGGGCCAACACCATACTGAATTCCAGCATTACCGATGAAGGGCCTCACGAACTTGTAAATCATTTTCAGCCAGGTGTCCGGATACTTTTGATCACATAGTGTATGGCTGATGATGATCTTGTAGATCGAAACTGACTCAAATGGGCAAGATCGTTGAGATTAAATTCTAGGAATTTTAAATACTGGGTAGATGTATCCCTCTCTGTGATCACGTCGCATTTCACCATTTCTGCTGATGTTGCAGGTGAGCACACAGAAGCGATGCAGGGCGCCGGGTCTACGTCATTCGCTGTCCGGATATGGGGGCAGCCGGGGACTGCGCTTCTCGGCGTCGCCGTTTTCTGCTGGTGGCGCTCCTGGGTGTCAGCCACAGCCTCCTGAGACGTCGAAGTCTGCACCGACGTCCCGCTGAGTCGGCCTGATACCTACAGTGACTTGGAGAGGATGCTCGGCGCTAAGACTGACTCACTGTGAAAGACACTGCTGGTGGAATATTTTTGCCAGCTAGCCAACACTGACTTCACCGTCTATGACAGATCTCTTTCATGTCTTTTACTTGACTTCTCGCGTGTGACATGACTGAAACACTAGCATCCCATTTCGTTTCTATGTTTCTTAACTGTCCCACAGAACGTTGATAACAATCATTTGTAACAGTGCAAAAAAGTTGACTTTCAACCAGTGATTCACCTGTTACAGAAATTGTTCCTAGCTTTAAGTGCAGACAAGATTTGCATACTGACAGTTAAAAATGCATTAAGAAGTAAAATAGTGTGAGAACATGCATTTCATCCTTTTCGGAAATACTCTGCATTGTGGTGATTGTTTCGCAACTTACATCTGTGTGAACATATGAAACTAAGGCTCAAATGTTGGTTGTTGAGTAAGTGTCTGTCAGCACGTTAACGAGAAAAAAGTGAAGGAATAAATTCGATCATGTCAAATTAACTTGCCAAGATAACCTTGTGCGTCTAAACAACATTGATAAGGTGCTAAGGTGACTGTGGTATGTGGCGGAATCAAAGCGTCTTGATGATATACATGCTTCCCTCTTTTTATTCACTATTGAAAGACATTATGTACCATGCATTTTACAACTGTTTTGGGACGTTTGTACAAGTAAATTCCTAGAAAATTGTGTCAGTGGCGGAATATTTATGCTGTTAGGCAACACTGACTTCCCTATCTATTGGCAGACTTCTTTCGCGTTATTTACTTGCATTGGAACTTGATACTACCTACACCTCGCAGTTCATTACAGTCTTTATTAACCATTGCACAGTATGTTGATAACAGTGGTCTGTAATTTTTAGTGCAAAACTGAATTGTAATTCTAGAATTTGGGGAAAATGACATACTACATTGAGATTAAGAGACCGATTACATTCTTTTATCTTTTATAGCTTTTTATGAAACAATCACATCATGTAACTGGAGAATCAGATGTAAATATAAAGTATGTCGCCTGAAATATTCCTTTTACGAATGAAGGCACATACCAGTAGACAAAGAGATGATTTCACAGCTCCTAAAAAACCTCGAGGTCTACCTACCGCTGCCTTCAGGGTTGCAGACAACGCAATGGAAACGCTTGTAACATGTGCCTTCAGATGTGATTTTTTTCTTTCTTATCATTACGTAAATAGCGACATGACTATTAGAGTAGATGCACTAAACAGCTGCTTATAATAAGTAATCTTCATTTAGGACAGACCCTTTCGGCTTTTTGCCATATTCAAGTACGTCTGAATTGATGTGATGCCCATATTATGTCGTTAGTGGACTGTCATAACTGTCAGTGTTTGAGTAAGATGGTAAATGATGTCAGTATATTGAAAATAAAATGTCAATTACGATGTGACAGTAGTTTGACAGTTCCAATATTACGACGCTATGTTTTCAACATACTGACGCCATTTAGCATCTTATTCAAACAGTGACAATAATAAGACAGTCCACTAACAACATAAGTGGACGCCAGATCAGTGTTGAAGTACTTGAAAATGCCGATAAAACCGAAACAGCCTGTCGTAAATAAAGATTATTTATTACAAGCACCTGTTTGGTACATCTACTCTAATAAACATGTCATTATCACACCTACATTACGCTGCTGTCCCAAAAGAAGAAAAATTAAGTGGATAGTTACTTCGCAGATTTTTCAGATTGTATAATCGTTTTTTTTCTGTTACCTCTTTTTATCTATTGACAGACTATTGATGACTACAGGTTGGTGGAAACCTATTGAAAGAAAGTAATCATGCAACTTCGTCATTAAAATATAAAAATAAAAAAACATAATTATATAATGAGCAGTCAAGGACTTGCTACAAAAATAGTTCCTAGCATTTATTTTAGATACAGTCTGCGTAGTGGCAGTGCAGAAGGCGTGACGAAAAGGACACTTGTTTTATAAAGTGTACACTAAACCTACCTTGTACAAGTCACAGTTCATGGACCACTATTTTTTTTGGAACAAAACGAGCTCTCCGCTACTGAGAAGGTAACAGATAGTACTTACGGCAGCATTCAGAATCTGCAACAAATTTACAGACTCACATCAATTCGTATCAACTGCAGTATCTTTAAGCGATGCTCTCTGTTAATGGTAGGCTGGTGATTTGGAAAGAGCCCAACAAATAAGTACGAAGACTGTGCAGAATGTTTTGCTATTTGGAGTGTTTAAAATTCTAATTAGAATGTTGTCTTTCTAAATGAGTTTCGCTTCCAAAATGTTTACTTCGTGGTTTATCAATGTTCCAGTTTCCTGATATTTAAGGCATTTTCTCAAAATCATTACCACAATATGAGTAGCATTATTATACGAGTACATAAACGCACTGCATTCAGCTATGAGAGTAATTCCAATTAGCAGATGCTCTAGTTCACAATCCTAGGCGTTTTAATTATTTTGGAAATACGCAATTGCTTGCCAAAGTCATATTCTAAAAATATTCAGTTCCGCTTACAGATAAGCAATTTAAGTAACATACCAGGTTCGGTCAATAAGTAATGCTACACTGTTCTTTTCATGAAAGCAGGTTGGTTTTATTCAGGATTCCAGTACACCATACTATTCCCCACTCATTTGGCTACGAAATCCTATTTTTCAACATACTCTCCGTTAAGTGCGACGGTCTTACCCTACATCATTGGGAGGTCCTATATGCCCGCGTGTTACCACTTTGTGGTCTTATATTAGGCGACTAGAACTCATCGGATATACAGGTATGAGTACCGCAAATGGAGGATAAGAGTGTCAGCACTACCAACAGACACGGCCAGTTCAGCAACGATGATTGTGATTCGTCGATCACCTCGAATGAGAGTGTCAGCACTTTCCAACATTGCAGGAGTCACAGCTGTGTGCGGTCGGAGGTCAGACGGCAGATTGTAGAGCTATGCGCCACCTTGTTCCCAGGTGTAACTAGATATTCTGCAAGCGCCTATCAATATCTCCGATGCTCTAGTTTTCCGACAAAAGAAACTCATAGACCGCACTCAGCTTGGAACGCACATACTTTACAGACGCCATTTTGATGGCTGAATATAGCGCTGTCATCTGTCGGATCTTCTTGAAACTATACGAGCTGAAGCAGGAATATTCCCCGATTCCACAATAAATTCCGCATTGTTTTCAACCGAAATTGTCAGAAATAAAACGTAGCATTACTTATTGAACGGGCCTCGTAGTTTTTTGAGCTGTAGTGTGATACACTAGCGTTTAAACACAACACTAGTGAGAACTGAAGTAGATTCCTTATGAAATGAAGAGTATTTCTCTATCAAAAATCAGAAACTGTTTTGAGAATTTTGTTTAGCAGAACGAGAAGAACTGTTGAGTCATTGTGTAACGTTTACTGTTTTTTCAGACTTCCTCACGATGTAACTTCGCATATGTAACTAAGGCATAACTGCAGATTGTTGTGAAGCAGTTTGTTAGCACAATAAAAGAAAATGCTAAGTGGAGAAGGGAGATGATATTAAAAAGAATGAAAGAAGACTTTCTATTATATAAAATAAACATTTCAACTTGATCTGTTGGCATCCAAATATTCCGCCCTAGGCGCAACTGTGACAGGGATATTTCATATTACCTACGCATCTTCGAGGTGAACTTTTCTCTCTCTCTTCTGTTTTCCTGTAAAAGACATTGTCTACCTTCTCTAAGTTACAGTTTTGCTGAGATGTGTGTGTACCTTTATACGAGCAAATTTCTAGAAAGTTGTATTTTGTATGACTGTATTTTCATATCTGTAACACAAATGACCAGTACAATAAACAACGTTAATAAGTTTTTTAAGTGACTGATTTCTCAGTTTTGAATAAATCTGTTTCCGGGAAAAGCGAGGTTGTCACCGTTGTGGCAATAATACATTTTGTTTATTTTTTTGTGTATATGTTGGGTAATGTGCCACAAATGCCGGCAGATCCTTCTGCTCTGAATTGTACATTAATATAATTTACTTACATTGCAGCCCCCTTTTGTTATGGCGTGTAAATATATAAATATGAATATCGCTCAGACATATACAGTACAATATTTATACACATATCTGCTCTCTTTCGACAATGTATGTAGAAATGGCGACAAAGGAAGTCGTGTGGTGTACGGGAATACTATGCACCAGCCTGAACCACACATCTAAGTATCACTGGCAAAACACGGTACCAGGCTGACTGTCACCTCTTCCTTTATTCACGAAATCCACCGTATGTCCCACACCTCCACTTGGGAATAAACATAACTTTCTTCGTAAGATATGTTCAATTCACCGATATCAGTATCTACAAAGAAGTAGCACTTATAGTTTGTCTTTAATAATAACTTCACAGTAGTCCAGGTAAGATTTAAGTGCAGTACTTTCTAGACAAGCGGCGGCAGAGATGGCGTCATCGATATTTCAGGTTAGTAGGCAGTGTAGAACACAAATGACAAACACATTTGTGTTGCGAAAATTTACCTATAAGGTACAATTTATTTCACTTTCACTGTAGTATGGTGCTTTCATTCAATGTACTAATTCCAATCTCATATGTTACTTCTGAGTAATGCCAGTGTTTTGCGCTTTGCGGAAGTGTTTGTCATCTCCAGAACTTCACATTACTAGTGACACTGTGGTATTAATTGGTCAGCCATGTTCAGTGCCTGGGGGGGGGGGGCATTCGGTGGCAGAAGTCGGGTTCAAAAGTTATTATTTGAACACAGAGGCTCAGTTTCAAAAGAGGAGATGCGAACGTGAACAAGCTCCCGAAAGACGAGCGACGAAGCCCACGGTTTACAGACTGTGACGTGGCCAGAATGCAAAGTCAATGAGAATTATCCTTTCTCAAAGATGTTTGTACGTCAAAGCGACGAACCGTACATTTGCTACACAGCTTTTGCTAGGAGGAAACTTATGACTCAAACAATGCATATATATCGTAAAGAAGTTGAGATGATGAAACGAATAGGGAAATAAACAACTGATTTCAACATATTAAAACAAAATTTCATTTCTACGCCTCTTCTGGAAGATCCTGAGATGCGAAGTATTATGTAAATTCAATTGTTGATTAATTACTCACTCTTCCACAACCATTCCAATGGCGATGCTTATGCTGTTTTCCAGTGTGCGAGCGTAAGGTAACCGACAGTCACATTTCTAATGAGAGGCATTTGCAGGATGCTACAGAGAACTACATATATTTCCTGACATATACTAATATTTAATTCATATTACAAGTGCTAGTGTAAAGTCATTATGAATTATCTTATTTGCTTGGCCTAGGCATATTCAGTTGCATTAGTGTGGACAGATTCTATGTACATTAACAGAAGGAAACAAATTTGCTGCAGAGAAGATTATATACCCGATAGCTTAAGAAAAAGAGTGGTTTGTTTGCTTCTAGGTCTGTGCTACTATTTACAGAAAACAATACAATTTACAGAGGTTCATTGCGGTCAGCTTAACACAACTACATAAAACACAGATTCACGTACTCCACGTACACTAAAAGAATGTTTCAAACAAGAATTTATGCACTCACTTTTTTTACAATGTCACAGAGTTTTGATGTGTATCGCATCTGATGACACATTTTACAATTTTTCAATGGGATTAAATGTCCATAAATGGCAACTAAAATATCTGAAATACTCTCATGAAACATGAAGCAGAAAAAACACACACAATGAACGATACAAAAGCAGACTATTCTAGAGAATTCTTAGGAGAATAGCTGTATCTACAAAAAACCTTTCAGAATGCCGAATAAAACTGGGTTAATCCTAAAGAGCTGATAATATTAACTAGAATAACTAAACTGAAAAAAAGATTGCAACACCAATAAATAATTATTTGGAGTAATGAAATTTGAGAGATACATTTGACTAGGTAACATATTTAAGCAATTAACATTGAAAGATCACAGGTTAGCGAAAGCGGGTGATAAGCCATTGGAAATGTGAAATTCTGGTACAAAAATAACCTCTGTAATTGCCAGAATGTTGAGAATGCAAGTATATAAAATGCATGCATAATGTTATAAAGGTGTCAGTTTGTGGGATTGATTTATACGCCTGTTGCACTTGGTCGGTCAATACAGTGGCGGTTAATGCTGGTTGTGGATGACGCTGGAGGTGTCGTCCGATGATGTCCCATATGTTGTCGACTGGTCACACATCTGGTGATGGAGCAGGAGGAGACAAGACGATAATCTGAAGAGGATATTGGGTAACTACAGTCGTATGTGCGCGAGCGTTCTCCAGTTGGAAAACAGTGCCTAGAATGCTGCCCATGACTGGGTTGGGTTGACTTGGGGTATGAGACCAGACAGCAAGGTCATCGCTCTCATCGGATTAGGAAGGATGGGGAAGGAATTCGGCCTTGTCCTTTGGAAGGAACCATCCCGGCATTTGCCTGGAGCGATGTAGGAAAATCACGGAAAACCTAAATCAGGATGGTCGGACACGGGATTGAACCGTCGCCCTCCCGAATGCGAGCGCATGAATTGCAGCACAACAGTTCGAATCACCAGACTGACTAACAAATCTGCAGTCAGGGTACGTGGGAGAACCACGAGAGTGTTGCTGCTGCCATATCAAATCGCGCCTCAGACCGTAACTACATTTTTAGGTTCAGTGTGTGTAAGAGGAAAGATACGGAAGTTTCAGCTGCCCCCAAGGCCGGAAAAGACCTGCGGCTGCCGCAAAACCACAGCCCCATCAGCCTGTTACCACCAGTTCCGAAGGTGTTGGAGAAGCTGTGGCGACACGTCGGGGAGGAAGGCCTGCTCCCTGACGAACAGTTCGGCTTCAGGAGCGGCCACCCCAAGCAGCAGCAACTGCTTCGACTGGTGGAGCAGTGTCGCGAGTGTCTTGGGTCGGTACTCTTGGATGTTTCCAGAGCCTTGGCACGACGGCCTTGTGTATAAACTACTTACACTAGGCCTACCGGTGTCGCACGCCCGCCTGCTCAAATCCTTCCTGACTGGGCGCACCTTCCACGTGCGCGCCGACGACGGGACGTCGACAGCACACCCCGTAGCAGCTGGAGTACCGCAAGGGTCCACCATCGGCCCGTTGCTCTACTTGCTATACACCGCCGACGTTCCGAGGAAGCAGGGCGCTCTACGAGGACGATACGGCGCTCTACTGCAGAAGCATCAACGCCAGGGTGATGTGTCACCGCCTCCAATCGGCTTGCGACATCCTCGGAGCTTGGGCCACCAAATGGCGGCTCAAGTTTAGCACAGCCAAAATTCAGGCGGTGATCTTCACCAGAAAGAAGATTCCTGCCGACCTCCAGCCACTCTGCATCATGGGAGGCCCCATCCCATGGTCGAACACCAGACGCTGCTACCTAGGCGTCACTTTGGACCGGCGCCTGACGTGGAAGGCGCACATCAGGGAAGTAAGGGGTAAAGCGCTTGGCAGATTGAGCTTGTTGTACCCCTTACTCAACCCAGCGACGACCTACACTGTGGCATAACTCTGTACCTGACACTAATCAGGTCAGAGTTAGGGTGTACTGCTGTGGTGTGGGGTAACGCGGCCAACTCGTCCATCGCAAAGCTGCAGACGGTCCAGAACAAGGCGCTTAGGTTAGCGCTTCACCTGCCACGAGACTTCAGCACCGGAGAACTCCACAGAGTAGCGGGAGGCCCACTGCTCACACACCGATTTCGGCAGGCGGCGCACCGTTTTTACGCGGGCGCCCTGATGTCGGAGAAATACCTTATACGCAAATTGGGAAACCAAGTGCACTGGTGCCCGACCACAAGGTGGCCAGACCTGTTGCTGGAGTGAAGGCACGCCGCAACATGAGCAAGATGGAGTAAAAGAAGAAACGCAAACCGCGAGGAAGATTCACACGAGAGGACAACTTCCAATACAACCAGTCTGAAGTAGGAAAGTCGTTACCGCTCACCCTACAGCACACCGGAGTACGAATCTCCGTGAATTTGCGTAGCGTAGAGTGTGTGTAGGACGCAGACAGGTTGTTTGCAGGCCTTCAACGGCCTGCTTCTAACCAATCACGGCCATCACTGACGCATAGGCAGAACCAGATAACATCAGGAGACACGACAGACCTTCACGCCACCCTCCAATGAGCTCTCGGTTGACACCACTGAAGTAGTAATTCGCGATGATTTTGAATCTGTGGAACGCACGATAAAGAGAGTATGGCTCGGAGTTGTCCTGAAGTAACCGATTTGTAACAATTCCCTGTGCCGACAGCAGCTTAAAATAGCTGCTGCAGATGCAATAAGATGCGACACAGCTATACGCCGAACACGATGTTCCCTCAAGTGGCCTTCCGGAGGCAGGTCTTCTTGCGACCGTATATTTTCGTGACTACCGCTGCCTGCAATTGTGTACAGTGGCTTTAATCCTGCCAAGTCTTTCTGCAGTATCACGCAAGGAACATCGAGCTTCCTGCAGCCCCATTACACGACCTTGTTCAAAGTAAGTGAGCTGCTGATAATGGCGTCTTTGTCGCCTTAAAGGCATTCTTGACTAACATCAAGTCACCACGTCCAGCCACAAAGGTAACTAACGATCTAATCGCTGCATCATTAACAGAAAACCTGATTTGTATCTTTGTAGTGACGCTACTGCCGGAACTTTTATGTGACTGGCACGAAATTTGATTAGACGTCTTTTTCCACATGTGGAAACTTACCAACTTTCATTTATGTTGCGCAGTTCATTCGTTATGTTGCTATGTTTTGGTGTCAGTGTATTAACATTATAGACGTCCACGTTGAAAAACTGTAGCTACCAAAGGGACTAACTGTAAATGACGCCCTGTAGAATCGGCACCTACAGTTATCAATGCTGACACAAAAAACGTAATCAGGATAGCGCACAAACTAATGTGTATATACACGCATCAGAAAAAGTACTGCATTTACCCGGTTCCCAGAGCTGGTGAAGACTGGCGTTAACTGTGGATATTGTATCACACACACAGTCCCTCTGACTGTTCAGAGATGTCACTAAACTTGCCCAAAGATGTAAATAACCATGCATGAGCAGCGCCTATTAGACGGAGGGGACCCGACAGCCGATCAGTTCCAGTCGTTCTACTAGGAAGGAGGTACACGGCTCGTGTTGTCTGCAGTTCAACCATGTCGAGACCGTCAATACCGCTGTTCGATCGCGTCAGCATTGTTACCTTGTGCCAGGAAGGGCTCTCAACAAGGGAAGTGTTCAGGCGTCTCGGAGTGAACCAAACCGATGTTGTTCGGACGTGGAGGAGATACACAGGGACAGGAACTGTCGATGCCATGCCTCGCTCAGGCTGCCCAATGGCTACAACTGCAGAGGATGACCGCTACCAACGGATTATGGCTCGGAGGAACTCTAACAGCAACGCCACCACGTTGAATAACGATTTTCGTGCAGCCATAGGACGTCGTGTTATGACTCAATCTGTGCGCAATAGGCTACAGGATGCGCAACTTCACTCCCGACGTCCACGCGAAGTCAATCTTTGCAACCACGGTACATGCAGCGCGGTACAGATGGGCCCGACAATGTGTCGAATGGACCGCTCAGGATTGGTATCACGTTCTCTTCACCGATGAGTGTCGCATTTGCCCTCGACCAGACAATCGTCGCAGACGAGTTTGGAAGCTACACGGTCAGGCTGAACGGCTTAGATACACTGTCCAGCGACTGTAGCAAGGTGGGGATTCCGTGCTGTTTTGCGATGGCATTATGTGGGGCCGACGTACGCCGCTTGGTGGTCACGGAAGGCGCCGAACTGCTGTACGATACGTGAATGCCATCCTCCGACCGATAGTGCAACCGTATCGCCAGCATACTGGCGATGCATTCGTCTTCATGGACGACAATTAGCGCCCTCATCGTGCACATCTTCCATGAGCATAACGAAATCGCTCGACTATAGTGGCCAGCATGTTCTCCAGATATGAACCCTATCTGACATGCCTGGAATAGATTCAAAAGGGCTGTTTATGGACGGCATGACCCACCAACCACTCTGAGGGATCTACTCCGAATATCCGTTTAGGAGAGGCACAATTAGGAACAACAGTTCCTTGATGAACTTGTCTTTTTTTGTTGTTGTGTGGTAAGATCTTATCGGACCAAACAGCCGAGGTCATCAGTCCCTAGGCTTAGACACTACTTAATCTAACTTAAACTAACTTACGCTAAGGACAACACACACCCATGCCCGAGGGAGGACTCGAACCTCTGACTGGAGAGGGTGGGGGGGGGGGGGGAGGGGAGCCGAGCGAACCGTCATGACAGGACGCCCCCAGACCGCGCAGCTGCCCCTCCCGGCAATGAACTTGTGGATGGTACGACACGACGAATACAGGCATGCATCAATGCAAGAGGACGTGCTACTGGGTATTACAGGTTCCGGTGTGTACAGTAATCTGGGCCACCACCTCTGAAGATCTCGCTGTGTGGTGGTACAGCGTGCAATGTGTAGTTTTCATGAGCAATAAAAAGGCCAGAAATGATGTTTATCTTGGTCTCTATTCCAATTTTCTCTACAGGTTCCCAAATTTTACGAATAGAGGTGATGCAAAACCTTTTTTGGTGTGTACACTCCTGGAAATCGAAAAAAGAACACATTGACACCGGTGTGTCAGACCCACCATACTTGCTCCGGACACTGCGAGAGGGCTGTACAAGCAATGATCACACGCACGGCACAGCAGACACACCAGGAACCGTGGTGTTGGCCGTCGAATGGCGCTAGCTGCGCAGCATTTGTGCACCGCCGCCGTCAGTGTCAGCCAGTTTGCCGTGGCATACGGAACTCCATCGCAGTCTTTAACACTGGTAGCATGCCGCGACAGCGTGGACGTGAACCGTATGTGCAGTTGACGGACTTTGAGCGAGGGCGCATAGTGGGCATGCGGGAGGCCGGGTGGACGTACCGCCGAATTGCTCAACACGTGGGGCGTGAAGTCTCCACAGTACATCGATGTTGTCGCCAGTGGTCGGCGGAAGGTGCACGTGCCCGTCGACCTGGGACCGGACCGCAGCGGCGCACGGATGCACGCCAAGACCGTAGCATCCTACGCAGTGCCGTAGGGGACCGCACCGCCACTTCCCAGCAAATTAGGGACACTGTTGCTCCTGTGGTATCGGCGAGGACCATTCGCAACCGTCTCCATGAAGCTGGCCTACGGTCCCGCACACCGTTAGGCCGTCTTCCGCTCACGCCCCAACATCGTGCAGCCCGCCTCCAGTGGTGTCGCGACAGGCGTGAATGGAGGGACGAATGGAGACGTGTCGTCTTCAGCGATGAGAGTCGCTTCTGCCTTGGTGCCAATGATGGTCGTATGCGTGTTTGGCGCCGTGCAGGTGAGCGCCACAATCAGGACTGCATACGAGCGAGGCACACAAGGCCAACACCCGGCATCATGGTGTGGGGAGCGATCTCCTACACTGGCCGTACACCTCTGGTGATCGTCGAGGGGACACTGAATAGTGCACGGTACATCCAAACCGTCATCGAACCCATCGTTCTACCATTCCTAGACCGGCAAGGGAACTTGCTGTTCCAACAGGACAATGCACGTCCGCATGTATCCCGTGCCACCCAACGTGCTCTAGAAGGTGTAAGTCAACTACCCTGGCCAGCAAGATCTCCGGATCTGTCCCCCAATGAGCATGTTTGGGACTGGATGAAGCGTCGTCTCACGCGGTCTGCACGTCCAGCACGAACGCTGGTCCAACTGAGGCGCCAGGTGGAAATGGCATGGCAAGCCGTTCCACAGGACTACATCCAGCATCTCTACGATCGTCTCCATGGGAGAATAGCAGCCTGCATTGCTGCGAAAGGTGGATATACACTGTACTAGTGCCGACATTGTGCATGCTCTGTTGCCTGTGTCTATGTGCCTGTGGTTCTGTCAGTGTGATCATGTGATGTATCTGACCCCAGGAATGTGTCAATAAAGTTTCCCCTTCCTGGGGCGCACCACACACACACACACACACACACACACACACACACACAAAGACATGCGGTGCCCAGCGTGAATGGGCAGCGTCAGTTTCTTTTCCATTACAACAACATGATTTTTAAAGTCGAATTTTACGCGTACATTCGACAGAAATGTTCTAAATTTGTCTTCCAAGATATTTGTTTTATCGATGTGTAATTATAAGGGCAGTAAATACCAAGTATAACCAATACTACAGTAGCCACAGTACGACCATGGATCGCGTTGACTCCTGTCGCATAGCAGAAGTTCCACTCATTCGCTGCTGATGTGCTGATTATTCTTCGTGTTTTCCTGGTCCTGTTTATACATACCGATGAAAGGAATGGCGTACCAAAGTAATTTTGGACTACTCTATCGAATGGGGACGTCAAGTTACGATTTAAGTTTTTGCTAGGTATCTTATGAACGAATTGATAAGCAGAATATCTTTGGGCTGACTCTAGCTATACTTTGAAAACACAGTAAGAAGAAACATTGAGAGAACACCAGTTTGCAATAACGTGTCCATGTAATTCCCACAAAATATGTCATACAAATATTTTTAACGTTCCGTTAAATGGTAAACACGGAGCCAAACAACACTACAATGACACTGAAGCAGTAAATGAAGCTAGGAAAGTTAAACAAAAAATGTTAACTGCGGTCAACCTAGCAACGACCGTTGTGTTTTAAAGTGTTTCTCACCACATCAAATTTTCTTCCCTGCTCCACTTGGGGTGCCGCGATCGGAGTAGAAGATTTTTCACGCGCACCCGCCATCAGTCTGCCACCAGCCGATCCTTCAGACTATAACATGTTCTGCCTGAGGCCTCTTCAGATGCATTATACTAACGGGTGTGAAGGTCGAAATATCATCCTTGTGTCTCAAGTTGACAGGACGCAGATTTTATCTTAAATCTGGCAGATGGGCCGTGCCGCACGCCCTAGCGCTAGCTACACTATAGCACTCATTGCTAGGTTAAGACGTGCAAAGATACAATAGAGTGACGGCTCACATGCCTATAAACGGCTCCATGATATCTGGGAAGACAGCTGATAAGTACCAAGCAACTACAGAAAGGTACGAATTATTTAATACAGTAGACTCTCGTTAAACCCAATTCATGGCACCTGAGAAACGGTTCGAATTACTGAGAATTCAGTTTAAAGTTGTACCAATTAGAAATAAGTCTGTTTCATTAATGTAGTCGCTTTGATTTAAGATACCAAGATTTATGTCTCTCCCTTAGAACCATATCAATCCCGGCTACGAAAAATCTCTGGCTGACCAGAAACCACTTGTGTCAAGGTTAAATTTGAGATTTCCGATGGGTCGTTTGTGTGTGTGTGTGTGTGTGTGTGTGTGTGTGTGTGTGTGTGTGTGTGTGTCTGTGTGTGTGTGTGTGTGTGTGTATGTGTGTGTGCGTAACTTTGTACTGTCTGTCTGCAGTAGGTAGTTTGTGAATGCCGCTGGTTGAGCAGTTGCGGTGTTCGTAAGTGGCCAGTGTTGGGAGGAAAATATCATTACACTCTGTAGTCTCGTCAATTGTTTCATGTGGTTATTGACTCTAATTTGCTTAGTTTCTTTACTGTCACTTATGTGGGCTAGTTAGTGTAATTGGCCCATATCTGAAAGACCTTCCTTTATGACATGGCGTTCCAAGTGATGGGTTTGAACATTATTTGGGATTCAGACTTCCCAACATTTGCTTCATAGCTTAGTTTGTATCACATGATGAAACTATTATGTTTCACTGGTTCTGATTTTTCATTATGTATGGGTCTTCCCTTTGTTGTCAATGATAAGGCTACCATACAGTACTCTAGAAGAGAGAGAGAGAGAGAGAGAAAGAGAGAGAGAGAGGAAATTTTTACGTTTCCCTTGTCGTAACTGGACGTGTAATCTATGTTATCTTTAGATTTATAATATAATTCGAAGATTTCCTCTTCTGTTGCTCCAGAGCTCTAACAGATGGGCTTGCTTTGTTTCGGTTTGCTGGACAAGCACACTGTCTGTGGTATGGATTGTATCTCACGTCGCAGTTGCAGTTACTACCATTACCGTAATGTAGGCTACACCTTCTGCAAGTCATTTCTTGTTCCTAAACCGTAAGTCTGTAAGCTATTATGTATAGTTTTCTACCATGTTGTGGATACATAGCTCTATCGTATAAGTGCAACAGGAATTGCCAATCAACGTTTACTGTGTACAGTACTCAACGTTTACTGTGTACAGTACCATAGCTCTTTACCCACCATTAATCATATTCTCTTTACTTATCACTTTTACTTCATTATTCATTAGGAATTAAAAGGAAACAGGGAGTAATGAGATATCGTAGAACCTACTGTAGTCATAAAATTAAAAAAAATTTAAAAAATACTTCGTATTGCATACATAGTGTCTTTCCCTATTTCAGGCTGTATATTGTTGGTGTGAAGGACATGGTTGTTGTGAAGATGTATCACTTGTTGGTGACTTAAATCTATATGATCTTAAATACTTCTGTTGGCTTTTGTTATGAAAGACACGCTTTGTATTAAACTTTTGAATACCTAATGCATCATTTTATAATAAAATAAAGTAAAATTTCAGTACCCCATATATGCTTTAGTGACATGCTTTATCATGTGCAGCTAAAATACATCATAATCTGTTTCCGTTCACTGAATGCACAAACGCTAAGTTTACAAAGACGATTTTAGCTGCACTGGAGTTACACATGGAGTCCGCTTTGCTTCTGTCAGTCAGCGCACAAAAGACGTGTACATCATCATTAAAATGTCAGATTTTGTATTAAATTAGAAAGAAGCCACCATGTGTCGTGGAAGACCAAGTCCAGTATTCTGCTCAACTGTAGCTGCAGATGACGCTGTTCCTCCGTTACGAATCCATATCTCTTGAAACTGCTCATAAATGTCGTCTAGGTGATATTGATTAATGCTTTATCAGTCATGTTTATCGATGCAAATTTCATTGGTATCCAATAACATCGTTACAAATTCCTTGCGGCATCAAATTTCAAAACTGTGAATTAGTGCTTGAGGTGACATTCCACGAGACAAGTTATGTTCCGAAGTGTTTAGCTGTGGCTGGTGTGCAATTATCCAGAAAAAATCAGAATTTTTTTGCGATTTCTTGTGTCTTTATGGAGCTTTCAGAGCCATTCAATGAAAAATGCTGTTATCATCCACTCCTTTACGTTTGTATGGAAAGACACAGGAAATAGTGTGATACTCCTGATACATCTAAGGGTTAGCAGCTTTTGCTATGAATAGGTTTTAGCTTCCGGAAGCAATACTGTTAACATATTTTTTTAAAAATATTTTCACGTTACTTTTTTGCGAGTTAACATCAGTGTTCGTTTACAGTGAACTGGGAAAGAATTCCTACTTGGCACTATTGATCACATCGCACGAATTCTAATTTGCCAGCAGACTCTCCTGTTTGAAATTATTACCTATACAATGCGAATTAGCGAGTTGTAGATAGGCGCTTCGGTTGCAGAGTATTTGGATGCGGTATGTCATGATCATTCCTTCGATTTATCTTGTGAGCCAAAAAGCAATGGACTTCTTCAGTTTATCGAGATTTATAGAAGAAACTGTTGAAAGCACCTTGTTCTTGCAATGTAACAAAACTAAAATTCTTTTCTTCATTATGTTCAAAAGGGAACAAATGTTAATGCCCTGCAGACTGATTTAGAATAGGGTCAAATAACTTTTATTTGTTTGTCATTTAACTGGATGCGAATATTATTGTTTATAAGTTTATTTTACTGTGGTTTCAGTTCCATAATTCAGATATTTCGTGGCAAACACCTATCGATTCTGTGAGCTGATTATAATCAAAACATCATCAATTTCACTTTTCCTTAGTTTGAATTTCTATTTTTGATTTCATGTATACTGTTTTGTAGCCACGTATAGAAGTGAAACATGGACGATAAATAGTTTTGACAAGAAGAGAATGGAAGCTTTCGAAATGTGGTGCTACAGAAGAATGCTGAGGGTTAGATGGGTAGGTCACATGAGAAGGTATTAAATAGACTTCGGGAGAAGAGTAGTTAGTAACACAACTTGGCAATTGGTAGGACATGTTATGAGGCATCAAGGGATCACCAATTTAGTACTGGAGCGCCGAATGGAGGGTAAAATTCGTAGAGAGAGGCCAAGAGATGAATACACTAAGAAGATTCAGAAGGAAGTAGGTTGCAGTAGGTACTGGGAGATGAAGAAGCTTGCACAGGGTAGAGTAGCATGGAGAGCTGGATAAGTCTCAGGACTGAGATCCACAACAACAACAATATACTGGTTGGACCATACCAGCTATTCTATTCTTAGAAGTTGAAGCTGACTACGAACGACTGTTCGGCCATATTCATCAACAATGTGGAGAGAATAGAACTTTTATTTCAGTATTTATTTTTGCAACCTACTGATTTCGGTGTCTTCAATGTTTTGCTTCTTAAAAATATAGTTAGTCATATTTTTTATATTTAGTTATACACTTCTTATGTAATAATTATACAACACAGAACTGAGTTCCATGCAAAACAGAAAGGCATATGAATTAACAAATATTAATAAAAAAGAAACATAAAAAACCTTGAAGCCCAGGTGAAAATCAAGACATAACATTTTTTCCTCTTACCTAGCTTTAAACATACCGTTGAAAACAAACAGGCTATAGTAAAGGGTCACATGTAATCCTTATAGATATCTTAAGTAAGTGGCAAGTTGTTCCACATAAATATACAGAAGGCAGGGATCTCAACAAATGTGTAATAGAAGCCATAATTGGTGAGAGCTTCAGTGTAGGTGTAAGACAATTGTTCAGTTTATCACCTTTACCTCTTAATATCTATGTAAACGAAGTCATTTTGAAATTGATGAATGAACTGCGATTATAACTTTAACAGAAAAAATAGAGGCAATATACAGATCAATGGCGTTTCATGTGGAGCGCCACCTCTTTCCACTTCATATTATCGACAACATCTTATCTTTAATTCTTTCTTTACATTTGAACAAAATGTAGCCCTGAAGCCTAAAATCAGTAGCTATCAATCAGTATCTGAAAAAGATACAAAAATCAAAAGAAGATCAAGTCATTCCAGAAGCAAGAGAAATTTCAAAATAACTGAATGGAGATATTTTAATTTTGAGCTGTTTCATTAGATTATGGCTCATGTTGAAATAATTTGCAACCAAACAAAATCTTGAGAAATTAGTGTGTCTAACGTTAATTAATATGTAATAACTCTCAAAACAGTTATTTTAGAATTCAGAAGCTCAAAGTACTGAGAGAATAATTCAAAGACGCTCGTGGCAGAAGCCAAGAAAGTGTGAAATATTTCGTGGACAGATATTCTGCCACTAAACAGTACCTTCTACATAGTTCAACATGAAACGCTTCACTAGTTTTAAAAATGAACATGGTACGATGAATTAGTACTGATCACTGAAGCTTACCCAATGACTGACAAAGACAAGTTCCAAACCGAACTTAAAGTAGTCGGTTGTAGGTCTGATACTCAGGGTTGTTGCAAATTAATTGATCTCCTGAAATTTATGTAGGAAAATAATCTGTAGAATATCCTTGGTGAAATGAAGCAAATAAATATGCTCATACCATATCCCACGACTACATCGGAAGTAGAACACTGAAAAGATGAAAAAAGTCTTTGTATGATACACTACGAACTCGGCAAATTAAACGCACTTGCACCGCACGGAGTGACCACGCGGTTTCAGGCGCCATGTCACGGATTGCGCGGCCCCTCCCGCCGGAGGTTCGATACCTCCCTCTGGCATGTGTGTGTGTATGTGTGTGTGTGTGTGTGTGTGTGTGTGTGTGTGTGTGTGTGTGTGTGTGTGTGTGTGTGTGTGTGTGTGTGTGTTGTCCTTAGAGTAAGTTAGTTTAGATAGTGTGCAAGTCTAGGGACTGATGACCTCAGCAGTTGGGTCCCTTAGGAATTCATACACACATCTGAAACGAACTTGCAGTGCTTTCAATGGAGAAAAATTTCGTCAGTGGTCATTTACAAATTAAGAAGAAAATTACTGGTCTTTTAGCGCAAAATTAAACTGAGAAGAATAGATTTAATTTTTAAACGAATACACCAAACTTTAAATGGGACAATTTAGGTTAAAGTGCATGTAAAATATTCGAGCTGCTTCTTTTAGGATTTTACCAAGTTCCTGATTAAGTTTTCTTTTCATACACGTTTATTTCGGTTAACACTAGTTTAAAACGCAAGATAAACATTTTATGGAGCAAAATCTCAAGTAATTTCAGTTATGAAGCGCCACTGATAGTGAGGATATTATTTACAGGTGACTGGGTAATTATTGCTAACTGACAATTAAGAAATTAAGAAAGAACAGCATATCAAGCACAAACAGTTTGTGCGTCGTAGTATTTACACTTATTTGGTAACAAAACCATGGTGGTGGTATCCTTTTCGAAAAACAAAATTAGAACCAAAATTTGAATAAATGGGTCAGCAGTAGAACTTTTAAATATTAGTTTTTAAATATTAGGACAGGGTTTAGTGAAAACAGATTTATAATATAAGGGAGAGCAATGTGGGATAATGTGTGACACTAATCAAATAACAATGCAAACGAAAGTAAGGAAAGAAACAACTCTGGGGGTTTTCAGATCACTGATGCTCTATCTATCTACGTACGAGATGGAAACCTCAGTACGAACAACAAATGATACCCCAGTAACCCAGAGTGCAAAAATGAGATACTTCAGATATTCCGAAAACACTGATCTTGCGAAATCCAATTCGCAATTTTTTTACATGCCTGACTGAAAGTCATGGAAATAGGCAGTCAGGTAGATGAAGTATTTCTCGAATTCCGGAAAGGATTTGACTAAGTACTACACCCATGTTTTTTTTCTTGTCAAAGTACGATCGTTTGGGTATCAAGCGAGATTTGTGGCTGGACTGAAAACTATGTGGTCGGGAGGATGCAATCAATTATTTTGAATGCAGAGTCATCGACGTACAAAAGTAACTTAGGCTGTCTCCCATGGAAGTATGTTGTATCCCTTGCTGTTCAGGCTGTACAATAATGACTTGGTGGGCAATGTTAATAGTAACCTCAAACCTTTCACATATAACGTAGATCTCTGTAATGAAGTTCGCTTTGAAAGAAACTACACAAATATTCAGTCAGACCTTGATAAGATTTCGAGTGTTGCAGAGATTAGTAACATGCTTTAAATGTTCGCACATGTGAAACTGTGCACTTCAAAAACCGAATAAAAGGTAGCATCATATGGCTATAATATCTATGAGTTGCTTTTGGAATCTGTCAACTCATGAAAATGTCTGGATCCAGCATTTTTGGGACATGAAATAGAACGATGACAGGGTCACAGTCGTAGGTAAAGTAGGTTTATTGGTTGAATACTAGGGGAATGGAATCAGTGTGCCAAGGAGACTGCTTACAAATCAGTCGTGCAACATGTCCTAGAATATCACTCAAGTGTATGGGACCCGTACCAAATAAGGGACAATTTAAGTATATGGAGCATGACAGCTCGAACAGTCACAGGTGTGTTTCAGTGTTACAGAGATATTGAAAGAATTGAAATGGCAGGCCCTTAAAAATAGACGTAAACCATTTCGAGAAAGTCTGCTTACAAAGTGTGAAGAACCGGCTTTAAATGACCAATTTATGGATATACTTCAATGCTCTGTATACCACTCACGTAGATATCGTAAGGACAAGATATGATAATTTACACAAACCAGTCAGCCGAGGTGGCCGAGCGGTTCTAGGCGCTACAGTCTGGAACAGCACGACCGCTACGGTCGTAGGTTCGAATCCTGCCTCGGGCATGGATTTGTGTGATGTCCTTAGGTTAGTTAGGTTTACGTAGTTATAAGTTCTAGGGGACTGATGACCTTAGAAGTTAAGTTCCATAGTGCTCAGAGCCATTTGAACCGTTGCAGAACGCACATAGGCATTTATACATTCTTGCCACACTCCATACCAGAACATAATGGGAAAAGGGTCAATGGGATATACCGCCTGTCTTGCACTCCACGGTGGTTTGCAGAGTATTGGTGTAGATGTAAACGTGGACATATAGCAATACAAAAATAACGAGAAAGTTAGGATTTCTGTCTATAAACGGAAAAGTAGAAGACTACAGAAGGAAATGTAAGGAGCACGTTATTATGTTGGAGGATAATTCTACACAAAACCCAACGAACAGGATGGAGGAATATAGAAAGACACAGAAATAAATGGAAAGATTTAGAGTAAGCTCTAGTAGCAGGCATTACAGATGAAGTCTACTATGTGCAAAGGATGATAATGGCCTTCCTTCTTTTCCGATAATTGTACTATCCCGACACAATCATTTGTCGGTTACCTCCACATTAAAGTGGAGAATTTGAAAATGCAGTCCTTAAAAATGTCTTCACGCGTTTCGTATTCCTCCTTAGGTGGCTCAATTTCCCGCAGCGGTGGCTGTAAGCCCCTCCACCTCGCCCCGGCGACTCATCCCTCACGGGCCAGTTGCTTGCCGACCAAACACGGGCCCACTACAGTCGGCACACTCTAAAGAAGAATTATATCGATGGCCGCTGAAACTCTTGTCGAACGCGCCTGACAAATGGTGGGACCCTCGCCATACATTATTTTTATGACTCGGCGGCGAGCGAGTTCGGATAGGGGTTGGCTCTGTTTGTGGCGCAGCACGCCCGCTCCTGGGACTGGTGGCGGAAACGTGGCGCCGTGGGTGACCCTGCAGGTGGCGCTGCTTGTGGACACAGTGCCATAATTGCGAAGCGGCTTCGTCATCCGTCGACTAATCAAGTCGATTTGTCAACTGAAACTGTACGAAACTCTGTGATGCTATTGGTACTGCCGGAGGGAGATATGGAATACAAAACGTCTACGGCTTCGAAGATGTACACTTTCTACATCTACATCTACATTTATACTCCCCAAGCCGCCCAACGGTGTGTGGTGGAGGGCACTTTAAGTGCCAGTCATTACCTCCCATTCCTGTTCCAGTCGCGTATGGTTCGCTGGAAGAACGATTGCCGGAAAGCCTCCGTGCGCGCTCGAATCTCTCTGATTTTACATTCGTGATTTCCTCGGGAGGCATAAGTAGGGAGAAGCAATATATCTGGTACCTCATCCAGAAACGCACCCTCTAAAAACCTGGACAGCAAGCTACACCGCTATACAGAGCGCCTCTTTTGCAGATTCTTCCACTTGAGTTTGCTAAACATCTCCGTAACGCTACCACGCTTACCAAATAACATTGTGACGAAACGCGCCGCTCCTCTTTGGATCTTCTCTATCTACTCTGTCACCGCGCCCTGGTACGGATCCCCAACTTATGACCAATACTCAAGTATAGGTCGAACGAGCGTTTTGTAAGCCACCTCCTTTGTTGATGGACTACATTTTCTAAGGACTCTCCCAAAGAATCTCAACATGGCACCCTCCTTACCAACAATTAATTTTATATGATCATTCCACTTCAAATCGTTCCCCGCGCACACTCCCAGATATTTTACAGAAGTAACAGCTACCAGTGTCTGCTCCGCTACCATATAATCATACAATAAAGGATCCTTCTCTCTATGTCTTCGCAATACATTACATTTGTCTATGTTAAGGGTCAGTTACCACTCCATGCACCAAGCGTCTATCCGCAGATCTTCCTGCATTTCGTTGCAATTTTCTAATGCTGCAACTTCCTTGTATACTATAGCTTCGTCCGCGAAAAGCCGCATGGAACTTCCGACACTATCTACTACATCATTTATATATATTGTGAAAAGCAATGGTCCCATAACACTCCCCTGTGGCACGCCAGAGGCCTACTTTAACGTCTGTAGACGTCTCTCCATTGATAACAACATGCTGTGTTCTGTTTGCTAAAAACTCTTCAATCCAGCCATACAGCTGGTCTGATATTCCGTGGGCTCTTACTTTGTTTATCAAGCGACAGTGATCAACTGTATCGAACGGCTTCCAGAAGTCAAGGATAATGGCATCTACCTGGGAGCCTGTGTCTAATATATTCTGGGTCTCATGAACAAATAATGGGTCTCACACGATCGCTGTTTCCGGAATCCATGTTGATTCGTACAGAGTAGATTCTGGGTTTCCAGAACGACATGATACGCGAGCAAAAAACATGTTCTAAAATTCCACAACAGATCGATGTCAGAGATATAGATCTATAGTTTTGCGCATCTGCTCGACGACCCTTCTTGAAGACTGGGACTACCTGAGCTCTTTTCCTATCATTTGGAGCCTTCCGTTCCTCTAGAGACTTGCGGTACACAGCCTTTAGAGGGGGGGAAAGTTCTTTCCCGTACTCTGTGTAGAATCAAATTGGTATCCCGTCAGGTCTAGATGTGTCTACATCTCGTATCTCAAGAAGCATTTGTATAATCTACGAGGGTAAATCAAAAAGTATCTGGACAGTACGTCTCTAATTTATTACAGCTACAATACAAAATTTGCAATGACATCAGTTATCAACATAGTTTCACTACTTTTCAGTGCACTAGCTCGATCTTAGCACAAACTTTCCAGAACTCTCAAGAGTGTATCAGTTGAGCAGCAAGCCACGTATTCATCCCTCCACCTCTACACTGCGGTTGAAGTGACTGTGAGTCAAATCTTCTTTTCATGGACTACACTAATTAAATCTGACGGGGCGGGACCAGGTCATTGTGCGAGATGATCCAACACCTTGAAATGAATCTTTTGAAGAGCGTGAACTATGAGGGCGGTGATATGTGGATGGCTTTATAACGCAAGGACAGAGCGCTGGTTTACATTAAGCCCCGGTGGCTTTTATTATTATTCGGAAGTTTCATGCGTCTTTTCGCGGATGATGCTGTAGTATACAGAGAAGTTGCAGCATTAGAAAATTGCAGCGAAATACAGAAAGATCTGCAGCGTTTAGGCACTTGCTGCAGGGAGTGGCAACTGACTCTTAACATAGACACATGTAATGCATTGCGAATACATAGAAAGAAGGATCCTTTATTATATGATTATATGATTATATGATAGCGGAAGAAACACTGGAAGTAGTTACTTCTGTAAAATATCTGGGAGTATGCGTACGGAACGATTTGAAGTGTAATGATCATATAAAATTAATTTTGGTAAGGCGGGTGCCAGGTTGAGATTCATTGGGAGAGTCCTTAGAAAATGTAGTCCATCAAAAAGGGAGGTGGCTTACAAAACACTCGTTCGACCTATGCTTGAATATTGCTCGTTAGTGTGGGATCCGTACCAGGTCGGGTTGACGGAGGAGATAGAGAAGATCCAAAGAAGAGCGGCGTGTTTCGTCACAGTGTTATTTGGTAAGCGTGATAGCGTTACGGAGATGTTTAGCAAACTCAAGTGGAAGAATCTGCAAGAGAGGCGCTCTGCATCGTGGTGTAGCTTGCTCTCCAGGTTTTTAGAGGGTGCGTTTCTGGACGAGGTACCGAATATATTGCTTCTCCCTACTTATGTCTTCCGAGGAAATCACGAATGTAAAATTAGAGAGATTCGAGCGCGCACGGAGCGTTTCCGGCAGTAGGTCTTCCTGCGAAGCATACGCGACTGGAACAGGAAAGGGAGGTAAAGACAGTGGCACGTAAAATGCCCTCCGCCACACACCGTTGGGTGGCTTGTGGAGTATAAATGTCGATGTAGATGTAGATTATTATTATTACTGTTATTGCAGTTTCCAGCTTTTAGCGAAACTTGTTAGAGTAACGATTGGTATTTACTGTTGATTACTTTTCCAGATAATATTGCAGTACTGGCCCATATGCATTCCAAAAAACTGTGAGCATCACTTTTCCCGCACAATATTCACTCTTGAATTTGTGTTTAGCTGGAAACAGGAGTTGGACGTTTGTTCTATAATTCAAAGCAACGTGCTCACATTTCATCTCCACTGATGATTTATTTCATCTCATCTCAGAAAATAGCATGCGGTCCAGTCGTTGCTGACATTCGCACAGTACTACGCTCATGTTCTTCATTCAGTTGTTTTATGTTCCATCTAGCACAAAATCAAATTTGAGCTTAATATGGGTGTCATATGCAGAAGCGTGCCTAATAGGTAAATGCACAGTGTGGGCATTAGTTGCGGATTCTCATTTCTTTCTCGTCCTTTGCCCTTGTTCTGCCACTTTTGAACGCTTCACTTCACTGATAAACATTTTACCGTGGTAAAGTATTTTCCCCGTATAGCGCTAAAAGCCTTGTATGGATTTCAAAACACATGTAATCCGTTACTTACTTTCAGAACACGAACAAAAGGGTTACTGAATGCTGCTCTACATTGATGATAACGGAATGTGACGCTGCCATGTTTACATCGTAAAAGGGCAAAAAAGAACTATTGTGACAATGCTGAAAACTGTCTCACGTGAAGAGAATGGTGCTGTCTAGCGGCTGGCGAGCGTACTAAGCGGCACTACCTACCCAAAGACTATTAGAACGGAACTGCTGACAGTCGTTGACTTAAACTCGTACGAACGTATTTATTTCGATAACCTGTGCCTATTGGAAAGGTAGGAAAGAGAGCTATATTAGCAAGTTTGTGCAAATTTTTAATTGTTCGCATGAATTTTGTGGACCCATTGGACGGAAAAAAATAACGAGAGAAAACGTAAATGTTACTAAGAGTAGCAAGAGGAAAGAGGGACATTTTGCTGCTACTGATTTAAGTAAGTACTGATACTTTTTTTTCAATACTCAGAGTATCACTGTCGTTACCACTTGTTCGGTAAGTTCGCAGAAATGTATCAAAACCTCTGTATCGCTATAGGAAGTATGGACTGCTGTTAGGGTAAACAACAACCATGCAGTACTGACTCAAAGAGAGTTAAAGTATTAGCAGTTATCTATAAATTCTACATGAAACACAAATGTAGAAGTAAACAGTACACACTATGCACTGTCTAAAAGGATTTTCAAAAAAGTTCAAATGTCGGTGAATTCCTAAGGGACCGAGCTGCTGGGGTCATCGGCCCCTAGACTTACACGCTGCTTAAACTAACTTATGCAAAGAACAACACACACAAACACTCATGTCCGAGGGAGGACTCGAACCTTCGGCAAGAGGGACCGCGCAATTTGTGGCACGGTGCCTCTAACCGCGCGACCACTCCGCGCGGCTGTTAAGTTTTTGCAAAGTAGACTATTAGTATTAAAATGATTCTGTTTACTTGGAAAAGTGGTTCATTTATTGGTTTTATACTCAGGACTTACAAAAGTGGCATAATTCTCAGTTTTGACTTTCATTGTGAGTAGTCTTGAACGGTATACATAAACAGCATATTTCCAGTAGTATATTTAGTTTCAGTGTCTTATATATGTGTCCACTGATGAAATATCAAGTATTAATATCAAGACCAAAAACTGAAGCCGGCCGCAGTGGCCGAGCGGTTCTAGGTGCTTCAGTCTGGAACCGCGCGACCGCTAAGCTCAGAGCCATTTGAACCATTTTTGAAAATCTGTTGAGAAACAGGTACTAGAAGATTCCCAGGTCAGAAGATGGTCGATTATAACTATACAGGGTGATTTTTACCACCGTATACGAACTTCAGGATTTGATCGACGAGACGATACGGAACAAAAAAGGTGTAATGAACGTATGTCCGGAAATTCATGGTCTTCATGCTAGAGACTATTTATTGCCGGCCGCGGTGGTCTCGCGGTTCTAGGCGCGCAGTCCGGAACCGTGCGACTGCTACGGTCGCAGGTTCGAATCCTGAATCGGGCATGGATTTGTGTGATGTCCTTAGGTTAGTTAGGTTTAAGTAGTTCTAAGTTCTATGGGACTAATGACACAGCAGTTGAGTCCCATAGTGCTCAGAGCCATTTGAACCATTTTTTTGACTATTTATTCATTCACACAATCTTACAGAGACTGCGTTATAATACGCGCTGTACCATGCAGCCAATGGTTGAAAATGGTTTCCATATGCCTCACCGCGTATGTGTAAGCGCCGTAGGATGTTTTGTCTCATGCGTTTATGCCGTCCAGTCTACATACGGACAGTGTCAAAGGAAGCATGAATACACTGCTCCTGTGTATACAGTGTATCCACATCTGGATACTTTTGAGATGGCCCCATAACCACAAACCGTACTGCTTGAGATCCGATGAACGAGCAGGCCATGCAACGGGACCCCCTCGTCCGATACATCGACCGCCGCTGGTGTGGCCGAGCGGTTCTAGGCGCTACAGTCTGGAACCGCGTGATCGCTACGGTCGCACGTTCGAATCCTGACTCGGGCATGGATGTGTGTGATGTCGTTAGGTTAGTTAGGCGACTGATGACCTCAGAAGTTAAGTCTCATAGTGCTCAGAGCCATTTGAAACATTTTTGATATATCGACCAGGAAAACACAACTGAGACAGGTCCGGACGTTAACGGCGAAGTGGACTGGAGCACCATAACGTAGCAGTCACGTAACATTTATAATCAACCATCTCACGTCTGCCAGCAGGGCAGCCAAAGTCACCCTCAAGAAACGCCGGTAGTTCCATCCTGTTAGGCGGTGTGGATGGAAGACTGGTGCCAAAATACGGTCGCCAATTATCCCGGCTCTTACATTCCAGCTGCACCTATGCTGATGATTCGCTGTCATCATACCCTGGGGATTCTGCACACTATCCCACAGATGACTCTTATGAAAGTTGAAGATACCACTCCACGTAAATGTGACCTCGTCTGTGAATAGGATGGATGACACAAATCTCGGAATCGTTGTAGGCTTGTGAAAAACCAGTGACAAAATTGCTCCCAATGTGAAAAGCCTGTCGCTAGTAAGCCCTGTACACGCTGTAAGTGATGAAGGGTAATAACAATCGTAATGAAGAATGTTCCACGCGGTCGTCTGTGTTACCCTGTACTGGCCGACCGCCTGCCTGGTATTGACACGGCGTCGCCTTCCGCAGTGTTAATCCTCCAGGTCTGGTGTTCGAATATGTCAGGTACATTCTTCGTGATTTTCTGCTGCCTGAAACGACCCTGTATGACAAACGGCAAAACACTGTTGCTGTGGTTGTTGTCGCTGGAAATAGGTCTCGTGATACAGCCTTGCTGCTCGCCGCCCGTTGCCATTTGAGTTGCCGTAAGTAAACACCATGTCGGCAAGTTCTCAATTCGAATATGGAGCCATTGTGTACAATGCTGTATCACATCCACTACAAAGTGAGTCAGCAAGAGAAGTCAATACGTCACAGCATTACCAGATACTATGGCAGAAGAGGGCGTTAGACCATGAAGTATGAGGAACAGTACCACCCTCTAGGAGAAAACCACACATACTGTAACTGTACCATCTGGTGAGCAAGATGTATGAGACAGGCGAAATACCCTCAGACTTCAACAAGAATATAATAATTCCAATCCCAAAGAAAGCAGGTGTTGACAGATGTGAAAATTACCGAACAATCAGTTTAATAAGCCACAAGTGCAAAATACTAACGCGAATTCTTTACAGACGAATGGAAAAACTAGTAGAAGCCGACCGCGGGGGAAATCAGATTGGATTCCGTAGAAATGTTGGAACACGTGAGGCAATACTGATCCTACGACTTATCGTAGCAGAAAGATCAAGGAAAGGCAAACCTAAGAGAATAGAATCTTTCGAAATGTGGTGCTACAGAAGAATGCTGAAGATTAGATGGGTATCACTTAACTAATGAATTGGATAGAAGATTAGTTTCTGGCACAACTTGAAGGGATCGGTCGGTAGGACACGTTCTGAGGCATCACAGGATCACCAATTTAGTACTGGAGGGCAGTGTGGAGGGTAACAATCGTATAGGGAGACCAAGAGATGAATACACTAAACAGATTCAGAAGGATGTAGGTTGCAGAAGGTACTGGGAGATGAAGAAGCTTGCACAGCATAGAGCAGCATAGAGAACTGCATCAAACCAGTCTCAGGACTGAAGACCACAACAACACTGTAACTGTAGCTGCATGGTACAGCGTGTATTAGACGGCAATTTCTGTAACAAAGTATGATTGAATAAATGGTCTCTAGCATGGTAACCAAGCATTCCCGGATATGAGATCATTAGACCTTTCTTGTTCATTCTCCCCTCATCGATCAAATCCTGGAATTGTACGCGGTGGTAAAAATAACCTTCTATGCAGAGAACAAGAAAGGGTTATTTGTCACCAAAACTTCAAAGAAAAGTTAAAAGATAGCTACATCAAAGTCTTTGAATCGGACGTCTTGGCGTTGTAGAGGACCTCATGGGCAGAAATGTTCACTGACGCGTTTCAGCGAGGCTATTAGTCCCTTAGTATTAACCGGCTTTGGGACGGCGACATTTAAACGGACGAGCAGTGTCTACTAACCAGGTCTGCAGTGTACTGGATACACCAGAAAACTCATAGGTTTTCAACAAGAAACCAATCAGAATGGGCGTCTTTAAGCGGAGAAAGATATCTTCGAAGCGAATTAGGATCTTCAGTTTTGCTTGGCCCACCACTTTTTACTCTGCGTATATAACAGGATTATAGTAAACGTAACAACTACATTGAACTTGTATGCTTCGTCGCCTGTCAATTTTTAAACGACTCTCAGTGTCGGCATGAAACTTCACCCAAAACATCTTCATCAAAAGTTGTTCCACATGACGTGATTTATCACTCGGTTTTCGGCATATGTTGCAGCGTTCGAGGGGCAGATATTGTATGGTTAACATTTCTAGCACTGGTGTCAACTGAGGTACGTTTTCTTAAATGGAAACGTATACTTTTTATAATTGCATTCGACACGTCTTTAGAAGACAAATTCAGTCATATAACGTTTGTTAATCTGTACCTTGGAACCAGTCATAAAAAAATTCGAGAAATGTCCTAAATGTGAGGACGCTGTGGCAGGAATCGGTATTAGTGGTGTAGTCAACGTATTCGACTGTTTACTTGCCTGCACTGTAGGCTGCTCATTTCTGCTTCAAAATATGTTGCGTGCACAAATGTACAGTATTGAGGAGAAGTTGAATACACTGCTTTTATGTGGTGAATATAAAAGATAGGCCTTAAAAGAAGTACAGTGATACAGGGATTGTGCGAAAAACCATCTGTTACTATATTATCAGTACCAGAAGTATCCGAGTTATTACCTTAACTTTCTCAGTCAGCGGTAAAGAACGGTCTGAGGAGATTTTGTGACCCCAGAAGGTAACTTCAGACTGCCGAAAACACATTTGACATAATTATGTTCTAGGTGGGTAACTATCCTCGCAAGTGTTGGCAGTGCTTTTCTTGTCAGCTGAGAACACGAGCATGGCATCCAAATATTCGAAATAGAACGGAAGACTTTGGAGGAGCCAAACGACAAACCTCTGCCAAATTTGTGTCGCGTTCCTCAGTCCGAATGTCACAAACATACATTCAAAAAGTTCTAAAGGCATTATTATTGCTGTCTTCGGAATATCATCCTCGGCCACAGGTATTTGCGCCTACATATTCGTACAATCCAAGACGCTGAAAATGGTCGCACCGTCCAGAGCATGGTTACCTTCTCATTTAGTAATCGCGAAAGCGTTACGGAGATGATAGATAAACTCCAATGGAAGACTCTGCAGGAGAGACGCTCAGTAGCTCGGTACGGGCTTTTGTTAAAGTTTCGAGAACATACCTCCACCGAAGAGTCAAGCAGTATATTGCTCCCTCCTACGTATATCTCGCGAAGAGACCATGAGGATAAAATCAGAGAGATTAGAGCCCACACAGAAGCATACCGACAATCATTCTTTCCACAAATAGTACGAGACTGGAATAGAAGGGAGACCGATAGCGGTAGTCAGTGTACCCTCCGCCACACACCGTCAAGTGGCTTGCGGAGTTTGGATGTAGATGTAGATGTAGAACGGCACAGCGTTCTGACCTTCATGCGCCTGTATCAGCTTCCCACTGTGACAGGTGTACTGTATCGAAACCTAGCAACAGCTAGTCGAGTGTTGCCCATGTTTGGGAGGATATTATAGTAGGCCAATACATCCGCTCCGATTATCGCCTCTGTGACTTCGGCGACGGTAAAACACCAGGTGAACGGACGATGTAATCCTAGGTTACACTCAATGTCCTCCATTCCATATTTGAAAATCATGGAAGAATTCTTAAATCGGAACCAGTTGCAACGTCCCCTTAGAAAAATTTATACAAGACTGTACTTAAACTGACACACAATACTTTTTTAGCGCAACGCAATCTGACTTTCAGTAATCCCTACAAGAGAATGGCCCTGATTAACATTAACCTATACGTTTCACAAATCACTTACCTCACAAAAATCTTCGTTACTCAAGCTACTGCAATACCGCGAGCGCCACTACTGCCAGCTAAATAAAAGATTCAAACTACAGAAGGCACTAACTACTGATAGGTATAGTTAGCAAATGAAAGATTTTTAATAGAGAACAAACAATGTATTTACCTTAATAGTCATAATATATATAGCAGTTCATGACATCCATTCTTACAAATTCCAAAACTCTGCCGTCTCCCTCCCCACATCCACCACTACTGGCGGCTCACCTCCAACTGCTCAACGCTATGCGCTGTTAGCATCCAGCTGCTGCTGCCCAACACTACAATGGCAGACAACAATGCAAACCAGCCACAGACTGCACACGGCACAGCCAGTGATTTTCATACAGAGTGCTAAGTGGCGGCGGCGTTACCAATAAAAAAAACTAAACAGCCTACTTACATAGCCCCCATGCTCCCCACAAAAAAATTTACTAATTGTTTTGGGCAGTGGCCAATACAGATTTGAAATTTTTTTTCATGATTACAATAACAAAGAAATGAAATGCACACACTTATCGATACAATGTTGGTCAAAAGCTAAAATTTTCTCACAGTCCATGAAGACAGTCCTGATCATTCATCAAAGTAAAATTGCAGTGTTTTTCTCAAAGTCTGAGTAGTAAAAGAAAATGCACACGGAAGTAGTGGATTTCCATGCAGTCTTGAAGAAGTAGTGTTGTCCTTCCAACGGAAACACAGTGCTGACTCTTGACATGCAGACAGGTAATGGGCCACAACAGATCAAACCCACAGCAGAGTCAGTCGAAGTTTTAAAGAATATTGGTAGGTAGGTCGTCACAGAGTAGACCCATTGTAATCCTGGTAGAGACAACGGTATTGGTGGGCCACCAGAGGTGCAGACCCACTGCAGTCCTTGTAGAAATACTGGTATTGGTGAGTCATCAAAGGTGTAGACCCACTGTAGTCATTGTAGAGATGGCCAGCAGCCATCTGTTTGTGCAGGCGCACAATCACCATTGAAGAGTCTTGCGGATAATATAGCAAGTCCATAACCCACGACTTGTCCACTCACAAAGTTTTTGGAATTGTTCTTAGAACCAGCAATGCTGTTAACCAGTCCCTTGCTGAATTATCAGCACACTTGCAAACACTATCAGTCCCTACTTCTCACATATTATCCATATACTATGACCAACAGAAATGTGTGCAGTGAAATGTAACTTACGACTTACATAATTTGATGAACAGGTGTCAATTACAATTTTATAACATGAGAATACAATAACAAAGGTACAAAATGTATCATTAAAGAACATAATAGTACAGATAACATTTGCAGTAATACAGGCTTTACAAAAGAATCGAAATAGCAAATACATCAGTGTTAAAAAAATTTACGACATAAGTACATACATAAAAGATCAGAATAACTTTTGAAACATCAACTTCACACATGAGCATTAGAACAAAACAGAATAAATAATGTGTTAACATCTTTACAAAGTAAATAACATGTTATTAATGCAAATTATATTTGAGGATAACAGTATTCCTCATCATAGTGAATGTAGCTTAGTATTAGAAAAATTCTGCAACATAAGTCTTATCAGATAAACATATAAAGACCGGTAGCACATAAATACACAAGGGTACACAAACACATAGTGGGATAACAGAAGGAAAGGACATGGTTTGTTTTCAGTGTAACATTTGGTACTGCAGTCCAACCCAAAACTTCATTCTGTAGATCTTTCGTCATATCTCAACATTTGTTTCCACCAAAAATATCCTATCCAAGCATGCTTTCTGTATTTTGTTCACATCCTCTTTCAAAAATAGTTTTTCTCCACTGTACACTACTTGTTTGGCCAGATCATTTCTTATAGCTTCTCAATGCATTTCTTCCAATTCATCACAACTTGTTCTCTTTTATAGCCTACCCTGTCTTAAGCTAACTTAAAGCTAATGAGCTCAGATGCTAAACTAAGGGACGAGGCAATGTAGCAGCACAAAACAATTAATACAAACAACAATGAAAAAAATGGAAGTTGTTAAAGCAGGCAGCAATATTACAACTAATATAAGGCAATCAAAAAAAAAATGGAAGTTGTCAAAGCAAGCAGCAATATTACAACTAATACAAGGCAAGGAGCAGCAAACAAGAAAAATAAATCAATCGTAAAACTAGCTTAACAGAGTAATACAAAGTGAAATTTAGCACCAATATGCCTGGCAAACAGCAGCAGCAAATGCACTAACTTATATCTAAACATGACAAAGCTCAAGCAGAAAAAATATTACAGTAAAGACAACATTGCCGACAAGGGAAATGTATATTCACATCCTAATGTCTATGTCATTAAAGGGGTGCACCACAAAAGCTAATTCTACAAAAAATTACCAAGTAGTTGAAAAGAAAATTAACTATGCAGTGACTGTTATTAATCCCTTCTTATTGTTCTTTCCTTTCGAAGTGCTTCTTTTTCGAAGAACGTGGATCATAAAATGAATATTTAATAGATCTGTTGACAGAAAGTGTTCACATTAGCAAACGCATTTAATTTTATTTTATAAAACCAATGCTGCAACACAACTGGGAACGAGATATCAAATGAAATAAGCAACTATGAAAGGTAAAGCATAAAAATATCATTCAATAGTCATGTGACATTTCATAAGTTAGTACCAATTCTCTCAACTCTCGTAGAAAGACGCTTGTCATTATCAGGTGTGAAGATGTAAATAAGTACCTTTTCCAAGTAATGAGCGTGTCGTTTTTGCGATGCTTTCTATAAAGGAATATCAATAGCGTGGATAATGGCCTTTTTATTTTTTTCCACCTGTGCCTCTGAAAGGCACACACTAATGGCTTGTATCCAGGTGGCTGTCGCACAGCTAGGTGCCCACGACGCATTATGTGCAGGTGGTCACTTACCTTTCTTACTGAAAAATATGCGACAGCAGTTTCCGCTACAGTGACAGTCTCATATAAAAATATTTTCACAGGTTGAGAATTTGCGTTACAAATCTGTAGAAACAAAATCCTTTAAATATAATAGTGTCCAAAAAATTTTCGCCAGCATAGTGATACATTCACGCACATACACACATTTCATAACTCTTAAAGTACGATTCTTAGTTTCCAACATCCTTTTTCACAAACCAGAGTCCCTAACCACTACTTATTATTCCTTACCTTATTCGTTCACACGTCTTCAATATTTCATCATAACAGATATGTAGCATAATCAAATAACTCATATAGCATCAGCTTATTGATCATAAACATACCGCAACAGCATAATACAAATAGTCATCGTAATAACAACATCATAACACTTCAGTCAACTCTCAAAATCGTCGTAGCTTCCTCCAATAATTTCAAAACCTAAAAAAATTCTCTGCTCATGTCAAAAGTGTCATCTACCTCAAACGTACTTTAAAAATCGTGATCCCATACCAAATACATCATTCAAAGCTCTCATAGTATCATAATGGTTCTGAATAAATATGAACAGTTCACAAAGTACAGACAAAATACAATTTCGTAAGTGTGAAGTTATTCAACGGTGTAATTACGTAAACATCTGTCACTGATGTAGTAAAATAAATGTATGTCTCTCCCAGTTAAATGATCAGATAGCTGTGTAATTTATGTGTTAGAGAAATATGGTACCGATGTGTAAAGTTGTGTAAGCAAATACCATATTAGCTAGGGCTCCTTGTGCTTGCCAAACACATGATACACAAAGTAAGCGTGTACCCCCCCTGAGGATTAATGTAATTGTATCCTCAGGTGTTGCAGATTACAGCAATGGAATGAAATGTATCACGGAAACCCTTTGTATCATTGTTCTCTAAATATCTTTAAAAATAAATGTTTTAAGTACAAAATTAATCACTGAAATACGTGTACTGTAGCGCTAAACTGTGCGTCTTGTTGTAAGATAATCTCTGTGGAAGTGTCGTAGTTATCGTCCTCCGAAAGCTAAGTTCTGCAGAACTCAATATACTTACCTCATGATAAACAAAAGTGAAATGCTTTGCGTATAGATATCGTAGTTACTACGCTTATTGCCGTGATGAAGTAAGTACTCTACTGTAACGTATTGTTGTGCTACAGAAAAGACTGTCTCATTGTAGCTATACCACAAAGTTACTACTAAAACATGTTTTCCTTTCCTGAGGAATTCAGAAAAACTGTGCAGATATAAAACAGGTACACCGCGAAAGCACAATGTAAATTGTGTCACACATTAGTAGCGTCGTGATATAATCTTGTAGCTATCAAAGAAACCAAATGCTAAGTCATCTTTAGTCTCACAGAAAGTACTTCAAATAAAGAATGTCTTTTCAACTAAACCAAAATGTTGCATTAAATCTCATTAACAGTATATGTTCTAAGTATGTAAGCCTTATATTTGTAACGTAATCGTGCAGCTAACAAGCAAGAATGTACAAATAACAACACTGTGTCGTCTGTTCACTATAACAATACATTCGTAATTTCTGTTTAAAAATGTTCCCTAGGTTCTAGACTGGATAGTTAACTTCAAAACATAGTTGCATGTGAACAGTTTGTAAGTGTGACAAAGAGTACTAGTAACGTGAAGTGAAAAATTTTATAGCAAAGACTAAGTTAAAAAGCAGATTATCTCTCAATAAACGGTTTTACATGTGAAGTATGGTGTAAACCTTTCTAGTTCGCAGAGTTTTAACTTCAAAGCAATTATCATTTTGTGTACGTCGGTAAGGAATGCTAAAATTTTTCTCAAGGTTAGCGTCTTATGTTATTTTTCTCTGAGCCAGCCGGCGCACGTGGCTGACTCCGGTGCGAGTCATTGTCTGTTATCTCTTTGTTGGCGCGCGTCGTTACTGGGATTAGGAGACCTAATTCTACAAATTCACCTTGCCGAGAGGGCCCTGTCCTGTAGGAATCCCGCCAGTTCTGATGCAATTCAGGTCTGTCATTTCGTCGGTAGATTCCATAGTTTCTTTCTTGTCGGCCACGTGGTGGAGAATTTCTCCCTGAATCGTAACTGCGCGCTGGACTGTTGCGTCTGAAGTTATTCTGTCTCCAGTGATAATAATAATAGTTCTGTTTGCCATATTGTCTGTTTCTATGATTGTCTCTGTCCTGTTCATTACTACGGAAATACGATCTTTCTCTGTAACTATTACTCTGCCAGTGGTTGTCACACGGGTGGTGTCTGTTTTGGTCACGATTTGTGTTGTGAGAATAGCCTTGTCGTGTAAAGTTGTTATTTCTTTCATCGTGAAATTGCGACGGATATGACCTGTAATTGTTGTGCTTTTGTTTTTGCGTTCCGCGATTGTCAGTGTCAGTTTCCAGTTCTTGTAAGAGTCGCTGAAAAGCTTCAGTGTCGTCTTTGCAACGTCCTGCCAAAATAATATGCCGTAATTGTTCCGGTAATTTGATTAAGCAAATGCGGATGAGTTGTGAGGGGCTGTATGGGTTTGACAGGTACTGATTCTTGTGCAACATGTCTTCAAAATATTTCACAAGACTGGAAAATTCAGATTGTTCGAAATGTTTCATTATTATGATGCCATGTTTTACTCGGTCTTGTGTAGCTTGAGACCAATATGCAGAGAGGAAGGCATGATAAAATTCTCCTTCACTGTGGCAATCGTGAATGACCGATCGCATTCTTACAGCTGGTTCATCCTCCAAGTAGCCACACATAAATTCTAATCTGTGTTCTAATGAAAAGTTGGGAGGAAAACAATGAGAGAATTGATGAAGCCACGCTTGTGGATGAATGTCGTTGCCAGAATTCTTAAATGTTTTGAATTTACGTGTAGTAATGAACAGCTTTTAGTCAAAATCATCATTTCGGCGAGTCGCATGTCGGTCATTGTTACGTCGTTTCGGCGATTCCATCTCAAGACTCGGTGTACCTTGCCAATTTCTTTCATAATTTCCGAAGTGTCCTGTGTTATTATTTTGTGGTTGTTCTGTATTTCTATGTCCCTCTTCCCGTACTGGAGCGCGAGTGTCCTCTGAAATATGTAATTCTTGTATTACTTGACCCAACTGATCTTGTACGTACTTCCCGCATTTCTCTTTTGTACTGTGTGTTGATTTGATTTTGATTCTGTTTGAATTTTCTAATTTGTTCATACTCTTCAGTGTCAGTGAAGCCTACAGGTTTTGTGTCATTCAGATCGTCATCTACCTTTGTAGATAAGTTAGTGAACTGATCTGAAAGTTCGGCTACTTTATCTGATAGTTAAATTATTTCCTCTGTGCGTTTTCTGAACCAAGTTTCAGAGTGTCCATTTGTGTTGAAATCGTATCTACTGTATCCTTTAAGTTTTGCTGAGTTTTTGCAAGTTGCGTAACCGAATCGGTAGATGCAACTGAGTCAATTTTAGCTTGCAGCGTCACATTATTTTCATGAACAATAGTTTGCAGTTCTTTTATGGCTGATTCGTGATTCTGTAATGTATTTTCATGCCGCGAAAAAATAGGTTGGAAATGCTCACAAATTTGTGTTTTTACGTCATTACAGACTTTTTGACATTTTGATTCGATTTTATGCAACTCAGTAGTTGAATCTTCACGTGTTTGTTCAAGCGTATGTTCCACTGAGTCTAACGTTTGAAGCTTTTGTTCCATTGTTTCTAACTTTTGAAGATTTTGTTCCATTGTGTCTAACTTTTGAAGATTTTGTCGCATTTGTTTCTGATTTTGTTCAAGCGTTGTGTCTAACCTTTGAAGATTTTGCTGTGTTTGTCTCTGATTTTGTTCCATTGTGTCTAACTGTTGCTGTGTTTGTCTCTGATTTTGTTTTATTTGTTGCATTAATTGCAATAATAATGTATTAGTGTCTGGAATCTGTTCCTCTATGCTTTTCGGCAGTGCATTTGCACCGGCAACATTGACATTTTGACAAGAAAAAAATGTGTCTTGACTTACTTGAGAAAACGGTGAGGACGCAAGACCTGAACGTACAGTATTTGCAAGATTGTGTCCTATCATTTCGGATTCCTGACACGAGCTGTTGCCAACCGATCGATCGATAATGCTTCCCTGTTCACTAATTGTTTCACTGTCTGCACCATTGTTTGCAGCCCGCTCCATTTCCCTATGCGCTATTACCAAATTACTACTTTGAACATTAGTTAATTCATTACTCGGTGGCGCTAACGCACTGCTTTCGTCTTCACTGTCATTTCTCAGTTTTTACTTTGAAGCCTAGTATTACGTTTTTCACACGCCATTATTGTCACAATATTTCACACGATAACACAGGAAAGCACAATTTGAAGAGCAAAAATTAGAGAACACATTAACGTAGCACTGATAATAATATCTAGTTAATTGCAAGCGCAGCTGCGAAATACTTGGTGCAACTCTACATGCATGCCACAACTGTTTTACTGTACAACAATGAAAGACTACAACTACAAAGGAGATTCTCTCTACAATTACGCGCTAGCAATAAACAAAATCTACACTAATTACACAAACTACAAGAAAAAATCAGAAGATTCTAGTGAGGTATCCTCGGCTAAGGGTCGACATATGAACACAATATTTTTTTAGCGCAACGCAATCTTTCAGTAATCCCTACAAGAGAATGGCACTGACTAACATTGACCTATACGTTTCACAAATCACTTACCTCACAAAAATCTTCGTTACTCAAGCTACTGCAATACCGCGAGCGCCACTACTGCCAGCTAAATAAAAGATTCAAACTACAGAAGGCACTAACTACTGATAGGTATAGTTAGCAAATGAAAGATTTTAATAGAGAACAAACAATGTATTACCTTAATAGTCATAATATATATAGCAGTTCATGACATCCATTCTTACAAATTCCAAAACTCCGCCGTCTCTTTCCCCACATCCACCACTACTGGTGGCTCACCTCCAACTGCGCAACGCTACGCGCTGTTAGCATCCAGCTGCGGCTGCCCAACACTACAATGGCAGACAACAATGCAAACCAGCCACAGACTGCACACGGCACAGCCAGTGATTTTCACACACAGCGCTAAGTGGCGGCGGCGTTACCAATAAAAAAACCTAAACAGCCTGCTCACACAGTACAGATGAGGGACTTCAGACAAGACCCCTCCGCTGATAAACAGGTGCTTAAAAAACGATGGACTTTCTGCTGTACCAAGGACCGACTGCCACTGGCATTTGCGTAGCTATGTTGAGCTGTACATTTCTTTGCTTGATTGCCGAATCGTCGATGGTACCAAGATGACAACTGATCGCTGCGAGACGTCTTGAGATAAGAAAGTGCTGACCTGTATGCACAATGGCTCTACTTTTGTTTCTAGTCTGCGCGCGCTACATCTACATCTACATCTACATGACTACTCTGCAATTCACATTTAAGTGCTTGGCAGAGGGTTCATCGAACCACAATCATACTATCTCTCTACTATTCCACTCCCGAACAGCGAGCGGAAAAACGAACACCTAAACCTTTCTGTTCGAGCTCTGATTTCTCTTATTTTATTTTGATGATCATTCCTACCTATGTAGGTTGGGCTCAACAAAATATTTTCGCATTCGGAATAGAAAGTTGGTGACTGAAATTTCGTAAAAAGGTCTCGCCGCGACAAAAAACGTCTATGCTGTAATGAGTTCCATCCCAACTCGTGTATCATATCTGCCACACTCTCTCCCCTATAACGTGATAATACAAAACGAGCTGCCCTTTTTTGCACCCTTTCGATGTCCTCCGTCAATCCCACCTGGTAAGGATCCCACACCGTGCAGCAATATTCTAACAGAGGACGAACGAGTGTAGTGTAAGCTGTCTCTTTAGTGGACTTGTTGCATCTTCTAAGTGTCCTGCCAATGAAACGCAACCTTTGGCTCGCCTTCCCGACAATATTATCTATGTGGTCCTTCCGACTGAAGTTGTTCATAATTTTAACACCCAGGTACTTAGTTGAATTGACAGCCTTGAGAATTGTACTATTTATCGAGTAATCGAATTCCAACGGATTTCTTTTGGAACTCATGTGGATCATCTCACACTTTTCGTTATTTAGCGTCAACTGCCACCTGCCACACCATACAGCAATCTTTTCTAAATCGCTTTGCAACTGATACTGGTCTTCGGATGACCTTACTAGACGGTAAATTACAGCATCATCTGCGAACAATCTAAGAGAACTGCTCAGATTGTCACCCAGGTCATTTATATAGATCAGGAACAGCAGAGGTCCCAGGACGCTTCCCTGGGGAACACCTGATATCACTTCAGTTTTACTCGATGATTTGTCGTCTATTACTACAAACTGCGACCTTCCTGAAAGAAAATCACGAATCCAGTCGCACAACTGAGACGATACCCCGTAGCTCCGCAGCTTGATTAGAAGTCGCTTGTGAGGAACGGTGTCAAAAGCTTTCCGGAAATCTAGAAATACGGAATCAACTTGAGATCCCCTGTCGATAGCGGCCATTACTTCGTGCGAATAAAGAGCTAGCTGCGTTGCACAAGAGCGATGTTTTCTGAAGCCATGCTGATTACGTATCAACAGATCGTTCCCTTCGAGGTGATTCATAATGTTTGAATACAGTATATGCTCCAAAACCCTACTGCAAACCGACGTCAATGATATAGGTTTGTAGTTAAATGGATTACTCCTACTACCCTTCTTGAACACTGGTGCGACCTGCGCAATTTTCCAATCTGTAGGTACAGATCTATCGGTGAGCGAGCGGTTGTATATGAGTGCTAAGTAAGGAGCTATAGTATCAGCGTAATCTGAAAGGAACCTAATCGGTATACAATCTGGACCTGAAGACTTGCCCCTATCAAGCGATTTGAGTTGCTTCGCAACCCGTAAGGTATCTACTTCTAAGAAACTCATGCTAGCAGATGTTCGTGTTTCAAATTCTGGAATATTCCATTCGTCTTCCCTGGTGAAGGAATTTCGGAAAACTGCGTTCAATAACTCCGCTTTAGCGGCACAGTCGTCAATAACAGTACCATCGGCACTGCGCAGCGAAGGTATTGACTGCGTCTTGCCGCTTGTGTACTTTACATACGACCGGAATTTCTTCGGATTTTCTACCAAATTTCGAGACAATGTTTCGTTGTGGAACCTATTAAAGGCATTTCGCATCGAAGTACGTGCCAAATTTCGCGCGTCTATAAATTTTAGCCCATCTTCGGGATTTCGCGTTCTTCTGAACTTCGAATGGTTTCTCCGTTGCCTCTGCAACAGCGTTCGGACCTTTTTTGTGTACCACGGGGGATCCGTTCCATCTCTTACCAATTTATGAGGTATGAATCTCTCAATTGTTGTTGCTACTATATCTTTGAATTTGAGCCACATCTCGTCTACATTCGCATAGTCAGTTCGGAAGGAATGGAAATTGTCTTTTAGGAAGGCTTCTAGTGACACTTTATCAGCTTTTTTAAATAAAATTATTTTGCGTTTGTTTCTGATGGATTTGGAAGAAATAGTATTGAGCCTAGCTACAACGACCTTGTGATCACTAATCCCTGTATCAGTCATGATGCTCTCTATCAGCTCTGAATTGTTTGTGGCTAAGAGGTCAAGTGTGTTTTCGCAACCATTTACATTTCGCGTGGGTTCGTGGACTAACTACTCGAAATAATTTTCGGAGAAAGCATTTAGGACAATCTCGGAAGACGTTTTCTGCCTACCACCGGTTTTGAACAAGTATTTTTGCCAACATACCGAGGGTAGGTTGAAGTCCCCACCAACTATAACCGTATGAGTGGGGAATTTATTTGTTACGAGACTCAAACTTTCTCTGAAGTGTTCCGCAACTGTATCATCGGAGTCTGGGGGTCGCTAGAAGGAGCCAATTATTAATTCGGCTGTTAAGTATATCCTCCACCCATACCAATTCGCACGGAGTATCTACTTCAACTTGACTACAAGATAAACCACTACTGACAGACACAAACACTCCACCACCAATTCTGCCTAATCTATCTTTCCTGAACACCGTCTGAGACTTCGTAAAAATTTCTGCAGAACTTATTTCCGGCTTTAGCCAGCTTTCTGTACCTATAACGATATCAGCTTCTGTGCTTTCTATTAGCGCTTGAAACTCAGGGACTTTTCCAACGCAACTACAACAATTTACAACTATAATTCCGACTGTTCCTTGATCCAAGCACGTCCTGTAATTGCCAAGCACCCTTTGACATTGCAGCCCATCCCGCACTTTCCCGAGGCCTTCTAACCTAAAAAACCGCCCAGTCCACGCCACACAGCCTCCGCTACCCGTGTAGCCGCCAGCTGAGTGTAGTGAACTCCTGACCTATTCAGCGGAACCCGAAACCCCACCACCCTATGGCGCAAGTCTAGGAATCTGCAGCCAATACGGTCGCAAAACCGTCTGAGCCTCTGATTCAGACCCTCCACCCGGCTCTGCACCAAAGGTCCGCAGTCGGTTCTGTCAACGATGCTGCAGATGGTGAGCTCTGCCTTCATCTCGTAAGCAAGACCGGCAGCCTTCACCAAATCAGATAGCCGCTGGAATCCAGAGAGAATTTCCTCAGATCCAAAGCGACACACGTCATTAGTGCCGACATGTGCCACCACCTGCAGCTGGCTGCACCCTGTGCTCTTCATGGCATCCGGAAGGACCCTTTCCACATCAGGAATGACTCCTCCCGGAATGCACACGGAGTGCACACTGGATTTCTTCCCCTCCTTAGCCGCCGTATCCCTAAGGGACCCCATTACGTGCCTAACATTGGAGCTCCCAACTACCAGTAAGCCCACCCTCTGCGATTGCCCGGACCTTGAAGGCTGAGAATGATCCTCTGAAACCGGGAAGGCAGCTGCATCTGGCTCAGCCAGAGACAGTGCCTGAAACCGGTTTGTCAGACGCACCAGGGAGGCTTTCTGATCAGCCTCCGGGGACGCCTTTCGCTGCCTGCCACGCCTTGGAACGACCTCCCAATCAACCACAGGCGAGGGCTCAGCCCCACTGCGGGCAGCAACCGGGGCAACCACAGCGGCAGACCGATCTTGGGACAGACGGGACGAGGTTGACATCCCCGTGATACCCAAGTCCGGCTCCCCACAGTGGTGCCCATTGGCAACAGCCTCAAGCTGCGCGACCGAAGTCAGCGCCGATTGCAGCTGTGAGCGAAGGGATACCAAGTCAGCCCTCATCCGAACACAGAAATCGCAGTCCCTGTCCATTCTAATCGATGTTGAACAACAGTTACTGAAACACGAGTCCGTGCCTAGATAACGCAAGCGAAACACGCAAAGAATGTATCAACTAACCTGTACAAATGCCTAACGACTGCGCTACAATCTGCTGAATTTACGATTACAGTAACCAAAACTCGAAATTGCACCTCCTATACGAAACTCACACTCAGTTTAAATAAGAATCTACCAAGTAAACACTAAAGCGCGATGCTACAACTGTCAAATACTATAATACGCCCGAAATATATGAATTAAACAATGCAAGTACCCAAAAACACGCAAAGAAATTAATTAAACTATCTAACAAATAATTAAGCTAGGGTTATACGACTTGCTGCTGCAGCTGCTTATCCAACGGCGGCAGGGAGCACAATGGCTGTGACCAACCGACACTCAGTGTGACGATGTGTTGTGGCACTGTGCTGTAGCAGCACTGACCTGAGTTGGGATGGTGGCCTCCTGAATCCGGACGCCGTGCTCCGCCACGTGCGTCTAACGGTATGTCCTGTCACACTGCTATTGTCTTCAACTGCTGTGATAACCTGCTGCCCCACAGTGTACGTAACAGATCGGCGGGAACGCTCTAGTGTCCACTCTGCTACTAAGATTTCACTAGTATTGTGAGTGTTTTCGATCTATAGCTTTGTGGGCAAGTACTTATGATATCCAGTCCTCTTGCGAAGCTGCAACCCGAGGTCAGAATTTGTCGCTTCAGTTGTAATTCCAGCCTAGCAGAAACTTACTTCCACTTTCAACTTTTGCAAACCATAGCACCGTATTACGGGGCAGAACGGGGGTAACCGAACTGCTAGACGACAAACGTTCAGCTCTGCAGTCACCTCGCGGCTTCGTATGAAAGGACATACTGCGCATCCTCTGTTGTCGTTGAGGTCACCAGTTGTCGATTTAAGCACCATTTTCGGTTGACCGACATTTGCTCAAACGTGTTCTTGTGTTTAGAAATCAGACGACACACTAGGGACAAGAAATTTTATTTGGCTCGGAGTTATCGTCGCCTTCAAAGTATTTGATAGTACAGCTCTGTTTCTTCACCATCGCAATTAATTCAGAAGAGAAATACGTGAAGAACTTAAGCACGAGCTAGGTTAAGGGGACGCGTATGCCAAGTTCTAATACTTAAAAAAAACCTTATAAAGTCCAAAGGTTTCAAAGCAATCTAACTAAATTTGGCGCAGTTGCTAATGAAAGTTGTTGGGTACATACGAGGATCGGAACTTAAGTAGTGGCAACTATTTATTCACAGCCTGTTACTGTCCATCAAAGTAGTCATCAGCGTTGTGTAGAACCCGTTCCCAGCGATGTGGAAGGCGTAGTATACCGTTAGCAGAGCCTCTTCTGTTGATGGTGCGAATGGAGCGGTCTACTGCATGTCGAATCTGGAACAGTTCTGAAGCGAATGCCACGAAGTGGTTCTTTCATCTTCGAAGCCAAATCAAACTCTCAAAACTTTAAGGCCGGGGTGTATGGTGGATGGTACAGTACTTTCCATTCCCGTCGACCGAAAAGAGCAGCCACAGTTTGCGCATTGTCGTGCGAAATCGTCTGTGGGTTAGGCTGAAAGTGTCGCCGCTTCTTTCGCAAAGCTGGCAGCAGGTGCTCCAAAAACGAACAGAAGTACTGTGCGTTGATGACTGTCAATGCCGTGGAGGAACGTAATGCATTAGAATAACACAATAACAGTCGTACACGAATATCACCATAATTTTAGGCCGCTCCATTCGCACCATCAACAGAACGGGCTCTGCTAACGGTATCCTACGTCTTCCACATCGCTGGCAACGGGTTCTACACAACGCTGGTGATTACTTTGAAGGACAGTAACAGGTGCAAACATGTAACTCTTTTGTATCGGTTGTGAAAAAATAGTTTCCACTAATTAAGTTCGAACACTTGTACGTACGTTTTCATGCTTATTGAAGGTATATGGTGTTAAACAATTGAAATTTTAAACAGCTGAATTTTTCTTACAAAGTGAGTGCAAATGTTTCATTTTTGAAAAATCTATCAGAACGAAATTAATGTATTTTTGTACAAATTTTGATAAACTGTGATTAAAAATATCTGTGGAAAGAAAATTAGTATTTTCTTTTTCTGGATTTTTACAGCTCTCCAAATATCTGGGAAACAAGTACCAACTGTTAGGGCTTCTCCCTTACATAAATACTTTACTACTGTAGTAAATTAAATTCCTTCCAAATCATGCCAAATTTGAGTACCAGTCGTTTGTGAGGGAAAGCTACATATAACTATCAAAATGTAAAGTACGAGTAACCTGACTAAAAACCGAGAGAGGGGGCGCAGTGGTTAGCACACTGGACTCGCCTTCGGGAGGACGACGGTTCAATCACGCGTCCGGACATCCTGATTTAGGTTTTCAGTGTTTTCCCTAAGTAGCTCCAGGCAAATACCGGGATGGTTCATTTGAAAGAGCACGGCCGACTTCCTTTCTCGTCCTTCCCTATTCCGATCAGACCGATGACCTCGCTGTTTGGTCTCTTCCCCTAAACAACTCAGCCAACCCCAACTTGACTCAGATATAGGGCAGTATTTATATTAGCCATTACCTTTTCTCGGTGAAGTAGTGCAAACCATATGCATTCTCTTCTTCGTTCTCAAGCAGTCTTTTCTTTGCCTGGCCTCTTAGGTTAACCTGATTTTCAAACTGGTTATCGAGTTCCCTCAATATTGACAGTGTCAAAGCTCCTTGATCAAACCATTGCCTCTATAGAGTCCGCAGTGTGCCAAGATTAGCACAATTAAAAACTAAACAACGAATGAGGATGAAATAAGGTAGGGTTACCTTAAGGCCTAGGATGCATATCACCGAAATTTTAATCGCAGCTTACAATTTGGCATGTGTAACCAGGCTGCCAATCCCAAGCGACAGCTATTATGCAGGCCCACAACGACTCATGTATGAAGTTACATTACATCTTCGTGTCGCCAAAGCTTGACAATAACTAAAACAGTTTAAAACCAAACATTCCACAAGGTACAACAACACGACTCCAAAATTTTCCTACAGGGTTTGATTAATATTAAACACAGGATTTAAAATCTTACTTCCCAATCCAAGAATGTTTCGCTATATTATTGCCAATTGCATGCCAAACTTGAGTTCCATTCGTTTGTGAGGAAAAGCTACATAAAACTACTAAAACGTAAATTACGAGATACCTGACTCAAGCACCTGGCAACTCCAATGGTAATTCCTTTATCTCTTACGGCTACAAAAATTCAGAAGAGGATCATTGGAACTTGGCAGATAGCAAACTGTCATGGCCATTAAAGAGTACGAAAGGAAAACTCAACCATTTAAGCCTCATCCACAACGCAAAAGCAACGATAAAATGATAATTCCGCCATCAGGGAGGCCCAGCACTACTAATTTTTAACCATGTCCACGTTTCAGGGCGACAACAGCTATAGAGGGTAGCACACCTCCCGAGCGACCAGTCACTTGCCGAGCAGCTCGACCCTCAAGAGCTCGCTGTTGACAAAGCCTAATGACTCTCTACGCAAGCCACAGCAGAACTGTCTCAACGCGGGCGCCACCTGTCTACTGCTCAAGAAAGCAGGCAAACATCAAGTCTTTCGGTCAACAATCGACCGCCACCGCTAACCGTTCATGTTGTGCATTACTGAGTGGCAAGGTAATGTTACGAGTAACGTCAATGATGCAGTTACTTATACTTAGTTACTACTTGAATAAAACTGTTGTGTTGTACTTTTGATACAACCACAGATGCAGATTTTACTCATTGCCAGCTTCAACCATTTATAATGCACTGAGGGAAATACACCACTGGCTATTAAAATTGCTACACCAAGAAGAAATGTAGATGATAAACGGGTATTCATTGGACAAATATATTATACTACAACTGACATGTGATTAAATTTTCGCGTAATTTGGGTGCATAGATGTTGAGAAATCATTACCCAGAACAACCACCTCTGGTCGTAATACCGGCCTTGATACGCCTGGGCATTGAATCAGACAGAGCTTGGACGGCGTGTACAGGCACAGCTGCCCATGCAGCTTCAACACGATACCACAGTTCATCAAGAGTAGTGACTGGCGTATTGTGACGAGCCAGTTGCACGACCACCATTGACCAGACCTTTTCAGTTGGTGAGAGATCTGGAGAATGTGCTGGCCAGGGCGGCAGTCGAATATTTTCTGTATCCAGAAAGGTTCGTAGGGGAACTGCAACATGTGGTCGTCCATTATCCTGCTGAAGTGTAGGGTTTCGCAGGGATAGAATGAAGGGTAGCCCGCATCTCGTGGTCGTGCCGTAGCGTTCTCGCTTCCCGCGTCCGGGTTCCCGGGTTCGATTCCCGGCGGGGTCGGGGATTTTCTCTGCCTCGTGATGGCTGGGTGTTGTGTGATGTCCTTAGGTTAGTTAGGTTTAAGTAGTTCTAAGTTCTAGGGGACTGATGACCATAGATGTTAGTCCCACAGTCCTCAGAGCCATTTGAACCATTTGAAGGGTAGAACCACTGGTCATAACACAACTGAAATGTAACGTCCAATGTTCATAGTGCAGCCATGGTCTCCGATCTGATAGTCCATGCTGCTGCAAACGTCGTCGAACTATTCATGCAGATGGTTGTTGTCTTGCAAACGTCCACAGCTGTTGACTCAGGGATCGAGACGTGGCTGCACTATCCGTTACAGCCATGCATATAAGATGCCTGTCATCTCGAGAGCTAGTGATACGAGGCTTTTGGGATCTAGCACGGTGTTCCGTATTACCCTCCTGAACCCACCGACTCCATACTCTGATAACAGTCATTGGATCTTGATCAACACGAGCATTAAATGTCCCGATACGATAAACCGCAATCGCGATAGTGTACAATCCCACCTCCTTACACGAGGCATCACAACAACGTCTCACCAGGCAACGCCAGTCAACTGCTGTTTGTGTATGAGAAATCGGTTGGAAACTTTCCTCATGTGAGCACGTTGTAGGTGTCGCTCTGAAAAGCTAATCATTTACGTATCACAGCATCTTCTTCCTGTCGGTTAAATTTCGCGTCTATATCACGTCACGTAGCAATTTTTATGTCCAGTAGTGCGCTTCGAGAGGAGAACGAGGAGGACACAGAAACACTAACACAGAAACACTGATAGTGATTCATGACAAGAACACACACATTTACTGACGAATACTCTGCTTTGACAAATCTTCTCAGCCAGCAAATCCTGGAGTCCAATTACTATTCCAAATGTTAGGGCTGGATAGTAAACAGTTCTTGTCCCACTGGAATGTTCGCTGAAGAGAGGCTGGTGTGGACTCGCTAGAGAGAGACGTTGGGGTGCGAAGCAAACAAGTAGAAGGCGGTCTCCTCGGTAATTGGTTTGACTTGGAACTGACGCCACTGACGTGATGCTGTATCACTTTTCCGGTTGCATCACAGCTGTGACTTCTTGGTGCGGTAATCTCTGGTCTGTAAACCATCTCTGGAATGGGCTGTCGACCCATCGACGCCTGTGCTGCTGCGTATCGCAGTGCGAACCGAGGCGAGGGGATGGCCTGGGTGCGGGCGGAGGAGAATGACGGGAGACAGGGCTGGGGGGGGGGGGGGGGGCGACAGGCTCCAGTCAGCGTCCCAGATTCGCTCCGGGGCACCACTGAATTGCCTGGCATCGTTGGAATGCCGGCATCGTTGATGAGGGCGCGTCCACCTCCATAAGAAGCGCTTCGGGCTTAGATGCCATCTGCCCGCAGTGGACGGCCGCAGCCCTGGCCCCTGGCTGCTTGCTGAACCTGTTGAACGAAACGCAACGGCAGGATCACTGAGTCTTAGTGGGCAAAGATGGTTCCGGTATACCTTTCGCTCACAGACCTTCTGGGGTAAGAAACCAAGTGTATGTTGTGTCCAAGGACACACGAAACTGTCCTCTGCCTCCGTTGCTGGAAGGGCCAGAAGGCCCTGAAAAGTATTGCGTCCTGGAACTGTAAATGCGATTCTTTGTACTGACTGGTACTCCTTGTTGGTGTGTGCAACAGGTGAAGCAGGGTGCGATGCAGGCCGCCGTGCAGGAAGGTCCATATCACGGCATCGCACGGTAGGTAGGCAGGAACAGTTGCAAGGCCTGCTCCCGTGCGTTCTACGGAACTTAATCATCTGATCATCTTGAATGATCGCACGAAACGTTCAGCTTCTCTATTTGATTATGGGTGGAATGGCGCTTTGGCCACATGTTCAATACCGTTGGCCGAGCAAAATTGTTCAAATTCCTGTGAGGTGAACTGCTGTCAGTTATCGGACACTAACACTTCCGGGAAGCTCTCGATGCAAAATATTGCAGCAAGTGTTCTGACAGTACTGTTTGACGTCAGAGTTCATCGGAACCACAAAGGTTCTGACCAAAGGCGTTCACTACAATCAGCCATTGTGCGTTCCAGAAAGGTGCAGCAAAATTAATGTGTATGCGTTTTCAAAGACCACTGGGGCGTGGCCAGTCAGAATAGCGTTGATTTGTGCCACCTGTTGCTCCATGCATGCGGCGCAGAGTGACGTCATGTCTTCTGTCTGAGCGTCGATGGTGGCTAAGAATAATGGCGTACAGCAAGGTGCTTTGTCCTCATAATACCCCTGAAGCAACATTGTTAAAACATCCTGCAGAAGGGTGCGTGTGGTGATGACGCTGGCCTGGTCATTCTTAGTGTGTTACAGTAAAACACCGCGTTGTACTGACAAGGCTTGACAGCGAGCGGACTTATCGACGTACTTCCAGCGGAACAAATTCTTTCATTCTCCTTGGCCACCTTGCACGCATGTAATTCAGCATAATGTTTAAATCTGCATCCGCAGCTGTCTCCTGTGCTATGCGACGGGAATCAGTGGGAAAACTGTGAACTTCGGGAACGTTTGGAGAATCTATCAGACAACACGATGCTTCGTAGGAGTCGAACTGATATCCCTGTCCATCGGTAACCTTGACTACACATCGGCGATGGACTGCTGAGTCGTAGGGCAGTACAAAATTTCATAGTTGTAGTTCGACAGCAACAAAGCCCATAGTTGCAATTCGTGTGCCGTGTGTGGCGGAACAGTTGGTAGTGTGGAAGGGTGAAGTGAGTGGCTTATGATCCGTGACCAAGTAAGAACTGTAGAGGTAATGATGAAACTTGGTTACGCTCCTTTTTCAATCTCATTGTAATTTGCCTGAGTCTTAGACAGAAGTTTGGAGGCAAATGCTATCGGACGACCCGTTGATCCGATACGATTTTGCAGAACTGCACCTAGATCAATAAAACAAGCAAGAACCTCTAACACCAATGGTTTAGCCAGATCAGAATGTATGAAGCATGTACTACTAGATAGTGGCTCTGAGCACTATGGGCTTAGAAGTTAAGTCATCAGTCCCCTAGAAATTAGAACTAAGGACACCATACACATCCACGCCCGAGGCAGGATTCGAACGCGCGACCGTAGCGGTCGCGCGGCTCCAGACTGTAGCGCCTAGAACCTCTCGGCCACCCCGGCTCTACTAGATAGTGCCCGTTTTAATTGATCAAGAACTAACTGACATTCTTTGCTCCATGTAAACGGAACAGTCTTACGCCGTAACTTGTGAAGCGGAGCTGCAACCGGAGAGACGAGAGGAATGAATTTGGGGAAGTAATTCAGTTTCCCTACCACTGGTTGCCACTCCTTTAGATTTTTTGGAGCCGCCAAATCTATGATGCTCGCAAATGAGTCTCGCTCGGGTGAATACATTGCAAGTTCATGACGTGTCCAAGATGTTCTATTTCCGTCTGGAAAAAAAATCAGTTGTTTTTGCGACACTTGAGGTCTGCCGATAACAGCGCTTGAAGAAGGCACACGACATTGGCTGAATGTCCCTCTGCAGAACGTCCAGACACGACAACTTCATGCAAGTAATCTGAGCAAGAAGCCACAATGGCAGTCATTTGTTATAAAAAGCATTGGAAAATTGCTGTCACTGAGCCACTACCGAAGGGCAGGCATTTAAATTCAAATAACCTGAGGTGAGTGTTAATAACCCAAAATTTCTCTTAGTATTCATCCAATTGGAGGTAAGCATACGCCAAGTCTACCTTAGAAAAATACCGACCCTCGCATAATCTGGCTACCAGTTCCTCTAGGCTGGAAAAGGGTACGTGTCTATCACTATCTGAGAGTTCAGAGTTGACTTAAAATCAACACACAGTCGAAGACGTCCTGAATATTTGCGAGGGATGAGTAATGGGAAGAGCAGGAGTTGCGCTGATTGGCTTGCTGAGCCCATCAGTTTCAATTGCCGTAATTCTTCAGCAGTCTGTTTCCTAATGGCAATGGGCACTTTCCTAGCTCGACTAAACTTTGGTTGTGCTTTGTCTTTGAGGGACACATGAGCTAAAAAAAAAAAAAAAGGGCACAACCGAGACCGTCGCTAGGGAGTTCCTTAAATTGGTTTCACAGAACTTGAGGCGAGTCAATGGTCAGATCTGTTGAAATTTGCAACACGGACTCGTGGACCGACAATCAAAAAATGACAAAAGAATCTAGGTCAAATTTTTTTCGAGATTTAGCAAAAGGCACTGGGAATACGACTGTCTTCGTTACACGTTGACATATAGCTGGCATAGTGAAATTTCCTAAAACTGGTTATTTTCTGTTCAATATAAGCTGACAACACATGCGTAGCTGGACTCAGTAATTGATGAACCTTATGGTTCATCTGAAGCACCAGTGGCAAGCTGTAATTTGACATCTTTCTTAACTACCGTCACAGTAAGAAACACTTTTTCCCGACTACGTTCCACATCCAAGAGAGAACTATTATCTCCTGCCGGTTGCTGTGAGCTACTACAATGCCTGGCACGTGAAGTGGGCAAACATTTATCAGTTGACATGTGTTGCGTCCGCGTGGCTTCTTTAGCATATGGAAATCACCCGAATAGTGTTTGGGCGACCTTACGCAACTTTTATTATAGCCACCGGGTCGTACTGTTCTGTGGCTGGCAGTGCAGTGACAACATTAATGATCTGAACTGGTTTAGTGGCATGTTACTTGTGAATATGCTGTCCACCAGCTTTTTAATGCACACTGATTGAACATAGTCTTTTGTGTAGCAAAAATAACAAATAGAGTCTCATCTTTGGCACTGAGCACTCTTATGGAGACTAAAGCACTTCGGGATAGACTTTGCTATTTTTTTCCGCCTGCCAGCGCGGCATGGAACTTTATGCCTGTGAATGAAGACACATGCTGCGTCACAGGGGCCGGGATGGTACGGAACTGTCCGCGTTCTACAGCAGTCAGCACTACTAATACTGTCACTATGCTATTCGTTAATATTAACATTTGAATCTCATGCATAGCAAAATCATAAGTGTCCTGAGCCTCAGTTAACTGTAACACTGTATATAAAGAAGGATAATTTTGTTTCGAAATAGCAACACGAATTCTACAGGTACAAATATTTTGAGCTGAGGTGTCACGCAGCATGACACAACTGTATGATTGTCCACAACGACGCATAAATTTTCAGTGCCTAGTTAAACCTAGTAATTCAATGATCTACTGTTTATGAGTCTGACTTACTGCCCGCTGAAGGCGGAGAAATGTCAACCTTGGAGGAACCACGAGTTTTCATCCATCAAAGTAAGTAGTTAACTCAAGTTTCAAACTTCAACTGTTCTGTTTCCTTGCCAGCAAACAATTTCACTACGAATCTGTAAACTTCTCTGCCCACCAGCAGAAAAAAATTCTTTGCTCTTCGTATCTTGCAATTGGTGTTCCTCCACATAACTCATCAGTTGGTCCAAGTGTTTCGACCAGATGTCATGCTGTTTGTTGAAACTGCGGAATGGTGGACTGTCTGAAAGAGGCTGCGGGGCTGAGGCTACTGTACTGCTCCTAGATTCTGCTGTTGTTGTCAGCTGTGTCACTGTTTGAAGCAGCTGCTGGATTTGCTCGTCCTGTGACTAAATAACAGAACCGTTTGGATTAGACGCAGCACACAAAATAGTACACTCGTCTTAGCAGCAGTGTCTGTCCTGAGTCAAAAATCCCCTTGTTAACAGTGCGACTGCTACAATCGCAGGTTCGAATCCTGCCTCGGGCATGGACGTGTGTGATGTCCTTAGGTTAGTTAGGTTTAAGTAGTTCTAAGTTCTAGGGGACTGATGACCACAGCAGTTGAGTCCCATAGTGCTCAGAGCCATTTGAACCATTTGAACCCCTTGTTAATGTACTAGACATATAAAAAGAAACAGAAAGAAATTTATGACAGGTAATAAGATTGAATGGGCAAAAACAAAAATTAATCCTGTAACTTGCGCAGATCCTTTCCCTCCTCATCGCCAGCTGTTGTATCGTACTTACGATACAACCACAAAAGCAGATTTTACTCGTCGCCAGCTTCAGCTATTTATGGTACGCTGAGGGAAGCACTATGAGAGGAGAATGAGGAGAACACTGAAACACTAATAATGACTAGCGACACACATATTTATTGACGAATACTCAGCTTTTTTACAAATCGGCTCCGGCAGTAGATCCTAAAGTTCAGCTGCTATTACAGGGGATAAGGATAGACAGTAAACCGTCCTTGTCCCACTAGAATGTTCACTAAAGGGGGGTTGGCGTGGAGTCGATAGAAGCAAACGATGCACCGCAGTGTACACAAGTAGAAGGTGGTCTGCTCGGTAATCGACCTGATTTGGTACTCCCCGTTCTGTTGTGGCGCTGACGCATACCACTTCTCTCTGGTGGCGTCACCGCTGCGACTTCTTGGTTCGCCAGTCGCTGGGCTACACACGTTCTCTGGAGTTGGTTGTCGACCTGTCGTCGGCTGTGGTACTGACTGGTGGTGCGTGCTGTGTTTGCGACACCATAAGAACTACAAGTAGGAAAGTGGCAATTCTGTAATCAGTCTGCTCATAAAAATACCCAAATATAACAATTTGTGGGTATATGGAACGGGCCGATCACAAAGCAGAGCACTGTAGCCGCGTGGCGAATGCGCATCAGTAGCGCTTGTCTACATCACTCGCTATGCACGCGCATGCGGAAGCATGCGGCAGGCAGTTTACTCACTCGGTTATCACGCGGTGCTCACTCACTGAGTGACGAGAAGAGCCACGTGGCCTTGTCATGTGGGTAAGGAAACGTAGACTCTACCTATACAGCTTCGACACAACGTAGTCGCACTAATGGTCCTGGAAAGCGTTAAAATGCAATTAGAATTAAAAATTCTTTTTAGCCGCCGATTTTGCGTGTTTGCGTGGAGAAGGTGTGCGCTGTATAACTGAACTTCACCTAGTCTTACAACAGTATAACGAAAATTAAAGTGGTAAATGAATGTCGGATGTTATTGAAGGTCATTGTTTCAGTTACGTATTTCCGTGAAATAATAGTCTACAAATTAATGCTCGCTTCCAGTCAGCTCCTAAAATCGCACTGACTTTTAGACAAATTTTGTACAGATCAAAGTAAAAAGATTTACGGTGAGATTGTGACAAGGGACTATAATTGTCAACTTTATTTAAATTAGCGAAAAATTTCAGTTCGGTTACACCATAGGCGCTCGTGGGTAAATCGAGCAAATGAACTAGTAGGATATATTACGTTTGATAATACCAAAAAGAGAAAGGAAGCGTAAGGCGTAGTGGTGAAAAGAGATGGGTAATATTCGAACAGATTTCTTCCCGGATAATTATCCGAATAAGTGCACCGTTCAAAAAAAAAAAAAAAAAAAAAAAAAAAAAAAAAATTCTCCAATATATTATTTGTAGGTTAAATAACGATTAACGTTAATGTCACTATATTTTCCTTGTTAACCTCTGGAACATAATTAGTATTTGTTCACCTAGCTCCGTGTTGTTTATGTTTTATAAATAACTTACTGGTAGTATGTCCAGAAATGTGCCTTAGTGGCTCAGTTACATTTGTTCCACACTGCAAAACGTAGGCTTAGGGTTTGATCCCCTATCGGTCGTAAGGTTTTCTCTGTTCTTCTTTCGCCCTTAATAATGACAATGATGCCAAGTCAAGTTGCACCGTATCTCGGAGTACATGTTGAAATGTAGATCCCACTCTAATTTGTTGTATCTGTCCAGATGCGAGAGGAAGTCAAGGGCACACCACTACGCCTAGTCAAGCAAGTGCAGTGCTGAACCCATCCTTCAAGTTAGCTTTTCTTGTTTTACAGAGTAACAAATGAAACACAGAAATGCTTATAGGCGGAGAGCCTCAGTAGTTTGTGCTGTAACTCACTAGGCATCAGCAATGTTCAGCAGACAATTTAGTCAGCCAGCTGACTAATCAGCTCAGCGAGATGGACGTGGAATAGGTTACGCCTTTTCTCATAATTAACTTACTTTACTATTATTATAAAAATTATTTTTCAGTTGTTTTCTTGCTTTATGGGTTGCTGATTATAAGTTCACTTACACAGATGTTGAAACTTACACTGACTCATCTATTTTTAAGCAATCACTTTTGCATGAAAATCTCGTTAGTAAATATTTGGAAATATCAGACAAAATCCCCCTATCAAACAAGGGAGTACCGATGCCATGCGTCATTTTCTTATTGAGAAAGGAGTCTCGAACTAGAGGGTTGTATAATGAACTCTAGCATATAAATGGAGAATTTTTGATAGCCCAATGGATATTCGAGATGAATTTATAAATGCAGTGTAAATACACGCTGTGTTTTACTAAATAATGTGCTAGAAAGAGATGACCCTAAATCTGAAGATACGTTTTACATCCATCCAGGACTGCAAATTCCTCCATATGCTACATGCACTAGAAAGCCATTATAAAATTTATTTCAGGATGTAAGGAAGGTCTGGCTTCTTCGAAAAGTGCACAGAGAGTGAATATAGCAATATAAGTTCCCCACGAGACAGTTTGCTCACAACTGGCATTGCGGAGCCAGCGGGCTGTAGCAGCAGCCGAGTAACACGGGCTACAATGTCCGTCAGTATTTTATTGGCTGTCGCAGATGGCTTGCCTAGTGCGTTATAGCCTCACTACACTGCCAACTCGGCCCCCTTCGTTTGTCTCTGCCAATAGTTCTCCACTTCCCACTGCTAACATGGCGCAAGAACTCTACATATGCAGCCACGATGAGAACGCAGCCGACTAAAACGCTGAAGCTTCAAAACCATCCTTAGATTGGTAACACTAGCGGATACGCATGTCTCCTTAGTATAATTCCGCAATTCGTTGTTGTAGTGCTACAAAATGGGTGAACCAAGCAAGTAGTTCCTAACGATTTACATCATCAGACTTTTAATCAAAAGTCTCCCAAAACGTCAATGGATTGCTGGTGTATGTGCAGAGTCATCCAGAGTCTTACGATTAACTCTGAGTGAGCTTTCCGTTAGAATATGGAACAGTTGTCCGACCCGAAGACATCTGTTTAGTTACGCAGTGGCACTGGGTTCGAGTATGGAAAAGAGTTCGCAATATGACAGCATACTTGCAACTTGTGTATCCTGAAAGCGGCTGCAGACAACCGGAACACGTCTTTCGCCTTCTGTACCAGTTGCAATTTTTGCAGCAAAGTCTTTCTTACGATTTAGAACGAGGTAACTCACCACTGTTGCTGTCCATGAACAAGTTAGGCCTACGACAAACTTCAGACATATAGTAGCCAAAGAAATGTCTAAGGATCACGAATTATTTGGCAAAAATTACAGTGGAACTGACAATTTCTCAATTTTTGCTGGAGAAGACTGTGAGCTTAAAATCATAAACTGAAGTCATTATTAAAGACGAATTCAGGAGTGCATTGCATCTGTAGAACGCATTTTCTTTAGTGCCACAGGTAAATCTCTAAAATCAAATAAAGTTCCTGATGCTGACAGGACGTTTCAAAGAAAGAGTTGTGCTGAAAACTAATTTAAAGGAACGAAAGTACATTCGCTTAATAAATGACAAGGAATTGGAGGTAGAAATGAAATTTGATTTCAGAGATATTTGTTATTCTTAACACTTTTTGTTCACAGATGACGAATACTTACAAGTGAATAATGTTTCGAATAGGATTTGTTATTAATGAACAAGGATAATAGTTTGTATTTGTATTTTTTATTCGTTATTCAATCAAATTTGCAGTGCTAAGCGATGCGCATGGCGGATGCGCTCAGTGCATATACGCAGCCTGTGTGCAAGTGAGTGGAGGCGTGTGGAATTCGCGTGGCGCACGCGGCTGGTATAGGCGCTCACGCAGCTGTCACTGCCGCCGGTATTCTTAGGCAATTTAAGAGTGTTTATTATCGAAACGTTTTTGGCCATAAATTGTTTAAAACGTGAAATGTAAGTTTCACAATAAAATATACGGAGACAGCTGCTCCTGCAAAAAGTGTTGTGCAGAAATTGATCACGAAATTAAAGCAACAGGTTGAGGCGCTGACGCCAAACGTAAAGTGTAAACAAGGTTTGTTTGGTGGAAAATACTGAACGTGTTCACGAGACAATGGTAAGATGTCCACGGAAATCTCCCAGACGTCTATCCTACCAACTAAAAATCGAACGAACGACATGACATGTCAGAACACGTCGAAACAATTACGCATGCGAACATACGGAGCAAGAGTGGTGCAAGCATTGAAACCTACGGATTAAGCGCAAGGAAAACGCTATTTGAATGGTTAGTAGTCGCTGATGACTATCAGCGTCGAAATCCTTACTTCAACTCGGAGGAAGAATGGTTTCAGCTTAGCGGGTGCGTGAAATCTCAAAACACACGCTATTCGTCAACATACAATCCCAGGGAACTCTCAAGCGTATATAACGGAACTGTTAGCGCAGCTACCAGAGCAAGAACGAGAGTATGCATTTTTCCAGCAAGATGGTGGTACGACGTATACTTCACGGTTTCCAATGTCGTACGTCCCTGAAGCTTCGGATATGAATGTGCAGTTTTCACTTGTATATAGCTTCCCAGATCGCCCGATCCGTCCACCTGTGATTTTTATTGGTGGGGTAACTTAAGGGTAAAGTCTGCAGTAACATCCCGCACCCAACTGAAGAGCTGAAAACAAACATTCGCAATGCGATTACGAGAATCACATTAAGCGAACTGGAAAAAACTTCCAGAAACTTGTTGAGACGCGCTGAGTTGTTCATCGAAGTTTACGATAAACATTTCCAGCACCTCCTGTGAATTATTGACCTGCTGAAGGCTCAATACGTTGTTGTCCACAAAAATAATTTACTACTTTGTATTCGATATTTACAAGAAAGCTGTAAATTGTTTGTCTGTTGGCTATAACACATGGGTTTCAGATACACCGGTCTGTATTACTTTACGACTTGGCCAATTGCGAGACACAGACAAGTAAAACTACAACTGTCCTCCAACTTTCACTGCTGGCGTGTTAATAACGTATTTCAGTTAAGTTTCCGAGCGCATGTGCGCTACTTTCTTTTGCCAAAGCAGACGATTATCTCAACGATATACGATATACGATATACGTTTATAGTCGCCTTGGCAAAGGAGATTGTTCCATTTTCTTTCCCCGCAATATCAAACGCAGTTTTGCAAGAAAATGAGTTCTTTCTCTCGACCACGTCGTTCCTTTTAATTTTAACGTCATTTTCTATGTTGCTTTCATGGGAGCTAGACAAGTATGTTGCGCGATTATAACGCTTGTTTCGCAGAAAAAAAGTATTCTACGAAGTGGTACAGTAACAGCGGCGCCTTTCACAGGACGGAAGAATTTAAACAAGAAACGGAGTGCAGCTTTCCTCTGGAGGGCCGCCCCGTTCAGAGCCGGCGACCGCCCGCGTCCTTCATTAAGCTCTCTCACCCGCCTGAACAAAAGAAACGAGCGTTTACGAGGCCGCGGTTTGCAGAGTGGCTGGAGCGCTGTTAGGCACACAGCTCCCTGTTTGTGGTCAGGGGCGCTGTCCGTGAGTGTGGGAGCGAGAAGGCGGGGAGAAAGACCGCAGACCGTCTGCTGCACCCCCTCCGCTTTATTTCCTTTCACCTCAATGTTTTTCCTCGCAGTCTTTCTTTCTCTTTCAATAGCCCCTCATTCTCGTCCATCCGTCTTCCACACCACGGGGCGTAAATATTAATTTACTGCCACTTGTATGTAAGGTCCCATGTACGGCTTTCATCTGCCCCTTTTTGTGTAGAAGAAAGTAATGACGTTTGTCGACTTCACGCAGACAAACCTGCCGATCCAGGCCGTCTGCGCTGCTGCGTTGCGTCGGAACGAATGGGACGGAGGGTGGAAGATGGCGAGAGGCGAACGGAGCAAGGATGGGGAGGAGACGGCTCTCCTCCAAGAACAAGCGTCCTGTTCCTTGAAAGGGAAAACGGGTGACAGGGCTAATACGCGCGGAGAAGAGGACAGAATAATGGGCGGAGAGCAATGCCCTCAGTTTATTTCAATAATATTCCACTCATCTGTGAATTTAATGAAGACAAGAGAGGCGCTATGTTTTAGCCCCTGGCTGCAGATATAAGAGCTGCTGTGGCGATAGAAGGGGCACTGCAAACAATCCGCGAAAGAAATTTTCTCCTTGAAAAGAATTAATGCATGACATTTAATGCTAGTTCCATTATTATTATTGTAGGTTTTCGAGGTATTGTAGCAGGCCACATTAATAGCTGATAGTGTATTGTTCTTTTTGTCATTTTCTTTGTCATTTTCTTTTGTTATTTTCTTCTCCAAGATTATCCCGGCCCGATTTAAACCACATGAAAATTGTGTGGCCGGCCTGTGTGGCCGAGCTGTTCTATGCGCTTCAGTCTGGAACCTTCATGACCGCTACGGTCGCAGGTGCGAATCCTGCCTCGGGCATGGATGTATGTGATATCCTTAGGTTAGTTAGGTTTAAGTAGTTCTCAGTTCTAGGGGACTAAGGACCTCATATGTTAAGTCCCATAGTGCACAGAGCCATTTGAACAATTTTTTTGAAGGCGGACCCCATAAATGTGCCCCTTTAACTTTTATGACAGAGCTACACACTCTCAAACACACTGAAATGCTGTCAAAAGTTTCCGCGTATTAATATTGTAACGTTCTTTATAAATTGTTGAATGAATGCGTGACTGCGTAATGGATACAGAATTGAAGTTATCGTGCAGCGTCCTGAAACTGCAAGTGGTGTACTAACTCTGTTTTATTGTTAGCAAAAACTTTACATGAAGTGACTGGGTGATGTAACTCCCAATACCAATAAGAGAATACAATCACTGCAAAATACATTCAGTTCCTAGGCACTGAGTCCTCTGACCCTGTTCAAAAGTGGTAAATTTGGTCGCTCCGCGCATACCAAATAAATTAAATATGCTTACCATTGAAGCAGTAACAGTGGAACGCGATATATTCTGGTCTGTCTTGAAAAAAAATCTAGATATAGGCTCAGTGGTGTGCAATGTTAGTCGTAATACTTCGAAATGTACATGAAATTCTTTTGGCTGATAAACGAAAACATTTAAAAAATATTCAATCTATTTGAAAAACATATGACCTGGGCAGGAATGCGGTACTGATTCGAGCGAATTATTAACACTGACTTTTCAGTAGTGAAATTGTATTCGAAGTTAAATTTGGGTTTCCAGACATCTGACAAGTGAAATTACATTACTCAGAAAACGAGATTTATACAAGTATTGTTTCACGTCATTAAAAAAGTTTATACAAGAAGTATTGTTTAACATAATTAAAAAAGCGTAAGTACAGGCCACCAAATTACATATACGTGTGTAAAGAAATCTTAAAAACATAACATCTTTTTACGTACATTCAGGGAATACTCAACAATTACAAATTATCACCCAACTCATATACACTAATGCAGTGGCAAAACGAGAGTCATAAATATTTAACATCTTTACCTTGCATGCGGAAAGACTTCTGCTTCAACGTTTCTATTTCCAAGATACATGTACTCGTAATTCCTACAGTATAATCGAACACTTTGTGGCTTCATAGAGCATACCACAAAAAACTGCCTACTTTGTCCTCTTTCGCTCACAGACAGCTGCCCACTACTGTGCGCCAAGCGCTCTCTTAATCCAACACTACTATCTCAGACCAGAAGCAGTATCTTTGACTCTGCGCTCGTGCACAGTCAACAATCCGCTTTATAGAGCCTAGTAGAGACTTGAATCGTTTATAATAGAATAGTTTCATTTTAGTTTACATTAGTATTATTATCACATTCAGGTGCCACATACAAGCTTACCCCAGTAGCTTCCTTTCAGTATGTTTAGACTATTAATCCCTGATCAAAATAAGGCTATTTTTTGAGCCGAAATGACATTTTGCTATTCAACTAGAACATGTTAGGCAGTAGGAGTGGCAAAATTATCCGGAAAAACATTACAGCTACTAACGGATTCAAGTGGCAACACCATGTAAGAGTCACCTGCCCCTCAACTCACACGTTCGCGGTTTGCTTCCTATGTTACAAAATCAGCATTACATACAACACTGCCTCATGATTACCCAACGCCGACAAAAATTTCCAGAAACATAAGCTCTCGAGCAGCAGCAGAGACAATATACCACTATAGCCACACTACACCACCAACCTATATCTCCCAACCCTATCCAATGTCTTTCCCAACCTACTGCTCCATATCTCGCTCAGATTTTTAATAATTCCATCTAGTTATGGATACTGAAAGAACTAAGACAATAACCAGTCTTCCATACGAATTTCACACTGAATTACACACAAACACCCTGAGAGTAAAACAAACAGCTGACAATGTAGAAATAATCTTCCACTATGTCACAAATACTTCTGTAGCACCAAAAGACCAACACTCAGTATTGCTCCTCTGGAATCATTAGTATATTTCACAACAAAGAATGAATTTACAAACCTATATGATTGTTTACAAGTAATAAACAATCAATAAAATTAACATGAAACATTTCAGAATCTAGGAGTCAATTTTCATGTCACAAGTTTCCAGTACACGTTTCTCCTTAATAAATAAATTTCTGAGACGTTAACATGGCTATAGCAGTAAACTTAACACACTAAAGATGTTGTTCAAGTACTCGCATTATTTGATACTGTAGGTAACTTACGGACATTCACACTGAACTTTAGTAGCGGTTAAATTTTTAAGGCTCCTGGTAAGTTATCAAAAACGTGTGTTCGTCAGTAATAGACACCTAACGGACACCTTTCTACACCAAAGTAAGTGACTTCAAATCCTTGTGAAGATTATTCATATTCACAGTAGCTATTACATGAACTGTACTATTGGTCTGAGAAAGATATACAATATAACGAAAAAAGCCATTAATAAAAATATTTTGATAGTACTTACTTCACCTCATCGTAAGATATTGTTACATCATAGCCACACCGAGTTTTCAATTAAGTACATTATTTAGAACAGGAAGTATCTTCATTATGAACACCATCATACAGGCAGACCTGAATTGTACTCCTTGTCTGTGAGTGCAGCCACTTATAGACACCGAATACTCCAAAATGCTGGTATTTATACAACACCGAATATTCCACAATATACGAACATTACACACACAAAATATTTCAAGAACCTTTCAGATATGATGAACAATAAACAAGAAACCAATGACAGTGGTCGGGTTGGAAACGGCGAACTGCAGCACGACAAGCAGCGAAAGTAACCCCTACGGCGCAATGCGTACACCAAAAACTTTGCATTACTCCCAGTCCCGGAGAAATAACGACCTGCTGTTTCAGATGATCTCACTGAAGTCGACTGCAACTGATTCAAATGGCTCTGAGCACTATGCGACTTAACTTGTGAGGTCATCAGTCGCCTAGAACTTGGAACTAATTAAACCTAACTAACCTAAGGACATCACACACATCCATGCCCGAGGCAGGATTCGAACCTGCGATCGTAGTGGTCGGCTCCAGATTGTAGCGCCTAGAACCGCACGGCCACCCCGGCCGGCAGCTGACTACAGCACCCCAAATGTAAATATTGGTAATGGTCCTCTTATGGTGGCGCTGTCCGTGTTGTTAAACCCTCTTCACTATGATGAGCATCAGAGGTGACTCCTCCCGTTGAAGATTCGCGATTGTCAGGTGGATTTTCAGTTTCCTAGAAACTCCTTTCGTCTGTCAGACCTTCTGGACTGTGGCAAACCTTCATACGAAGGACAAGTAATACGTCTGTGCGCTTTTGTCTTCTAGATGAACGACCATAGCCCTCGATTTAATATGTAACACCCAACAAGAGGCGAACGATGCAATACTACCAAAAGAATCGGTTTAGTAACTTTTCTAATAGTCCTACTTCCCCCACAAAGATAAAAATCCGTATCATCCTCTTGGGCTGTAGCTTACTGACTGGTGATTCTTTTTCTCTTGTGCGTCCACACTCTTCCTCCTTGCCAGTTGCCTTGCATCTTTGGCCCTTGTGACGAGGTTCCTGACGTTATTATCGTCCGATTGAAATAGGAACAGTGTACCCATTTTCATCTCTGCCTCGCGAACTTATAACAGTAAGAACCGAGTGAACCTTGTAGTATCTTACTTCACTTCGAGTGTCCCGACGGGAGGTATTGTATCCCACACTCTTTCTTCGACGTCAATGTACATCGACAGCAGACATGCCAACGGCTTATTAAAACATTCTGTGAAGCCATTCGTCTGTGTATTGTAGCATAGGAAGTTGCCATCCTGTGGATGACGTTGCAGCGTCAAATTATCTTTCATGTTAGTCTCGACTGGATAACTTTTTAATGACTAGAGATCTATACACGGACTACTCAACGCTTCTAAATGATGTTTATTCAAGGAACATAGCAATTTATGGAGCTTCAGTAGTCGGAAGAGCTTTAATGACAGCATAGCAGGTGAAGTAATCAGTGCGCAGCATCCATAGATTCCCGTTTGTGGACTTCGGGAACATAACCCAGAAGCGGATTCCAATTTGGTGGAATGGCGCAATTGCAACTGCGATTGGTACCAGTTGTCCCTGAGGTTATTGCTGCATATAGTTCTGTCGATGGCATTCATTACAGTGACTCACTTAGTGCCTAACGAATCGGTAGACACCTGTCCAGTGCTAACTGCATCTGTTTCTGTCTACAGCTTTCACGAATCATATGTGACGATATGTTGGAGTATCGGGAAAATATACTTTGCTCCCTCCACAACATCGCTGAACATAACGAGTCCACATAGTTATTTCCTGTCCCACATAACCTATGACGCGGGTGATTTAAACTCCTCATACCCAAGAGGTCCAGACACACAAAAGACATGTGAGCTCCTGTGTCCACAAATAACTCCTCTCTCTCTCTCTCTTGCGTCATTCACGGCAATTAAGCAGCTCTCCGCCTCATAATTTGAAACTTGCTAAGAACACTCTCCATCTGATTTGGAGTTGTCGTAGGTTTTTATCGACTTATTACCTCATTCTTGCCCATTTCGATTTGTGTTTCTGCAATCATAGTCTTGTTGGCCAACCATTCATCGCATTCTATATTGTGCTCGGCGACATTGCCTGTGAATTTGGCTCGAATGCCGACATCTATAACATCTTATGCCATCAGAGGAGATACATCCTTTTCCCTGTACCACCGTCACTATGTCTGCCTCATCTATATCTACGATCGCCTTGCTGATGGCAGTCAGGTCCTTCGGGGATTCTCTAAGTACCCTTCTCGACACGTTAGGTAGAATCCTCCTGAGGGAAGCACCCTATGCCGAATGCTCCGTGTTCTGAACAGTAACTTCTTTCGTTTCCCTGTCATCTCTTCCCTAACCTCTCGAGAAGCTTTTTAACGATTCATTTCACCTTTGTGACAATCCATTCAGCTCTTCATGAAATAATCTGGTACTGTCTGGTTTATAGTAACGCTTCGCGAGCCCTTCCTTAATATGCTCGATTGTTGTCGCATTCCGTAAGTCTTCGTGCTGTATCGCATATGTCTTTACTCCACACATTACGCACAGTCCACTGTGACAGTTGTTCATCTGTCGAGAAACCCATCCTTGCAGCTGATTATAGGTCACCTGTGAATGCCAACTCATCGTTCATTTTCTTCCGTATGGAGGGATTAACAAAATTGGAGACAGTCGAGTCTAACGAAGGAGTGGTTAAACTGGACGAAGTAACCGTACACTGACAAATCAGGTGACCTGGGTGTCCAGCTAGGGTCGCGACCAGACTGACCTCTGTTGAGAATTCTGTCAGGCGTGAAGATTGTATAAATGGGCTCCATTGTTTGGTGTGTGGACAGTTGCGCCACCCTGTTCGAATATGATCATTTTCAACATCTCGTATAGTCATGTTAATACTGTATTTCGTTTTCTTGGATGTATTTATTTGTTCCCTCGAACTCTGTTCTCCAGGCTACTTTCTTTTGCCCCACCCTACAGAAACAGACTGCTACACCTAGACAAAACCACGTTAATTTGTACGCTGCTCAGAACAGTAATCATAGCGACGGCACATGTGTCATTTAACTGTTGCTGACTCCACACATCTACATCTACATCCATACTCCGCAAGCCACCTGACGGTGTGTGGCGGTGTGTGACGTACTGAGGTCCAGTAGATGGCACTGTGTACACCTCACTGGCCACGTGTCACCCTGGCGTAGAGTTTCCACGGAACTATGAAAGACCAGTGGGTATACAATGAAGGCTTTCACGACCGGATGGTACTGTTGTCGATCATTCTTCCGGGTTATAAGGCCGTGGTCCATAGAATTCTTCAATTCCAATACTACGTTGGACATCTTCAGAGGTATGGCTGGTCCTGCTGAGTCCTTCCGACGCAGTATTGGACGAAACGTTAGGAATTGTTGAATTCCATGGACCACAGCCTTATAATCCGGAAGAATTATCAACGACAAGTGGGTACTTCAAGCCTCACAAAATACACCCTCAGGTTTCTGTTACACTCTTTCTTCCTCACAGACACGAACAGCAGAGGAAAAGTTATAAGTCCATTCACCACACAGCATTCTTAAAGCTGCATGCTGGAACTCACGATGACGTCTTCAGCCCAGCTGCTCATAGTATTCAAAACGACTGTCACCACTTGTAGCAGTGTCAGAGACCACTTCTTCACGCATGGATGGTGTTTCTCTATGCTGCTCCTCTGACATCTCCTGTAGTGGAAAGGGTGATGAATGCAGCTCTCCACTGTGGCCATGGCTGCAGTCTTGTGGCAGCGGGTGGCAGATCGTTGTCCGATGATCTGTCATGAAAACAATATTGTCATATAATCTCTTTATTCTATACCAAACTACACAGGGACAACTGTACTGAGAGGCAGTCAGTGACACAGGCTGGAATTTTCCAGCAAACAAGTGGTGGTTTGAGCAGCAAACCATCACACAATCAATGTGTGACATCTTCCCATAAATGATGGCAGAATTCACAGAGGCATGCATCAGCGCAGTGGTTATAGTGGGTGGAAGATAGCAGCTCACAACGTGGCGCAGCTGCTCAGAAAAATGGGCAACGACAGTGTTTGCTCACTTAGGCTAGTGACGGCTGGACAGCTAGTTGGCTCCAGCTCGAACCATGGTCCAACAGATTACGCGCCCCACAGAAGGTGACAGCACCCAGCAGATGACCCCCGGGTGGAATGGCACTAAATTGGCAAAGACTTAGCCCAGGCAGCGGCTTGCAGCTAGTGAAGAAGAGTTTGGTGGTCGCAGATTGCTGCTCGTCTCGGCTCATAGACTGGCGTCGACCTCCCCTTGAGAAAGCCAGTGGCAATAACTGAGAACACCTGTCTGAATGTAATGGCTATGCAACCCTGGTGTGCTACTGTTGTTCAGAAGGCAGTGTTTCTGTTCTCTAAGTAATAACAAGATCGATGTGATAACGTGGCCATTGAGCAACCATGACAGCGGGCGAAAAAGACGTCAGGATATTGGAAAACTACAGTCGGTCTAAAAAAATGTCAGGTTAAGAAACACTTTTGCTTGCCGTTTCAGAATATTGCTCAAGTGTGTGGAACCCGTACGAAATAGGACTATCAGGGTATACAAAACATATTCAAAGAAGGGTACCACAAATGGTCACACGTTTGTTTGATTCATGGGATTGCGCCACCGAATTTCTAAGGAAACCTAAATTTGGCGACGCTTGAAGGTAAATACCAACTATCCTGTGTGAGTTTATTTAGAAAGTTTCAAGAAAGAGTAGATTGAAGAACCTAGCAATTTACTTCACAGCCGTACGTATTAATCTAGTAGAAAACGCGAACACATCGATTAGGGAAGTTATGCGGCATAAAGAGGCATTTAGCAATCAGTCTTCTCGTGGTTCTTACGCGAATGTTACAGGAAGAAATCCTGGTATCTGGTACATTGCTGAGTGTCTGTTTCCACTCAACTCCGTGTTTTACAGAGTGTGTGATGTTGATTACAAATAAAAATTCAGCTTCTTAGTTTCTGCGGTACTAGTGCGCATATAGGCGTAAATTTGGCAACAGAAATAAACGTTTTCTGCGGTGCTTCACATACTGTATCTTCCCATTAAGAATGATCTACATTGTATAATTGTTCACAAGAAACGGTTTCAGTTCCAATTGGAGAATCAAAATCGTCACTAATTATACGACTTCAAATGCTTTCGCTCCATGTTTCCAGTTGCGCTCTGCCCTCTGAGAAAGAACCGCAAACTAATTATCAAAGTTATTGGTGGTTGAAAAGAGATACACATCAAACAGACTGATTTATAGCAGGACGCGAAGGCGATCCAAGCAGGCGGTAAATGAAAACATAGCCAGACAATTGGAAAGGCGCTATTGTTAGCTATTAAACCATGCTGTACCTTCACGTCACAGAGGGAAATTTCCGGGACAGTTAAAGAGAACTAAGACTTTCTCCGTAAGAGAAACAGAACTTACAGATCTGAAATTATTCCAAAGGGGTAGACTTCCGGAGTTGTTCACTTACAGCTCAGATGCAGGAAAAGTTTGAAATTGTGTTCGCCCGACACAGCGAAGGTAGCAACCCGGTAGGTCCACTTACTTTAGAGTCGCATGCAGGAAAAGTTTGAAATTGTGTTTTCCGCGACACAGTGAAGGTAGCAACCCGGTAGGTCCATTTACTTTAGAGTCGTATACTTGAAGGTTACTCCCGTCTTCACCTGTGTTTAGAGATCCTCATTTGATAAATCTAAAGTGAGAGAAAATGTCATTCACAGTATGCTAGACCTGTCTAGGAACGTTAAGTGTTAGGTATTTTTGTATAACTTTATGTACGAGAGTATGCTGAAAAGTAACGCCTCCGATATTTTTATTCCCTTTTCATTAATGGTTGCGGTATTACATGTCATGCATATTACGCGGTCGTCTTTCCTGTCTCTCTGATGCAGGTTGCAATACTCTGCCAATCGAGGGCTCTGGATTGTAGCCTGTAACATGTCAGTGCGTAATGTAACTACGTCGGTGTGTGAGACGCAGCTTGCCGTAACCAATTTTCTAACGGCAGAAAACATTTGTCCCACATGGAGCGTCCTCTCCTTCAACATGATGATGCCAGGCAGTGCTGCGACATTTACATCAGTTCGACGCCTTCAATTCACTGTCATAAATCATTCTCCATACAGTCCAGACTTGGCTTCATCCAATTTTCAGCTGTTTCCAAAACGTTAAGAACACCTTCGAGGACTTGACATTGGTACTGATGAAGCGCTGAAGCAGAGGTGAGATTGTGACTACATCAACGAAGTCAAACTTGCCAACGTCACGGCATGAAGAAACTGGGCTCTGTAGATATAAGGAATGGAGATGTAAACTGTTAATACAGGATGTTTTACTCAAAAAGGTGTAAGAGTTTTCATATAAGAAATTCGGAAGCGATACTTTTCAGTAAGCCCTCGTATTTGAGTAAACACTGCCTGTGCTGCTACTGGTCCGTGACGTCCTTGGTTGCTGGCACTGCGACAGGGTTGACTTTCAGGCCGATCCCACTCATATTCTGTCGGGGGCCGACATGATGATCTTCCATCACACGGGAAGTTCTTAGAGATACATGCCATGTGCAGACCAGCACTATACTGTTGAAAAATAACACCACGGTACTGTCGCATGAGAAGTAACGGACTGAGGACACAGGTTGTCGCTGACGTACCGTTGTGCCGTCAGGGTTCCATCACCCACTATGAGCCGTCATCTGAAGTAATGCTCGATGGCTCTGCCTCTCCAAAACATTGGTAGAAGCGTACCTCTCGCCATATCGCCTCCATAACGACGATGGTCATCTAAGATAGCACAGAATTGTAATTCGTCGCTGAGCACTATGCGATGCTACATATCAGGAATCCATGCTTCTCGACCATGACAATACTCCAAACGCGCGGCAGTTTACAGCTGGGACGCTACTTCCGTAATCTAGTACTGCCAGTCTCCGACCATTGGTGACATATGCCACATAATGATTCAAGGAGTCCATTACTTTTTCTCCGATAACAGGCGCGGATGTGAGCGAGCTACGATGTTTCCAGAATGAGTTAAGAGACGAGGTACTGGCAGAATTGAAACTGTGAGGACGGGTCATGAGTCGTGCTTGGGTAGCTCAGTAGGTAGAGCACTTGCCCGCGAAATGCAAAGGTCCCGAGTTCGCGTCTCGGTCCAGCACAAAGTTTTAATCTGTCAGAAAGTTTCATATCAGGGCTACGATGTGCTTGGTGCACAGTACGGCGATACTCCTTTGTAACCAGAATAAGACTTCATTTAAACTCTAGCAATTGCTGGTAACGCTGTCTCACTCGACTACGCGATATCACCGTGTCTTTCACAATGATTGCTCAACATCTGACACTGTACACGACCCTTATGTACCCATTGAGGTCTGGCAACAACACTAAACACAAGTAACAATGTACTCTGGTGACCGTTCTACATGTTGCAGAGAATTGCAACTACATTTAAAATATTAGAATGCGTTCTATAACTGGAGCACAGCGATCTGTATAAAATGCTACAAAACCAAATAACAAGTCTCGATCACGGGTTCAATTCTTTTTTATTTGTTAGAAAGCGGTTTCGGTTCTTTCCTCAGACCATTTTCACGCTTTCCCCGCTGCAATACAGTAATAATACATATTCCGTATAGAAGGATGAAAAATATGGCTAAAAACGTCTAAAATGTAAGTTACAATAATTAAAAAGTACGATGTTATACGCAATATAGCTGCTGGTGGCGGCAGACGGAGCGAATTACATATATGTGAACAATGTGTAATTGTACGAAGTTCCACTGACATTCAACGATGTCATCTTGGTGCTTCACTTTTTTAGCGGGCTGTGTAATCGTATATTACGAAACTGATAAATCGATCACGCGGTCGTTTAGTTCCAGTTAAGGGCTTCCTGGGGTAACACAAATTTTAATTTTAATATTTCGTTTAATTATTGAGAGAATTTAAAAATATATACTACTGTTATGAACCTGTTATGGACCTGTATTATCCCACTGGTCTTACACTAAAAGTCTTCAGCTTTTTAGTAGGATAACACTTATTGTAAATCATTATAGTAAAAAGTAGCTATTTTCATACATCTCTTACTTGCTGAGACAGCAAATAACGTAATAAGTAATTTGCTGAAAGAATCAACAGAAAAAGTAATTAGTTTCCTGTCTATCGAAGGTAATTAAATTTAAGGCAGATGTCTGGTTAACTAGCTAAATGAAGTAGTATCTGATATATAGCGTCTAATTTTTGAAAGCGGCCACCACGGAGAATGAGTTAAATCGTTTTTCAGTGAGTCTATGAAGTACTATGGATACTCGTGTTAAAGTTACTGTGCATGCCCATATAAAAAATCGACTGTTGCTGTGCTTGGGTTAGATCGGTTGTAGTCATTCTCCGTCAAAAAAAAGTTTAAGTATTTTTGTTGCTTCATATTGTACATTGGCAGTAACTACACAGCTGAACAAATGCTATAAGTTTAGAAAATTTATTTTGAGGCATGACAGTAAAGTGTGCACACCATTTCAGTTGATTAGAGTGGAAATTCTAATAACAGTAACTGGTTTCCTGTAATTTAAAAAATCATTACAGTTCTCCAAAGTTTCTTATTTACATAGTATTGGTGTGGTGTCACCGCCAGACACCACACTTGCTAGGTGGTAGCCTTTAAATCAGCCGCGGTCCGGTAGTATACGTCGGACCCGCGTGTCGCCACTATCAGTGATTGCAGACCGAGCGCCGCCACACGGCAGGTCTAGAGAGACTTCCTAGCACTCGCCCAGTTGTACAGCCGACTTTGCTAGCGATCGTTCACTGACTTCTACGCTCTCATTTGCCAAGACGATAGTTAGCATAGCCTTCAGCTACGTTATTTGCTACGACCTAGCAAGGCGCCATTATCAGTTTCTATTGATATTGTGAATCATGTAACGTCAAGACCGACGTTCACCATTAATGGATTAAAGTTAGGTATTCCACCAGCTACGGCCGTTTTTCTAAATTACAATTTCCTTGTCCTGTTCCAGACCTCACGCCAGCCTGCGTGAGCTAAAACGCGCGCCTTTCGGTCTCGTCTAGTAACACGGTGTTGGCTCTCCTGCCAACCACAACAATTGACACTATTTTTCAAAATTAAAATTAACTTATACAACCGGATTCTGGCACAACTACTACTCTGAAACTAAGAATTTACACAGTACTTTTAACTTCATCACTCTCTCAGAAGGAAACAGTAATTCTAAGTGCCGTCTCTCATCTTAAGTGTGTGTACTACACTGCCCCAATGAATATTACAAAAGAAGCAAAATCAGGTAAGAAGTAGCAATTAGCTGCGTCTTTCGTGTTTCCGGATCTGACTGCGTGTGATTTAGATAGGCCAAGGCACACTGTAATTATTTAGTTGTTAGCTGCTTAGCTACTGAGAACCAAATGAGCATCTCTTGCGTCTTTAGATTCAGTTCATAAACAGAAATAGTTAACTGCATTCTTTCCTGTTATCCAACAGCGTTGGTCTTCCGATCCATTTTGTTACTGCACATAATACTCAAGTACGCTAAAGTACAAAATACTAATTACTTGATTGCAAGCAAGATAACATTAATGTCTCACTGCGAATATAAGGACTTTTAGACCGATTTTCTGAGTGAAGAGACTCATAACAATTCACGAACAACGTTTCGTTCTACAGTTTAATCATATGTCTGAAGACATCGTAGAATAGGAAAGAAAAAGCTGGTCCGTTGGAAAGTGGTCGAGAACATCTCGTTTATCGTGACGTGCGTCTCTGACAGCATTTACCACTTCCTGCCTTTGAGCATTCAGCTAGGCAGCCACGTCAACGAGTGTGGCGGTGCTTTGGTGCCAACCTCAAAAGATCTTGGTTTTCTGTATCTTGAGCCTTCGACAGCTACTGCAAACAGAACAATTTGACACATTTTATTGGGATGTTTCGATTAATATGCCGCAAAAAACATGTTAGCTTATCATTTTGTAGTGCATCAACCAACTGTCAAAAATACAACGCTTACTTTTCTTGCAGTTGCTACGCTCAAGATCTCATATTTTAGGAATATAGACTAAAGGGCCAAAAACCATAATTTGCATATCTGAGGTCTGCTGGGAAGGGGTACATGTGCAGTAGTTGTGTATTAATTGTCGCTCGAACGTGGGGCAAATGAATAATTTCAGTAAATTACAGAAACCCTGTGTGTGGATGAAGTCGTTTTTCCTGAATACGACTCTCCGGTGTTACACTACGACTTATATAGTTCAACATCTGTCCATTATATCTTCCGCGAAGAATGGCTAACGCAGTTTCGTTGGGCTTTAGAGTCATCGATTAAACTCTTGTCCATATTTCTTGATTTATTCGTGTATCGGCTCGCAGTATAAGAGTGTAAATCAGTTACCGATACACCACACTCAGCTAAGAGTTTTGCCGCACTTTTCGGATAAAGAGTACAATTTGTCTTGGGGGTCCCACATCATTTACTTAGTAATCTGTGTTTGGTCTGGCCTGTTATATTCTCATGTCTACGTACTACTTCTTCGAATACCTTCCGGCGTCCTTGCTCTCAAGTTCTATTCTTTGCATGCCACAAGCTATCACGTCTGCTGTTGCGTTTACTGAATCATTGTCCTTCGATACCGTAGGCGGTGTCTCACTATTTCAGCCCTGGTATGCTAAGGCTTTTCGCTAGACACTTTTTATTGCCTTCCTAGTACTGGTTCATTTTGTGTTTCATCTGCTTCCATTTTAATATCTGAATATGGCATCACACTTCAAATGTTTCACTTCATTCCTTTCCTGCACTTCGATTTTACTTTCACTAAATACTGAACTCCAGACGTCCGTTTTCAGAAATTCATCTTCAGATTCTTGTAACTATTTCGTTCCATTAGAGCGCATTTGTTGGAGAGAGCATTATCCAGAATACAGGTTGAGACATGTGTAATTGAAAATCAGCCTTTCATGGCCTGTATTTTTATTTACATATTAGGCAGGATTCACAAGAGATGGCATAACAAATTGTCTCAATACGCACGTGTGGTAGATGCAAATTCTCGAACAGTCGTGGATATGAGGTATCAGGATCGTTTCAATATACCTGAATGGGCAGCAGTTATTGAAGTCACACCCATAGCTATACCCTTTAATCTTCTGTCATCCATGTTGGATAATGGTTTGGAAACTGCGACTGTTTTTGATACAAAAGAAAAACAACTATTAATATCAGTTACTTTTATTTTCTCCCAAGGTGATGTTCGAGAACATACATCTGCATCTTGAGGTGTGTTAATGAATTACATTAGATTTTTGTGCACTGTATGTAACCAGTAGTCTGTTTTCGCTGAAAATAATGTATAATTTGCACTTGTTATAGTAATATGAACCACGGAATTAGCCTTTCTTGGGGAGGTTTGCGTGCGCAGAGATACAGACAGCCGTACCGTAGGTGCAACCACAAATGAGGGTATCTCTTGAGGGGCCAGACAAATGTGTGATTTCTGAAGAGGAGCAGAGCCTTTTCAGTAGTTGCAGGAGCAACAGTCTGGAGGATTGACTGATCAGGCCATGTAACATCAACCAAAACGGACTTGCTGTGCTGGTACTGCGAACGGCTGAAGGAAAGGGGAAACCACAGCTGTAATTTTTCCCGAGGTCACGCAACTCTGCTGTATGGTTTAATGATGGCATCATCTTGGGTAAAATATTCCGATGGAAAGTCTCTCATTCGGATCTCCGGGCGGGGACTACTAAGGAGGAAGTAGTTATCAGGAGAAACAAAACTGGCGTTCTACGGATCGGAGCGTGGAATGTCAGATCCCTTAATCTGGTAGGTAGGTTAGAAAATTTAAAATGGGAAATGGGTAGGTTAAAGTTAAATATAATGGGGATTAGTAAAGTTCGGTGGCAGCAGGAACAGGACTTCTGGCCAGGTAAATGCAGCGTTATAGATACATGAACAGATGGGGGTAATACAGGAGTACATTTAATAATGAGCAAAAAAAATAGGAATTAGGATAAACTACTATGAACAGCATAGTGGACCCATTATTCTAGCCAAGGTAGATACGAAGCCCACACCCACCACAGTAACACAAGTTTATATGGAACTAGTTCAGCAGATGAGGAGGAGACCGAGGAAATACAGGGTGGTCCATTGATCGTGACATTGATCACAAAATGAAAAAAGCGGTCCAACTAAAACATTCATATTTCTTTACGTACTTCACGAATATGTAATAAAAGAAGAGTGGTCCTATTTATAAAAAAAAAAAACGCAGTTGATATCCGTTTGACCTACGGCAGCGCCAACCATAGCGCAATCTGGTTTTCCTCTTCAAGCTAGACGAGTTTCGTTCTTTGTAGTCTTTTCGTTTGATGCTTATTTTGTGAAATATCTGGCTGGTCACTATCAATGGACCACCCTGTATATGATGAGACAGAAGAAATTATTCAGATGGTTAAGGGAGCCGAAAATTTAATAGTCATTGAAGACTGGAATTTGATGGTAGGAAAAGGAAGAGAAGGAAAAGTATTTGGTGAATATGGACTGCGGGCGAGGAATGAAAGAGGAAGATACCTGGTAGAATTTTGCCCAGAGCATAATGTAATCACAGCTAAACCTGTTTTAAGAATAATGAGAGCAGGTTGTGTACGTGGAAGAGATCTGGAGACATTGGAAGGTTTCAGATTGATCATATAATGGTTAGACAGATGTTTAGGAACCAGATTTTAAATTGTAAGACATTTCCACGATCAGATGGGGACTCTGACCGCAATTTATTGGTTATGAACTGTAGACTGGAACTGAAGAAACTGCAAAAAGGCGGGAATTTACGATGATGGGACCTGGATAAACTGAAAGAACCTAGGGTTGTACAGGGTTTCAGAGGGAACATTAGGAAACGATTGACAATAACAGGGGAAATAAATACAGCAGAAGAAGAATGGGTGGCTTTGAGAGATGAAATACTGAAGGATGAGGGCTAGTAGAAATCCTCGGGTAACACATTGCCTTTAATCGATGAAAGGAGAGAATATAAATGTGCAATAACTGAAGCAGGCGAAAGGGAATACAAACGTCTAAAAAATGAGATCAACAGGAAGTGAAAAATGGCTAAGCAGGAAATCGTAGAGAACAAATGTAAGGTTGTAGAAGCATATATAACGATGGGTAAGATATATACAGCCTACAGGAAACGTAATGAGACCTTTGGAGAAAAGAAAACTACCTGTATGATTATCAGGAGTTCAAATGGAAAACTATTCCCAAGCAAAGAGGGAGAGGCAGAGCGGTATATAGAGGGTTTACACAAGGAAGATGTACTTGACGGCAGTATTATGGAAATGCAAGAGGATATAGATGAAACTGAGAAGGGAGATATGATACTGCATGAAGAATGTGACAAGGTACTGAAAGACACAAGTCGAAAAACGGATCCGGGAGTAGACAACATGCATTTAGAACTGCTGATAACCTTGGGAGAGCCAGCCATAATAAAACTCCACCATCTGTTGAGCAAGTTGTATGAGACAGGAGAAATAACCTCTGACTTCAAGAAGAATATAATCCCAATTATAAAGAAAGCAGGTGTGAATATTCCAGGTGTGAAAATTACCGAACTATCAGCACAGCTGCAAAATATGGATGCGGATCCTTTACAGAAGAATGGAAAAACTAGTAGAGAGGATCACTTTGGATTCCGGAGAAATGTAAGAACACTCGAGGCAATACTGACCCTGCGGCTTCTCATAGAAGATAGATGAAGGAAATACAAACCTACGTTTATAGCATGCTACTTAGAATTTGCTTAGAAACCAGATGGCAGTAAGAGTCGAGGGGCACGAAAGGGAAGGGATGGTTGGGCCTTTTCTTGAAGCACTATGGGACTTAACATCTGAGGTCATCAGTCCCCTAGACTTAGAACTACTTAAACCTGACTAACCTAAGGACATCACACACAGCCATGCTCGAGGCAGGATTCGAAGCTGCGACCGTAGCAGCAGCGCAATTAGGGACTGAAGCGCCTAGAACAGCTCGGCCACGGCAGCCGGCCTTGTTACCTATCCCTGATGTTATTCAATCTGTATACTGAGCAAGCAGTAAAGGAAACAAAAGAAAAATTTGGAAGAGGAGTGAAAGTCCAGGGAGAAGAAATGAAAACTTTGAGGTTTGCTTAAAATATTGTAATTCTGTCAGAGACAGCAAAGAACTTGGAAGAACAGTTGAACAGAATGGACAGTATCTTGGAAAAGGACAATATATACGATGAACATCATGAAAATCAAAACTAAGATCATGGAATGTAGTCGAATTAAATCAAGTGATGCTGAGAGTATTAGATTAGGAAATGAGACATTTAAGTAGTAAATCAGTTTTGTTATTTGTGGAGCAAAATAACTGATGATGATCGAAATAGGGAGGATATATAATGTATACTGGCAATGGGAATAAAAGCATTTCGGAAGAAGGGAAATTTCTTAACATCACGTATAGATCAGCCGAAGCCCTTTTTGAAAGTACTTGTATGGAGTGTAGCCATGTATGGAAGTGAAACATGGACAATTAACAGCTTATACAAGAAGAGAATATAAGCTTTTGAAATGGGTACTACAGAAGAATGCTGAAGATTAGATGGGTTTATCACGTAAGTGGTGAGGAGGTACTGAATAGGACTGGGTGAAGAGAACTCTGTGGTGTAACCTGACTAAAAGAAGGGATCGGTTGGTAGGACGCATTCTGAGGCGTCAAGAGATTACCAATTTAGTACTGGAAGGAAGCGTGGGGAGAAAAATCATAGAGGGAGACCAGGAGATGAATACAGCAAGCAGACTCAGAGGGATGTAGGTTGCAGTACTCGGAGATGAACAGGCTTGCACAGGATAGAATAGCATGGAGAGATGCATCAAACAAGTCTTTGCACTGAAGACCACAACAACAACAACAACATTGTAACATGGCAGTGGAATTACGGATTTTAAATACTGCACAGAGAGCCCTGAGGTCTGTTATAAATGTACCTTTTCATCATTAGATGACACATAAACACGAAACAACATAAAAGACACGACGGTGCACCACTCCATTTTCTACTGATCGTGCGTCAGTACCGCTCTGGAACGTTCCATAGGCGGTGGCTTGAGCGATGAGGTCCGGCAGCATGACCTCACAGTTCATAGTACTTGAATCAATTAGATTTCGGAGTATCGGGACATTTAAAGGCACTGGAGTATGCCTAACGCATCTACAATGTGGAGATGTTACAGAAGCTCGCAGCCAATGCAGGTGACGCATTCCGAATCGAGCTGGGTGTTTTTGAAATAGTGCAAAAAAGGGCTTAAAGATGTATCAGAATGTGTGATAACCATATGCAGCGGTGCCTATAGTATCTCCTTCCACATATCTGACTGATGGTAATGAGGGGACGGCCTGGTCCAACTGTCAACAGATATTAGTTTCCGGACATCCAGTATAGGAACTTTTCTTCCAGTTTTAACCTGTGCTGTCTCCTGCAGGATTATGGGACAATTTTTTCAAACACCTTGTATAACCTAAGTGGCTTTATATAGCTCACGTTTTTGTGCAAGGAGCACACACTTTATTATACTCGAAAGGGGTCCAGTTGTTAAAAAAGTGAATATTGTTGTGCAGCTATACGGTGTTCGTGACCTGAACCACAACATATGATCTACTCACTTATCTATTATTTTCCATCTCTCACCTCCTGGGTTTGCTCATTTTAGTCATTATTCTGTCCTAAGTACTTTTCCCAATTTATTCATCATTTGTCTTTTTTAAAATCTTGCGTAGTTGCAAGTGGAAGGGTTATGTCAGCTGTGTAGCTAATCACTGGTACTCATTCCAGTTCCGTTTCTATTCCATTTCTGAAATCTTAGTTCAGATTCCCCATTTTTTGCGCCTCAAGTAATCCGTAGAAGAGACATAGTTCTCAGCATTCATAACGAGGCACTGTCAGTAATGTTTTCACCCTTAATTTATACGACGTTGAACGAAAGTGGGCAAGACACAAGCTGGATAAACACGGATTTCTGTGAGCTGCCTGTAAACGAAAATACTGGATTGAATTTTCGCATTTCTGAGAATTTATTGCTGTGGATTTGTAGAATAATAGATATCATTTGTCAGCTTTGTAGACGGACACTCTTTATAAATTCGTTAGTGATTGGTATCCAATCATACGACTTATTTTTAGCACAGACCCTGTCTACCTATATCATTTTATGATTTTATCAAAAGTAATATCGAATTCGCAATGAGAGCTGCTCAATGACGTCACGTCAAAAGTCGACCTGTTTTGTCACTAGTTTTTCGATGCCGTAGTTTGCAAAGCCACGTCCTTCTGCTCTGTAGCAGGCGTGGAACGCCCTCATTAAAATAGCGCCGCGTTGGTTTCCACAGAGCACGTTGTTAACCTCTCGTAGAACTTCGTATGCTAGACTCGCCCATTCTATTGCGTGGCGCATCCTGACGACCCACGTACGTTGGCATCTTTCATTTTCTGCTTCTGAAGTTGTCTAATGTCCGTGGTCACAATTACGGAATACAAGTATCTATGCGTAGCGCATACAAGTCTCTAACATCAAACGATAGTCACGTGACACAGCTATGAGACTATTATGTACATTTTTCGCGAAAATGTAAACTTTGAGTCTGCGTTTGTCTGTTCTTGCGAAGGTGCTGAATCGTCTGGCTAAAAATACATTAAAGAAGGAAAAGCTATTTTTCGTTGTTAATTACCACAAACGAATATGTGGCATTTGATATGTTGATTAATATCGAGACACAGTGTAATGAAGCGATGAAATTGTAGGGAAATTAGTTGCTGAATGACAAGGTGTGGATTTCTTCAAAACGTTTCCACTGTTAAGAGACTATTTCAAGTAACACGTAAATATTTGCTTAAATGATTCCTTTCCTTAACAAAATTAAATGTTTTCCTCTGGGCTGACTGACTGGGCTGACTGACGTCAGAAAAACATTCATTCCGTGGTAATATTTGTCTTCATGTTAGTCAAAAATAATAATTATGTAACGTTTACTGTGATAACTGTACCGAAATTTAAAATTCTATGTTAATATTTGTAATAGTGTAATTGGGATATAATATTCTTCATCATGTTCCACATAGCAGATGGAGAAAGAGGAGCTTTTCGTAATCCTTTCAGCCAGTGATATCCTCAAAGTGCAGCTGCAGCATTACTGCTGGTTTGATAATAAAGCTTCGCCAATAATGCCCTGCTCCTTTTGTCCAGGTGCACTGCGAATGGTCAAGTGTGTGTGAGACTATGAATCACGATGACTGATTGCGGCACCTGGCCTCCATTGTTGTAATTGGATTGTGCAGATGTGAAGCATTGAAATCATGCACCTCATACTCTCGACATTAATGATACCAAGTGCAGTACTCGTACAGTAATTAATTTACGAGCTATAATGTGTTAAGTAGCGAAAGTTCAATTATAACAACGAGGTATAAAGGAATTGATATTTAGTTCGTGTTCGTTGTATTTTTATTTAAGCTCTTACCTGAAGGGTGGAATTTTGTACCGCTGACAGCCCACAATCAACGACATAATACATGTATGAGGCGAAGGGAGTGAAATAATAATTTTCGTTGTTGTGGTCTTCAGTCCAGAGACTGGTTTGGTGCAGCTCTCCATGCTACTCTCTCCAGTGCAGGTTTCTTCATCTCCCAGTACCTACGGCAACTTATATCCTTCTGAATCTGCTTACTGTATTAATCTCTTGGTCCCGCTCTACGATTTTTACCCTCCACACTGTCCTCCAATACTAAATTGGTGATCCCTTGATGCCTCAGAACATGCCCTACAAACCGATTCCTTCTTCTAGTCAAGGTGTGCCACAAATTTCTCTTCTCCCTAATTCTATTCAATACCTCCTCATCAGTTATGTGATAAACCCATCTAATTTCAGCATTCTTATGTAGCACCACATTTCGAAAGCTTTTATTCTCTTCTTGTCCAAATTATTTATCGTCCACGTTTCACGTCCATACATGGCCACACACCATACAAATACTTACAGAAACCAATTCAAAATGGCTCTGAGCACTATGAGACTAAACATCTGTGGTCATCAGTACTCTAGAACTTAGAACTACTTAAACCTAACTAACCTAAGGACATCACACACATCCATGCCCGAGGCAGGATTCGAACCTGCGACCGTAGCAGTCGCGCGGTTCCGGACTGCGCGCCTAGAACCGAAGGACCACCGTGGCCGGCACAGAAACCACTTCCTGAAACTTACATCTATATTCGATGTTAACAAGCTTCTCTTCTTCAGAAACGCTTTGCTCGCCATTGGCTGCCTACATTTTATATCCTCTCTACTTCGACCGTTATCGGTTATTTTGCTCCCCAAATAGCAAAACGCATTTACTATATTAAGCGTCTCATTTCCTAATCTAATTCCCTGAGCATCACCCGATTTCATTCGACTACATTCCATTATCCTCGTTTTGCTTTTGTTGATGTTTATCTTATATCCTCCTTTCAAGACACTGTCCATTCCGTTCAGCTGCTCTTCCAGGTCTTTTGCTGTTCTGTCAGAATTACAATGTCATCGGCGGACCTCAAAGTTTTTATTTCTTCTCCACGGATTTTAATTCCTACTCCTCATTTTTCTTTTGTTTTCTTTACTGCTTGGTCAATATACAGATTGAATAACATCGTTGATAGTCTACAACCCTTTCTCACTTCCTTCCCAACCATTGCTTCCCTCGACTCTTATAACTGCCATCTGGTTTCTGTACAAACTGTAAATAGCCTTTCACTCCTTGTGTTTTACCCCTGCCACCCTCAGAATTGGGAAGAGAGTATTCCAGATATCGCTGTCAAAAGCTTTCTCTACGTCTACAAATGCTAGAAACGTAGGTTTGCCTATCCTTAATCTATTTTCTGAGATAAGTCGTAGGGTCAGCATTGCCTCACGTATTCCACCATTTCTACGGATTTCTAACTAATCTTCCCCGAGGTCGACATCTACCAGTTTTTCCATTCTCCTGTAAGGATTTCGGGTTAGTATTTTGCAGCCCTGGCTTATTAAACTGATAGTTCGGTAATTTTCACATCTTTCAACACCTGCCTTCTTTGGGATTGGAATTATTATATTCTTCTTGAAGTCTGAGGGTATTTCGCCTGTCTCATACATCTCGCTCACCAGATGGTAGAGTTTTGTCAGGACTGTCTCTCCCAAGGCCGTCAGTAGTTCTAATGGAATGTTGTCTACTCCTTGTTTCGACTCAGGTCTTTCAGTGCTCTGTCAAACCCTTCACGCAGTATCATATCTCCCATTTCATATACATCCTCTTCCATTTCCATAATATTGTTCTCAAGTAGATCACCCTTGCACAGACCCTTTATATACTCCTTCCAACTTTCTGCTTTCTCTTCTTTGTTCAGTACTGGATTTCCATCTGAGCTCTTGATATTCATACAAGTGGCTCTCTTTCCTCCAAAAGTCTCTTTAATTTTGCTGTAGGCAGTATCTATCTTACCTCTAGTGAGATATGCATCTACACTCTTACATTTGTCCTCTAGCCATCCCTGCTTAGCCATTTTGCACTTCCTGTCGATATCATTTTTGAGACGTTGGCCTTTATTTTTGCCTGCTCCATTTACTGCATTTTTATATTTTCTTCTTTCATCAATTAAATTCAATATTTCTTCTGTTACCAAAGTATTTGTACTATCCCTTGTCTTTTTATCTACTTGATCCTCTGCTACCTTCACTATTCAATCTCTCAAAGCTACTCATTCTTCTTCTAGTGTATTTCTTTCTGCCTTTCTTGTCAGTTGTTCCCTTATGCTCCGCTTGAAACTCTATACAACCTGTGGTTTAGTCAGTTTATCCAGGTTCCATCTCTATAAATTCCCAACGTTTTGCAGTTTCTTCAGTTTTAATCTACAATTCATAACCAATAGATTGTGGTCAGAGGACACATCTACCCCTGGAAATGTCTTATAAATTAAAACCTGGTTCCTAAATATCTGTCCTACCATTATATAATCTACTGAAAACTGTCAGTATCTCCAGGCTTCTTGCATCTATACAATCTTCTTTTATGATTCTTGAACCAAGTCTTATCTATGATTAAGTTACGGTGTGTGCAAAATTCCACCAGGAGGCTTCCTCTTTCATTTCTTCCTCCCAATCCATATTCACCTACTACGTTTCCCTCTCTTCCTTTTCTTACTATCGCATTCCAGTCACCCATGACTATTAAATTTTCGTCTCCCTTCACTATCTGAATAATTTCTTTTATCTCATCATACATTTCTTCAATTTCTTCGTAAACTGCAGAGCTAGTTGGCATATAAACATGTACTACTGCAGTAGGCGTGTACTTCGTGTCTACAATAATGCTCTCACTATGCTGCTTGTAGTAGCTTACCCGCACTCCTATTTTTTTAATTATTAAACCTACTCCTGCTTTAAGGAAACAAAAATTGGCTTCAACTCTTCAGACAGCTGGCCTCCTAGGTCCCTGCCTGGGGGGTCAGCCACGCTGAGATAGCGCTGTGGCGATGCGACGACCAACCGCCCGCCACCTGCCCCGACAGCGACTGCGGCTGCGGCGGCGCCGTTTCGGCCACCAGTGGGGCGTTGCAGGCCGCCATTACGAGGCGGGATGGCGTGTCCCACGCGGCTGTGTCCACATAATAGCCGGCCGAGGAGCGGATTACAGCGAGCGCGACGCAATTAATGCGCCGCAGCTGGTGCAGCGCGCAGCAGCTAATACGGAATTCATGGCGGGGAAAGGAATCGCGGCCGCGCGGCCTCTGTGCCGGAAGCGTTAGCGTTGGCGCCAGCGGCGGCTCGCGAGGGGCGTGCAACTGGCGCGAGTCACGAACGGCGGCTGCAGCAGTGGCACGGCGCAATCGCGCGGACACAACGGCGCCGTCACTCGCTTTACTCCAATGAGGCGCGTCCGCTGCTGATTGTTACTTACTGAGTGGTAACACGATGGCTGCCGACTGCGGGCTGTTCCTTGTGCACGCAGCCGATCTGCGCTGTGGCGTTTAAACACTCGAAGCGCTCCGGACGGTGTTCCGTTGTAATGTCAGGCTCAGATGGTGATTGCAGTGTCGCTTCTTGCTGCGACGTGTTTCTGTCGTAACTGCTGTACAAGCCTTGATGCTTTTGAATCGTCTACGCTCAGTACTGCAAGTGCGCCGGCAATAACAACGGGCATGTTATGCCGTGCTGTTGTATCACGGTAACGGACAACGGCTTTGCCGCAGTGGAAACACCGGTTCGCGTGAGATCACCGGCGTTAAGCGCTGTTAGGCGTGGCCGGCACTTGGATGGGTGACCATCCAGCTGCCACGTGCTGTTGCAATTTTTCAGTGGCACGAAGCCTCGTTATGCCAGTTGAGGAGCTACTCGACCGAATAGTAGCGGCTTCGGTGAAGAATACCACCTTAAGACCGGGAGAGCGGTGTGCTGAACCCACGCCCCCTTATCCGCATCCTCCTCGGAGGAAGACACGGCGATCGGATGGTCCCAGTAGGCCACTCGTGGCATAAAGACGGTGTGTTTTTTTTAAACACAATAACAGAGTTACTTAGAAGCTGACAGCTACTGGCGGGCTAGTCTTTCTTTAACGCATGACCAGATGTTTTCAACTGGTGAGAGGTCTGAGAACGTGCTAGCTAGGATAACCCTCGAACATCCACTGTATTGCGGTGTACCACTTCAGCAAGGACAGCAGATTGTCTCCCATCGTCTTGTTGAAGCATTTACATCACGTAGACCTCTGAGATAGGTAGAGCCAATATCACAAATGTACATCTGCTATCCAAGAAAACCACTACATAAACGAAATGTGCTTGAGTCGTAAATCTCACAGGTTACAATACCACCATCGCCCACAACACGGCAGTTGCTGCACCCAAGAGAAATCAGGGCTCGCACGGAAAAATTTAAGTGCTCGTTTTTCCCGCGTGCCATTCGAGAGTGGTACGGTAGAGAGACAGCATAAAAGTGGTTCATTGAAACCGCTGCCAGGCACTTTATTGTGAATAGCCGAGTGCCGACTGTGTGTGGCCGAGCGGTTGTAGGTGCTACAGTCTTGAACCGCGCATCCGCTACGGTCACAATTTCGAATCCTGTCTCGGTCATGGATGTGTGTGATGTCCTTAGGTTAGTTAGGTTTAAGTAGTTCTAAGTTATAGGGAACTGTTGACCTCAGCAGTTAAGTCCCATAGTGCTCAGAGCCATTTAAACCATCTGAATCAGATTTATTATTAGACAAAATGTTACTCTTTACTGCATAACTTGAAAGTAACTATTTGAATAGCAGAGTAATCACGTAGAAGCAGATGTAGATATGACGATGAAAATTGCAAGCAAGTACCATTCCTCGGCGGGTTCTGCACACGCAGCTATTTGCACGGGGCCGTTCAGATCCTGTACAGAGATGGATGTGGTCCTCCTGAAACCATAGATCCCATATACTCATGACAGTCGGGGACTTCCCACCAACGTGAGCAGTAATAGCGGTAAAGGGGAGCCAGATGGGACATGGTCCTTGTCCTTTTTTAATTAATCAACAGCCGAATGCAATTTACTAAATAGAAACCCACTGTTTAATTTCTCATTCCTTCTTTGTACGGTTGCAATGAGATGCTTTGAAACCTATCTGATACTATGTTGGCAGTAACTAAGTAGGCTGTTGTTGTTTGCTTCTACTAATTAGTGAATACAAAGGTCGTCAGATACCTGAGCATTAAGGAATAATACAAAATAAAGGAATATATCCTATGGCATTTAGGCTTACTAGAAACTATCAGTTGATACATACAGGGGAGGCTAGCGAGCAAGTCATGGTGGCTCAGTATTCGCTTTACCAAACGTAGAGTTCAGAATCACGATAGAATTGAAATGATAAAACCCTTTCGCATGCCATGGGGAATATAGTTCTCACAAAATGTACTTCTTTCCAGCGTTTAAAGGAATACGTGTTACCACTTCTGTACGCTCCTGGCATCTAGTGGCTGTCCGCTGCTCCAGATGTAGTTTCTGTTTGTTGTGAAATCTAACCTTCAGGACTTGTGGGAAGTATACAGGGTGTTACAAAAAGGTACGGCCAAACTTTCAGGAAACATTCCTCACACACAAATAAAGAAAAGATGTTATGTGAACATGTGTCCGGAAACTCTTAATTTTCATGTTAGGGCTCATTTTAGTTTGGTCAGTATGTACTGTACTTCCTCGATTCACCGCCAGTTGGCCCAATTGAAGGAAGGTAATGTTGACTTCGGTGATTGTGTTGACATGCGACTCGTTGCTCTACAGTACTAGCATCAAGCACATCAGTACGTAGCATCAAAAGGTTAGTGTTCATCACGAACGTGGTTTTGCAGTCAGTGCAATGTTTACAAATGCGGAGTTGGCAGATTCCCATTTTATGTATGGATTAGCACGGGGCAATAGCCGTGGAGCGGTACGTTTGTATCGAAACAGATTTCCAGAACGAAGGTGTCCCGACAGGAAGACGTTCGAAGCAATTGATCGACGTCTTAAGGAGCACGGAACATTCCAGCCTATGGCTCGCGACTGGGGAAGACCTAGAACGACGAGGACACCTGCAATGGACAAGGCGATTTTTCGTGCAGTTGACGATAACCCTAATGTCAGCGTCAGAGAAGTTGCTGCTGTACAGGGTAACGTTGACCACGTCACTGCATGGAAAGTGCTACGGGAGAACGGGTTGTTTCCGTACCTTGTACAGCGTGTGTGCAGGCACTATCAGCAACTGATCGGCCTCCACGGGTACACTTCTGCGAATGGTTCATCCAACAATGTGTCAATCCTCATTACAGTGCAAATGTTCTTTTTACGGATGAGGCTTCATTCCAACGTGATCAAATTGTAAATTTTCACAATCAACATGTGCGGACTGACGAGAATCCGCACGCAATTGTGCAATCACGTCATCAACACAGATTTTCTGTGAACGTTTGGGCAGGCATTGTTGGTGATGTCTTAACTGGGCCCCATGTTCTTCCACCTACGCACAATGGAGCACGTTATCATGATTTCATACTGGATATTCTACCTGTGCTGCTAGAACATGTGCTTTTACAAGTACGACACAACATTTTGGTTCATGCACGATGGAGCTCCTGCACATTTCAGTCGAAGTGCTCGTACGCTTCTCAACAACAGATTCGGTGACCGATGGATTGATAGAGGCGGACCAATTCCATGGCCTCCACACTCTCCTGACCGCAACCCTCTTGACTTTAATTTATGGGGGCATTTGAAAGCTCTTGTCTACGCAACCCCGGTACCAAGTGTAAAGACTCTTCATGCTAGTGCCGGCCGCAGTGGTTGAGTGGTTCTAGGTGCTACAGTCTGGAACCGTGCGACCGCTACGGTCGCAAGTTCGAATCCTGCCTCGGGCATGGATGTGTGTGATATCCTTAGGTTAGTTAGGTTTAAGTAGTTCTAAGTTCTAGGGGACTGATGACCTCAGAAGTTAAGTCCCATAGTGCTCAGAGCCATTTGAACATTCGTGCTCGTATTGTCGACGGCTGTGATACAATACGCCATTCTCCAAGGCTGCATCAGCACATTAGGGATTCCATGCGACGGAGGGTGGATGCATGTATCCTCGCTAACGGAGGGCATGTTAAACATTTCCTGTAACAAAGTGTTTGAAGTTACGCTGGTAAGTTCTGTTGCTGTCCATTCCATGATTAATGTGATTTGAAGAGAATTAATAAAATGAGCTCTAACATGGAAAGTAAGCGTTTCCGGACACTTGTCCACATAACATATTTTCTTTCTTTGTGTTGTAATAGTTCTTGGGAACCATGGTTACCACCATAGTAGTTTCCGGAAGGCGCTTGAGAAGTATACTTACCATAAAAATAATCTGTCATTTGTGGTCCTTGGGAAGCATATTTGCCATCAACTTAGGGGCATCCCAGAGCGTCCAGTAATACGTATTACAACCTCTGTCTATGCCTAACATCTTGTGTTAGCACACTGCAACAGATACATGAAAGCTGCTGCAACAATCAGTTTCTGTTTGTCGTGCTACCAACTGTTGTAGCGACACATTGCTTCACTTCTGCAATATACATTATTGTGACCGGTATCAGGTCATACCTCCACTAAGTGATAAACTTTCTAGGATTGTTTGCAGATTGTTGTAATAAACTTTAATATCAGTCGTGTGACGAGGGCCTCCCGTCGGGTAGACCACTCGTCTGGTGCAAGTCTTTTGGGGCGACGCCACTTCGGAGCCTTGCGCACGATGAGGATGAAATGTTGATGATGAAGACTACACAAACGCACAGTCCATGAGCGGAGAAAATCTCCAACCCAGCCGCGAATCGTACCCGTGCCCCGCTGTCTTCTCAGCTACGGTGGCGAACTAGATTCTACTGAAAAGAGCTAATTACGAGGATGCAATTGTTTCTGCTCTGGTTACAGTCTCACTGAAATTACTGGTGGAAACGAATCTTAACCGACTTTGAATCACAGCAGGTGTATGTGTCGGTCAATGTGCAAGTTGAAACACGCCAGCATCTTCCCATGTTACTTTCATTGATATATGACTTAGTCGTTTGTTGTCATGTTTTATTTTAATGTTGGTTGCATTGGGAATTAAGTGAGGAGTGCTGACCCAGGTGGCCATTTATAAAACATGCAAAAGTAAAGAAAACAATGGCACATCTCTTTCCAGGAGGTAGATTATATTCACATACACTTAGCACGTGATAAGAGCCAATGAACAGTTTAGAAAAGCAAAAAGATATGAGAGGGATATGACAGATCTCTCTCAGCTGATCGGTTGCAATCCAAAGATGCATCAGGTCGTCACTTTTTACCAGTTTGGCATTTGTTAGATGCTGCCTTCTTGATGCTGCTACTTTAATGGAGATCAGTTTCCTTGATGACGCTTTGTCTCTTATTGATCTCGTGATGAGGTTCTGAACAACACATCGCAAGAAATATGCTTTCCATACAAACAGTAAGGCCTAATTTCAGAATATAATCTATGACAGATACGCCCTGCAAATATCGGGTGCATGAAAAAATGTTTCTTCTCACGAAAATCATTGAGTTTCAACATGAGCTCCTTTAATTCTGCAATGGCTATCCGGTCAACAATCGATTCACGTAATGGTAGGCAAAAATTAAGTGCCGGATCAGACTGCAGATTTGGGGGCGTGCCTCTGAGCGTTCTATCCGTAGATCCACGTTTGTGTTGGTAATCTCCATGGCTACATCCTTCATCTGCATTCCCTGTCGACGGATATGATAACCGGAGTTTAACGAAGAAACGAATAGCTTTAGATGTGAAACATTTGCCGGCTGGAGTGGCCGTGCGGTTCTAGGCGCTACAGTCTGGAGCCGAGCGACCGCTACGGTCGCAGGTTCGAATCCTGCCTCGGGTATGGATGTTTGTGATGTCCTTAGGTTAGTTGGGTTTAATTAGTTCTAAGTTCTAGGTGACTGATGAACTTAGAAATTAAATCGCATAGTGCTCAGAGCCATTCGTGAAACATTTACCAGAAACTCTTATTTTTTGATGTGGGATGGCATCTCACCTTTCTTGCACTAGCTAAAAGAACGTTTAAGTAATAATGTTTCCGTAAATATAGTGAAATTCGTAGGTTTACAGTAAGTGGTAGTGGAGTAGCGAGTGATGATTGTTCCTTTCAGTGGCATTATCTGCAAGCACGAGGAGAAATCCAAATACTACCAATACTTTTCGCCACATAGACGTCAAAGTTACGAGACCACGGAGTGTTGTTCAGTCAGCTTGTGGCATTTATGCTCTTTTTTCTGCTCACGTAGGTTTATGTTTTATCATATAGTGCATAAGGGCTCGGGCTATTGCGAGTTAACAAGCTCACAGACGGCCGGAGAGCTAACGACGAGCCCAAGTCGTGCAGAAGTTTTCACAGAGAGAGAGAGCTGTGATTCACCCGTTAGCATTGGCGCCTAGTGCATAGCTTTCGTAATTTATATTAATCTTTGAGCGTTTTTTTTTTTTTGTGTAGAGTTCAGCTAGGCTGACTGCCATATCCACGCTGCTGGATTTCTAACTGTGATTTCAGTAGCTCCAAGATTAAAGACTTCACTTAAGGACATTTATCATTGATGAACTTAACACACAAATGGTGAGGGCATCCTGAGCGGACAGGACCAAAACAGTAGGCTACCTCACTTACACTGTCTACAACACTCTTTCAGAGAGGCAATATGTGCACGCAGTGAATGTAGTACACCACGTACTTCATGACAAGCTTTCAATGTGGTAGAATGTGTGCATTACCGCATTTACTATCATGTACTTAACAGTGGGGCTAAGTGAAGTTTAAACCAATGTCGGAATATACGACAATATCGTATTTGTAAAGTGTCTGTGATTAGCATTCCGAGAGGCAATATGCGTGTGCAGAGGAACTGGACTGTAAGTTAAAACTGCCTCGGGAACATTCTTGTGCTGTTTCTGTATATCGACAGAGTAGCGTAATGACTGTTATGACGTACTACTTCAGTCTCTGATAGCTTATAATTAGAGTCCACAATGTGTTACGCAAGCTTTGATGTTAGACTGTGCTCTTACCAAATGAACGGTACATCTCGTATCCTGATTTTGGGATACAAATAATAAAATTCATGTGACTTCACAATATTTTGAACATTTACTGTCGTAGTGGTAAGTATTCCCACACGCTACTCCAAAGATTCATTGTTTAATGCATGCAAGTTAGAACCTCCGGCCTATGGATAATAAATCCAGTGAGAACCACGACATAGACATACAAGGTAGCATGCGTTGCCCAAATCTTACTAGGAGATGATTTGGGGGATATGCTGGAGCTACTTAGCGTAGCTCTCCACATCCTACAGTTAGCAAAGAACAACTTGCGCAGTTAGAGTGTTCGAGTAATACAGTAATGTGTCCTGGTGGAAACATTCCACACCTTGTCTTAATTAGTTAGTTAGGAAGGCGAAGGAACCACGACCAGTTGTGCAGGCTGTACTCAGATAACATAAGAGACTAAGGGATTTAGCTTGGCAGACGCGCGTGTCGGTGCTTAATTATCTTGCTTTCAAGACTGATGATATTAATTTGAGTATTATTCCACATTTTCTTCGTGTCAATTTGTCTTCATGTGTGTCTTACAGGGCGAATAGTCAGCAGCGTCCATATTTTTTACTGTGTATAGTGAAGCAATGTGTTTAGGAAACAGTAATAAAATAATTTATCAAATGTTTTAATTATAGACTAGTAGAATGATAAACTATTTCATTGTTTATTTGTTTTCCTTTCTGAACATTTTATTCGGTTGTTTTCTTTAGTTATGATCCTAACAACGGGGATCAAACCGGCTAGCACTTCTCAGCAAGCCGGCCACAGTGGCCGTGCGTTTCTACGCAACACAGTCTAGAACCGAACGACCGCTACGGTCGCAGGTTCGAATCCTGCCTCGGGCATGGATGTGTGTGGTGTCCTTAGGTTAGTTAGGTTTAAGTAGTTCTAAGTTCTAGGCGACTGATGACCTCAGAAGTTAAGTCGCATAGTGCTCAGAGCCACTTGAACTCTTTGAACCAGTTCTCAGCACCATCTGACGCATTTCCTATTTTAAAAATAATTTTCTGTTCTTCTTGGCTGCTGACATACTTGTATCATGTGACTGTAAATCGGCCATGTCAGGCGCATCGGAAGGGGCTGCTATATGAGCGACGACAGGCGGCACTAGAAGACGCAGTGTAGATGCAAAACTCTTCGTCGAAGGTTCCTCTCCACAATCGAAATTCAGGGTAGTTGCCTGAAATCTATCGACCTCGTCCAATGCAGCTTCCAGTTGTTCCCGAACAGTAGCCAATTCCCTACACACGAGTAAATGTACGAGGTGCATTCAAGTTCTAAGGCCTCCGATTTTTTTTTCTAATTAACTACTCACCCGAAACCGATGAAACTGGCGTTACTTCTCGACGTAATCGCCCTGCAGACGTACATACTTTTCACCACGCTGACGCCATGATTCCATGGCAGCGGCGAAGGCTTCTTTAGGAGTCTGTTTTAACCACTGGCATATCGCTGAGGCAATAGCAGCACGGCTGGTGAATGTGCGGCCACGGAGAATATCTTGCATTGTTGGAAAAAGCCAAAAGTCACTAGGAGCCAGGTCAGGTGAGTAGCGAGCATGAGGAATCACTCCAAAGTTGTTATCACGAAGAAACTGTTGCGTAACGTTAGCTCGATGTGCGGGTGCGTTGTCTTGGTGAAACAGCACACGTGCAGCCCTTCCCGGACGTTTTTGTTGCAGTGCAGGAAGGTATTTGTTCTTCAAAACATTTTCGTAGGATGCACCTGTTACCGTAGTACCCTTTGGAACGCAATGGGTAAGGATTATGCTCTCGCTGTCCCAGAACATGGACACCATCATTTTTTCAGCACTAGCTGTTACCCGAAATTATTTTGATGGCGGTGAATCTGTGTGCTTCCATTGAGCTGACTGGCGCATTGTTTCTGGATTGAAAAATAGCATCCACGTCTCATCCACTGTCACAACCGACGAAAAGAAAGTCTCATTCATGCTGTCGTTGCACGTCAACATTGCTTCCAAACATGCCACACGGGCAGCCATGTGGTCGTCCGTCAGCATTCGTGGCAACCACCTGGATGAGACTTTTCGCATTTTCAGGTCGTCATGCAGGATTGTGTGCACAGAAATGCCAACTCTGGAGGCGATCTGTTCAACAGTCATTCGGCGATCCCCAAAAACAATTCTCTCCACTTTCTCGATCATGTTGTCAGACCGGCTTGTGCGAGCCTGAGGTTGTTGCTATTTGTCGTCACACGATGTTCTGCCTTCATTAAACTGTCGCACCCACGAACGCACTTTCGACACATCTCCATCACCACATGTCTCCTTCAACTGTCGATGAATTTCAATTGGTTTCACACCACGCAAATTCAGAAAACGAATGATTGCACCCTGTTCTAGTGATGAAAACGTCGCTATTTTAAGTATTTAAAACAGTTCACTTTCTCGCCGCTGGCGGTAATATTCCATCTGCCGAACGGTGCTGCCATCTCTGGGACGTATTGACAATGAACGCGGCCTCATTTTAAAACAATGCGCATGCCTCATTTTAAAACAATGCGCATGTTTCTATCTCTTTCCAGTCCGGAGAAAAAAATCGGAGGCCTTAGAACTTGAATGCACCTCGTATACTACAGGCATAGCCTCTACGCATTTTACGTGCTTTTAATTACTGATCACTCGTTACGGACTGGAGCACTATTAAATATTTGTTAGGGAAACGAAAAAGCATGTCTCAATGTAGACAATAAACAAACGGCTACTGCTCACATCTACGGAGTATCCCGTGGCACAACGACTAGACTAGGCATTGTACGTGTCTAAACCAAGTACTTCTTAAGTTAAAGGAATGCAGCGGGGTGACTTCGTAGACAACCGCCGATATTTCTGCAAGTGGCCATACGGTCAGCTTCAAGGCAAATCTGCAGGAAAAAAAGTACTGAGTAAGGAAATTTAAGACCTCCGTTTGCAGAGCACTTCCACAAGGATAGCGAACACCCCCCCCCCCCCCCCCCCACACACACACACACACGCACGCGCGCGCGCTAGCGCCACCACACTACCAGAGATGACACACGCGAGAAGTTATCGATGCTGAAAATTACTAAACAACGAGTGAGGTAGCGTTTAGTCTGTCCTCCTGTTTTATAACAAGGGAGAAAGCAGGATTCCACACAGAATTTAATCAAAGACCTCCACCTCTATTTACTTGATAATGTAATTTTAACTACTTTCTTACTAAAACTAACCCAATAAGTGGGAGTGCATGCCAGAATATCCGTGTTTTATATTCCATAGGTAAGTGGTGTCACAAGAATGTACTACAATTGTTGATTTCCTCGGTTGTTGTAATTGCATGTGACTTTTATGCAAGGAATACGATACACTGTCGCCTTACACAAAACCAAGGTCATAATTAATAGAACCTTAAAGGACTCTATTCTTACATGGAGGTCAGAAAACACATTTCACATCACATTCTTTCCGCAAAATACGCCCAGTCTCTTTGGAGACACTGCCTGCATAATGCAGAAAAACTATGCACTTCGGTGCCCACTTGATGTTACCATAACTCAACCGGTGCACAGTCACTCGCTAGTGCAACACATGTCTCATCTGTTTCGTCCTGTATTCAGTCTGACGAAAAGTGACCAAGAATTGGGGTAACTCAACTGACAAACAAAATGGTTCAAATGGCTCTGAGCACTATAGGACTTAACATCTATGGTCATCAGTCCCCTAGAACTTAGAACGACTTAAACCTAACTAACCTAAGGACAGCACACAACACCCAGCCATCACGAGGCAGAGAAAATCCCTGACCCCGCCGGGAATCGATCCCGAGAACCCGAGCGCGGGAAGCGAGAACGCTACCGCACGACCACGAGATGCGGGCAACTAACAAACAATCAGTGTCTGAAATGGATTGAGCACTATGAATCAAGGTACGAAGTAGCCCTTCACACTAAGCCAGACAGTGACAACAATCAGCGTGTAGACAGAAGTCAGCCTGAGTAGGCTCCCTATAAACGGCATGTTCAAACGTACCACCGACCTTTCTCCTGACAAGCAGATCAAAGAAGAGAAGATTAGCCATCCTCTTCCACCTACATCATAGGTTTTGTAATAGGTCATTCAAATTCTGATTGACTCGAAGCCAAACAACAAAAGTATCGTCTACATGTCTGAAAAAACGCCCATCGTTCAAAGTTGCCGATTCCAAGGCACGTTCCTCCCAGTCTTTGTCATTGAACAGAAAAAAGCACTCCGACATCTGGCCACAAGTGGCCCATCGGGACCATCCGACCGCCGTGTCATCCTCAGTGGATGATAGGGATAGGAGGGGCGTGTGGTCAGCACACCACTCTCCAGGTCGTTACGATGGTTTTCTTTGACCGGAGCCGCTACTATTCGGTCGAGTAGCTCCTCAATTAGCATCACGAGGCTGAGTGCACCCCAAAAAATGGCAACAACACATGGCGGCCCGGATGGTCACCCATCCAAGTGCCGGCTACACCCGACACTGCTTAACTTCGGTGATCTGACGGGAATAGAGGGTAACTAGAAATAAGATGTCGAAATAGGTTCGTTCATTGAACATCAAACGTAACCTCAATTAATTGTAACATATCAGACATAAGATAACGAGTGAAGAGAGAGACCATATCAAACTTGTAACTCTTCAGGCTTTCCCGGTGATATCTTGACATATGGAATAATCGGGTCTAGTGCCGGATGTTTGCGTCGCTCTGGCGCAATATTTCGACCACGTAACTCGTTGCCTTCTTCAGGTGCTACCTGAGACTGCCGTATTGGAGCATCTTGTCCAGTATTTATGCCCATACACCTGCTGTGATTCAAAGTCGGTTAAGTTTCGTTTCCACCAGTAACTTCAGTGAGAGTGTAAACAGAGCAGAAAAAATTGCAGTCATCCTCGTAATTAGCTCTTTTGAATAGAATCTAGTTCGCCACCGTAGCTGCGTAGACAGCGGGGCATGGGTACGATTCCCAGATGGGTTGGAGATGAGGATGAAATGTTGATGATGAAGACTACACAAACGCACAGTCCCACACTGACCAACGAATTGGCTCAACAGAGTAACAAGGTGTTTTTCTACATGACATCAGTGGGACATATTTATTCAATATGGCTGCGGTCCCTAGAGATCCCTCACCTCCTCTCCCTGGGGTTATATGTGGATATATCACATGACATCACCACGTCCACTCCACCGTCTCCTCCACTTGCCCTCTTATGACGCCACAGGACAAAGGGGGAACTGGAGCAATTGTGATATCAAAAACGACTAGACATAGTCCATTTGCACTAGCCTATCAATTTCATTGTTTGACAATTTACAGACTCAAGTAGATCCCTTAAAACACTTACAGTCACCTTATGCTTAGTCTTTTTGTAATAAAGCGTATATAAGGTCTACAGATTAGAGAGTCACACACATGCATTTAGCAAATCTAGTAATTAAATTTCCACCAGAAGGGACCTTAGTGCTAAATATATTTGAGGTCTTGTATCTACCACTTTTTGAGAACACAAGCACACTCGCCAACCTCAGTTTTTTTTTTTTTTTTTACTACTAAACATATCTGGCGAAACAAATACGGTGATCGCACACACACGGGATCGTGGGACGCATGGAGTTTGCCGCGGGAAGCTGTGGACATGCCGGCCACACCGCCACTTGTGTGCCCATCTCCAGGTACCAACACTCCAACCACATCAGATGCTCAGAGGCCTATATTTGTATACCTAGCTTAGTAATGTATGTTGTGGGAAGAGGTATGATATGGATACAACAAGGTAGTGAACTGTAAGTACCTAAAACGTAAAAAAATTTCGGGTTCGCAAACGTTTCGCCACCGATTACTAAATTCTGTCGTTTCCGCCACCAGCACCAGCACTGCATCTAGCTACATTTGGTCCACAACAAAATGTTCTTGTAATACCTCCATCTGATGATGAGCTTGCAGTGGCTCGAAAACATGTCCATGATTGAATAAATCGTTAAAAAAAGCGTCTGGTTGCATATTTATTAGCAGATAAATCGCCATTTTACCTAATCCGAGACGGTGATGCTGCTGTCCATGCACCTCGAATTTAGATTCTTCATGTTATACTAATTATTTTCGAAAACAGAAGAAATTGGGACATACATGAGTTTCCACATCGCTAAAGTATCGCCCTTAGTGTGAAAATCCTGTACGGGAGTATAATATAGGCTATATTTTCTCTAAGTATTTTCCCATCTGATTAAAAAATCTGTTCTTATCAGTGTAATATCTTTTACGTAGTGCATCGCAGGACTAGAATATTGAACTCATTTTTGGCTCGTGACGGGGTGTTACGATTATACTCTACCTCTGTCACAGGATGCCTCCTCACTTTCGAACTCTCTGAAGGTAATCAAATGTCTCATCACCTATGAAGCCAAACAGTAGCATAGAGGAGTCGTAAATATCAAGTTAACACTACGCATCACTTTATAAATTCAGTAATACACCCTATTTTATTACGATGGCCATCTGTAGTTGTGTATGATTACCACTGCAGCTTATGTATTAAATCCGTGGCATTCTCTCACTTGCTTCTACCCGCCTGGTGGTATGTCACTGATATCAAGATGATGACTAATGAATTAAACTGAAAACGAGAGCCTCTTCGCATAGTGAGTAATTTTTTTCCCTGCAGTAAGATTACACTTACCAGATGACTTAAATGGGTATCCCTGGAGGGTAGGCGATGTTCTTTGCGAGAAACACCATTGAGAAAGACATCTGAAGCTGACTACAGAAGGAGTCTACTGCCAACAACGTTCATTTCACGTAAGGACCACGAAGATAAGAGACAAGAAATTAATGCCCATGTGGAGCCGAAAGTTGTCTCTTATTTATTGATAAACTTAAGACGGAACTTCCGTTGGTGATTGCTTCTCCGTAAAAGCCTTCGTATTATCCCTTCATTTTCACACTGCGGATGTATGTAAGAGGTCGTAATATGTTTGCCCACAACACATAGTAGAAGCGCTGTAGAGCTCCCCTTTCGTCAAAGTATCGCTTACTTGCCATCATAAATCTTCCAGTATTCGATTATAGCATTTGAATCCACCTGATTTCGACGAGTAAGAGATGTCCCCCACCAGGTCACAGACCCCTGACAATTCTCTCGGAATCTCAACACGTTCCGACAGCACTGTTCCATCAGTTAGAAGGCTGTCGAGTCCTCCACTCGTCACTGACTACGTAGGAAGCTATGGCAACGAGAAAAGTAGCACACTAACATACAGGATGAAATTTACAACTACTCAGAGTATACGTTGACTGCTCAAAGAAATTCAGAGGTATAGCACCTACATTTCATAGATATCGAATAGTTGTTTATAATTATCCCCATGCATGTGTCCTAATCGCTTGTATCACATTCTTACGATTTAAACCCTAGAAATACGACAGTGTAATGTTGTCAGAGTCTTCGTTGATAGTGTTTCATGAGAAATACATTACCTCGTTTTCAATTTTAGCATACCTCCATAGTATGAATCACAGTACCACAGAGCTACCAGTACACTATCCACTGAAATAGTTTTGATTAAAATAGTAGGAGCATTGAGGCTGAGATATGCTGTTCCTGATTTCAGTCACTCGCTCATTCTAAGATCAACGAAAGTTCATTGCAAGATGGTATACCTACTCCAATTAATTTGAAATTCAAAACATGCTAAAACAGTTATTTGCGAAATAGTGTTGTACTATTTCCAAACGTCTGTAAGGGCTGCTTAAGTAAATATTATGTAGTCGCTTTTTTCCATCCTGATTATCCGAATCCATAAGCTAGTAGTCACCTATAGAAGGGGCTTGCAGTGTCAACAACCTATGGTTTAGATGGATTTTTTATATTGCCTCTGCATCCATACCAATTCCCCCTTGTATACACCATGCTCCTGAATATGCAGTATGGTACAATGCCCCTAGAGTGCATACTCTTCTCCCTGTTAATGTACTGATATATGACATCACCCTTCCATCCAGCTTGTAGTGCATACCTTAAGAAATCAAGCACCCTCGACCACCGTTTCCGATTACATCTACTGTGCAATGTGTTATACTAAAGTAATATGATGCATGTCCATAGGAGGCATCCAGATTTTCTTTTTATCCCTGGAATATACCCCTGTATAGAATCTAGTCACTGCTAGCTTAGTAGGTGTACATGTCACATAGCATTTGTTACTGGATCATATGGAGCTCTATAGCACAGATATTAACAATAATAGTCAGCTGGGGGACGATATGATGTTTCTTTAAGCACATATGTTGACAGAATAGAGATGTATGTCAGTTCCATGCTTTGACAATTATTCATTACAAATCAGCTTGTGTTAAGATCACAGTGTAATAATCGCTGTTATATTAAGAGCAGACCTAAGTGTGATTACTGTAGAAAAAACAAGAAAAGAACGTGTTTTACCAATATTGCTTTATTCTTCATAACGTGTAGTAACAAAATGTAAAAAGTACTTCATAAAATAATAGAATCAACATCGTTGCCTTCGTCGAAAATGCTCTTACTGTAGCTGAAACAGGTCTCTGACACACATCGTATGAGGAAAAGGTCGATCAAAATTTAACACAAGCAGCAATATGTCTGCATGGAAGGAATACTATCCCACTTCTTTCTGGAAGGAACTGCCGCATGGTGTTCTGTTGCTGCTCTCAGAAAATTTTATGTATGTTTAATATTAGCTGCGAACTTTGCAGGAATTGTGGCACCTCTCTTCTGACAGATATTATGCACAAAATCCGCCGGCCGCGGTGGTCTCGCGGTTCTAGGCGCGCAGTCCGGAACCGTGAGACTGCTACGGTCGCAGGTTCGAATCCTGCCTCGGGCATGGATGTGTGTGATGTCCTTAGGTTAGTTAGGTTTAAGTAGTTCTAAGTTCTAGGGGACTGGTGACCACAGCAGTTGAGTCCCATAGTGCTCAGAGCCATTTGAACCATTTTTTTTTTTTTTTGCACAAAATCCCTTCCCCACGCAAGAAGCATAGGCAAGCACTTGGAAAACCACAAAGCATGTTCAATCCACGAGTTATTCGTTTCATCACAACATTTCAACCTTGGAAACACACTGTTTCATCTCCACCATCATTATAAAACAGTCCAGCTTCACTTCATTTGCCAGGACATTACTTAATAACTAAAGACCAACCTTTGACAGATGCTAGCCTCAGATGGTACATTCTATATTGAGTGTGAGTTAACCTAATCTCAGGCACATTACATGTTGCACAGCGTAATGATGCTGAATCAGGAGATGAATGTGGGAGTACCTCCACTGTGCACAGGTTACAAGTAACATGCAAAACAAACAGTTAGACCCACTAATACACCTCCCCTGCACAATCAGACATTACTGTGTTACAAAGCAACCTGCTTTGAAAGCTCGCTTTATATTTAGCCATCTCTAATGAACCAAGATTCTTATATTTCTGTTCATGTGTTCAGAACGTCACTTCTAAACACGTATTCTAAATTTGTATGTAAGTTTAGTAAAGTTGTCAATAACTAGCGCAACTAGTGCACTATGGTACGGTGTAAATTCGGGATAGGATCGGGCCAGAGCTTGTACGTGGATCCACCACATGTCACAGCCCGGAAAGACAAAATTGTTAAGGCTTTCGTGGCCACTTGACAAACTGCCTATTGGCTTCTCTCCCGGGTTCTTCGGCCGACGTTCATCTAATGATATTTCTGACGTTTCGCCAGTAGAGTGGCTGGCATTGTCAAAGCTTCACCCTCCATTGCTGGTGGTGAACTGGAGCCGAGCTCGCGGCCGCAGACTGTATGTACCTGGCGCGCCAACGTCCGAGGGCTTCTCCGCGGTCTTTTCCGGTGCGGTTCTCCTCTTGCTACCTGCGACGGTCGTTTGCTGCAGTACGGGAAGCCAGGATCCGTTTACCTTAAGGCTTTCCTCTTTCTTGTTGAAACTGTTCGCGTGTTTTTGTATTTCTACAGCTACTCTGTACAAGCGCGTGTGATAGTGCCTCTCTACAGCCAGAACTTCCTTACCGGCGAATTTTATTACGTGGTCGGTCTCATTCAGTGCGTGCTCTGCCACGGCCGATTTCTCCACCTGCCCCAACGTGCAATGTCGATTATGCTCTTTGATCCTGGTGTTAATTGATCGTCCAGTCATTCCGACATAAACTTTTCCGCATGTGCATGGTGTACGGTATATTCCCGACATTGCATCGCCGATCTAAGACATTCTTTGATCTTCCTTGTCGGTTTGAAAACGTCTTTACGCTATGTTTGCACAGTATAAGGCCGATTCTGTCCGTCACTCTGAGAATGTATGGCAGAAAAGCCGTACCCGACATTTCTTTTTCTCGCTAATTACTTCGCCGAGTGTTTGACTCTGTTACACTTCTAATATAATCTGTGGAGTACCCATTGCTCCTCAGAACAGTTTACAGGTGCTGCGGCTCACATATTCGCACCGGAAATGACCGCGGAGAAGCCCTCGGACGCTGGCGCGCCAGGTACATATAGTCTGCGGCCGCGAGCTCGGCTCCAGTTCACCACCGGCAATGGAGGGTGAAGCTTTGACAATGCCAGCCACTCGTGTTGACGAAACGTCAGAAAAATCATTAGATGAACCTTGGCCGAAGAACCCGAGACAAAAGCCAATAGGCAGTCATCCCGGAAAGAGTTCGAAATTGGACCCACCGCTTGTTATGACCAGGACAGGGTTCAAAGGTGTGTCCACCACGTGTTAGGATTGGGATAGAGTTCAAAGGTGGATCCACCATGCATTGTAGCCAGGATCAGGTTCGAAGATGAATCTGCGACATGTTGTGCTTGCGTACACATTCCCATTCAGAGAAATGTTGCAACCTAATGCTTTGTTCGGGGTCACAAGAACAAAGGGAGGTCCTTCGGGTGTGTCTGCACATGCATCTGCTTGGAGCTGTACCAGCGCAAGTGGCTTCTGTGGGCAGACTGTCCGGCCCCCATAGTGGTTTCTCTGCATTACGGTGCCATCTTGCAGTCGGCATGGCGGCCGAGTGTGTGGCCATCTGACAGCAATTTGTCTGCAATGTTGCTGTCGGTACAGTGTGGCGATGGCAGTGGGTGGAGGAGGATACCTGTGTAATCACACTAAGTATTTATAAGGAGTTCGACCTAGATCTCTTTGTATACCATCAGGGACAAGCAAGAACAGAGCTGGAAAACCAGTATCCCTACCAATAGGAGGAGGCGAGAGAGGGGAGGCAGTATGATAGGTAGGACTGGTGATAAGCTGGTTAGTCTGTATCTGAACATCAAGGTGAACACACATGCAGCTGCCGCCACGCTCTCCTGGTGAGATCTTTTCGGGTTAGGCGGGCAGCGACAGAAACTGAGGGCAGTTTGGGGCTGCTGTAGGAGAGTTTTAAGCCCCCTGTGGGGGCGGTATTGTGGACGACCGCAGCCGGTTTTCAAAATTTGAAGTGAACATGTAGACACACGATTGGGAAAACAGGGTGCAAAGCATGGGGGCCAGCAGAAAAGGGGAACAGTGGGCAACTGAGTGAGGACGAAGTTATAGGACAATCCAACACCCTCAAAAATAAGTAAAGTGGGTTAGTAAGCTGACTACCTTACATACTTCCTCTCCAGAAGCTCAGCACAAAATGAGTGTAGGGGAAATGGGGCAGGGGAGGAAGGAATTAGAGGATGGGTAGTTAATTGGGGAGATGAAGGACTGGTGGTGGTGATATCATATGATGTTGTCATCACATCTATACCTGGGTGAGGAGCTGGGAGGACTCCCAGGCGAGACAGAGGAGAGCCGCCATCTTGAATAATGTTGGCAACGATGCAGATTGTTGTTCAATGAACATTGCTCCTCTACTTACGATATGTCACAGCACAGACGTTACTCACAATCTTCTTTGTGGGTCTTCATAATGCCATATAAGCTACAGAGGACAGTCCAATACATATTAAGACTCTTTATAGTCTCCTGCGACAAGGGATTTTTCTTAAGGAGGCAGTTAGTCTTCCAACACTTTTTGTGGGGTCAGCACCATTCCTCCAATAAGCTGAATGAGACATTAAATTCTGAATCTTTTGAACGTAATCTTGTCCAGTACAACAGTAGAATTTCCTTTGTCCATAGGTAAAATAATAATATCCAGAGTAGCTGCTGCAGCTGCTGCTGGTTAGCGATCACTCCAAAAATTAGAGTTCTGCACTGCAATATAATATGACGACATTTCACACACGTAAGACAGGAAGTATTCAAAATGTTCAAATGTGTGTGAAATCGTATGGCACTTCACTGCTAAGGTCTGCAGCCCCTGAGCTTACACACTACTTAACCTAAATTATGCTAAGGACAAACACACACACCCATGCCCGAGGGAGGACTCGAACCTCCACCGGGACCAACCGTAAGCATCTCTCTCTCGACACTACACAGAACACTTTGACGTTTGGCGAATCTCGTTTATGACGTTTGGTGGAAAAAGGAGGGGGGGGGGCTCTTTTCCCAAAACGGACATTCTTCCGATTACCTTTACCACTAGTGTGAATCATTTTTTCGTCACTAAAAACTGACTACTTGATAACGTCTTAGTGCAAAACGCTAATAGCGCAGCACACTTTATTTGATGGGGGCCTGGATCAAATGCAATCCGTACGGTTTCACGCACAAGGATCTTGAAAACGGTTATTTGTGGGATCTGAAGCTCCCGCTTTCGATGGGCCTCAGTTGAATGCTCCTCGACCGTGATCAATATTTTGCCCTGACACAGGAGACCGACTAGGTTTTTTGTCTTTGCAAATGCAGTCCCTCTCTTCAGACTATTTGTCCCAAGCATAAATGCAGACTGCTTGGTAGATCCTGGTGAAAGAATGTGCGAAATGCTAGTTGAACAGCAGCTACCGGCCTCTCTTCTGGTAACTGAAGAACACACTAGCTCTTCTGTTGCCATTATCCGTTTTCTCCGTCCGCCCGCGGCCTGCAACAAAGGAATTGGTTCAAATGTCTCTGAGCACTATGGGACTTAACATCTGAGGTCATCAGTCCCATAGAACTTAGAACCACTTAAACCTAACTAACCTAAGGACATAATACACATCCGTGGGTGAGGCAGGATTCAAACCTGCGACCGTAGCAGCAGCTCGGTTCCGAATTGAAGCGTCTAGAACCGCTCGGCCAACGCGGCCGGCACAAAATAATTGCCCCCATACATAAAAAAGCAGGTCCTAGAAATACTCAAGTGACAAGTTAAAATTTGAAGAGAATAAAATTTACCGTTTCATTCTCATAAATTTTTGAATATATTAGGTTCTTGTGTGTTCACCACTCATAATCTGATTCACTCACACGGACCTCAACCTGATCTCAGAGCAGCAGAGGTTAGACAACTTATAACATGTATTATACGAGTAATGCTGCTGTGATGTGAACCTATATGGACACCGATAATGTAATTTTTGGAAAGTTTTGCTATGTGAATACGTGTATCTGAAGATTTAGCCGGATAGACCGGAAACTAATTTGTATAAAGATGTTAAAAATGAGTTTTGCAGCCAGAGGCTAATATATTTGTACTTGCAAATCATCACATGATTGTGTTCGTTCCACGCACTACGATCGAAAGTCAAAATAATCATGAAGGATTTCTGGAAATCTGTTTCGAACTCTGAAGGAGCTTGATCCTTTCTGTCGTTTTTCCAGCCGCTGTTATAACTGGGGTTTTCATGGAAGTTCTTATACTTCGTGAACAGTGATTTGCACGTTGATTGGTTAGATATGGCCTTCATATTCAGTCCAATGCTGTATACGACTTTCCGTAGATCCTTGAGTCATTTTCGGGAGCTTTGAGTCTGTTCATCATTAGATGGCAAATCTGCTTCGTTATTCTGGTTATATCCATCCTGAACAGATACCTGTAGAACAATGGTCATGTTTTCTTACTGATTCCATCAGTCTGCCAGTTATTCCTGAAACATTTATCCTGGCGGGCTACAGTGTCCGCCCATTAACTCAAGACTCATCATTTGCCGAAGCTCCTGAAGTTGCTGAAACTGCTCGGCTCTTCACAGTGGAGCTTTCCCGTCATTCCGACGAAGTCACTTGCGTACAGAAAGTCGCTTTTGAACACTATGTTAGTCTAGCTATTATTCAGACCGTTTTTTTCATGTAAACAACACGCTATCTTATCTTCCTTGCTGTATTCGCATATCTCAAAACTTGTTCGAAGCAATCCTAGAGGCAGTCACAAGAACGAAATAACAAAAAACGGATTCTGATCGAAGGAGATTATTTTCGAAAAGACTGAAAGTCGTTTCTACTGTTTTATGGTAACACTAGCCGAGTGCACAGCGTTCCCCAGGCATTTATTTATCCAGACTTCTATTACTTTATCCCCCCTCTCAGTCCATCTCCTGCTTCAAACCTTCTCTGTCTATCTCCCCCCCCCCTTCAACCTCATTCTCTACCCATCTCCTTCTACCCCTTACATCATACTTCCCCCTCTCGGTCTGTCCATCTCCTTCTCCCTCCTTCTGTCTCCTCGTTATTAACCCCCTGCCCCTCGGACAGGAAGCTGCTGGTTCTTACCCCCACACTATTTCTTTCCACATCGTAAGTTTCTTTTTCTGAATCATCAGCCCTTTGACTGGTTTTATGCGGCCTGGCAGGAATTCCTCTCCTGTCCGAACCTCTTCAAGTCAGATCAGCACTTGCAACTTACGTCCTCAATTATTTGCTGGATGTGTTCCAATCTCTGTCTTCCTCTACAGTTTTTGTCCTCTACCGCTTCGTCTAGTGTTATGGAAGTTATTCCCTGACGTCTTAACAGATGTTGTATGATACTGTCCCTTCTTCTTGCCAGTATTTTCGGTAGATTCCTTTCTGATTCTGCGCAGAACCTCCTCATTCCTTACCTTATCAGTCCATCTAATTTTCGTCTCTAACACCAAGTTTAAAATGCTTCGATTCACTTCTGTTTCGGTTTTCCCAGTCTATGTTTCACTACCATACAATGCTGTGCACCAAACTTACATTCTCAGAAATTTCTTCCTAAAATTAAGTCCTATGTTTGCCCCTTTTTGCAGTACTAGCCAGCTTTTGATGTCCTCCTTGCTATATCCATTATGGGTTATTTTGCTGCCTAGGTAGCAGAATTCCTTAATTTCATTTGCTTCGTGACCATCAATCCCGATGTTACGTTTCTCGCTATTCTCATTTCTTCTACTTCTCATTAATTTAATTTTCTTCGATTTACTCTCAATCCATATTCAATGCTCATTAGACTGTTCATTCAATTCAGCAGATCATGTAATCCTCCTTCACTTTCACTGAGGGTAGCAATATCATCAGCGAATTGTATCATTGATATCCTTTCACCTCAAATTTTAATTCCACTCCTGAACCTTTCTTATATTTCTATCACTGCTCCTTCCATGTATAAATTGTACAGTAGGGACGAAATACTAAATCCCTGTGCCATATACTTTTTAACCTGAGCACTTCGTTTTGTGTCTTCCATTCTTATTATTCCTTCTTGGCTCTTGTACATGTTGAATATCACCCGTCTTACTCTATAGCTTACCCCTATTTTCCTCAGAATGTCGAATACCTTACCCCATTTGACACCGTAGAACACATGTTTAGATCGAAACATCCTCTTAACGCGTCTTGATTTTTCTTAGGCTTGCTTCCATTATCATTCACAACGTGAATATTGCCTGTCTGGTGTCTTTACCTTTCCTAAAGAAAAACTAATCGCCATATAACATATCCTCTGTTTTCTTTTCCATTATTCTGCGTATTATTCCAGTCAGCAGCTTGGCTGGATGAGCTGTTAGGCTGATTGTGCGACAGTAAATTCTCGCTCTTGTAAGGTATTGCAGTCTTCGGATCTGTGTGGATAGAACTTATCGAAAATCAGGCGGTAGTTGCCAAACTCATCCATTCCACACGCCAACGATTTCAGTTTCTTCTTCTGTCACATCAGTCAAATCTTCTCATCCTTCAGTGTACTCTTCCCACCTGTCCGCTGTCTTCTTTGCATTTAACGATAGAATTTTCGTTGAACTATTGATATTACCACCCTTAATTTTAATTTCACCGAAGGCTATTTTCACTTCCATATATGCTGAATCAGTCCTTCAGAAAATCATTTCTTTTTCGACTTCTTGACACTTTTCGTGCAGCCATTTCGTCTTAGCTTGCCTGCACTTCAAATTTATTTCATTTCTCAGCGACTTGTAATTCTGTATTCCTAATTTTCCTGACCATTTCTGTAATTCTATCTTTCATCGATCAACTGAAGTATTTTTCCTGTCACACAGGATTTCTTCACAGTTACCTACTTTGTACCTATGATTTTCTTTCCAACTTCTGTGATTGTCGATTTTAGAATCGTCCATTCCTCTTCAACTGTACTGCCTACTGAGCTGTTCCCCATTGCTGAATATATAGCCTTAGACAGCTTGAAGGGTATCTCGTCAGTCCTTAGTACTTCCGTATTGACTGTTACTCCATGTTGATTCTTACTGAGTAATCTCTTAAACTTCAGTCCATTCTTCATCACTACTACATTGTTATTCTGTATCTGCTCCTGGGTACGCCTTACAATACAGTATATGATTTCGGAATCTCTGTCTGACCATGATGTATCTGACCATGATATAACGTAACTGAAATCTTCCTGTATCACCCGACCTTTTCCATATATACCTCCTCCTCTTTTGTTTCTTCAACAGAATATTCGCTATTGCTAGCTTAAATTTATTACAGAATTAAGTTAATAATTTTCCTGTCTCACTCCTTGTTCAAAGCCCATATTTTAGTGTAACTCTTTCTTCTACTCCTCTCACTGCAACTACATTCCAGTCCCCATCACTATTACGTTTTCATCCCCCTTTACGTACTCTATTACACTTTCAGTGTCCCCATATACTTCCTCTATTTCTTCCTCTTCAGCTTGCGACGTCGGCACTTATACCTGAACTATTGTTGTCGGTCTTTGTTTGCTGTTGATTTTGATAAGAACAACCCCATCACTGAACTATTCACAGTAACTAATACGTATAACATATTTCATTGAAATAGTTCTACAGTTTTAGGATGAGCCTTTAACCGATGTGGCTGCGTACACACGTATCGAATCTCTTTCATGTATACTTAAAACATTTCACACATATTTGTACGCATATTTCACCTGTATCTCTAGTGAATTTCGTCCTGCAGTTTCATTATCACGCACCTCAATGTTTACGACGTCATATCTTCTTAACTATACTCCGTACAACGCTATAATTTAGTAGTCATCAGATGATCAAAACGACTTGCAAAATGATTTAGATAAGATATCTGTATGGTGCGAAAAGTGGCAATTGACCCTGAATAAGGATAAGTGTGAAGTTATTCACATGAGTACTAAAAGAAATCAGCTAATTTTCGATTATGCGATAAGTTACACAATTTTGAAGACTGTAAATTCAGCTATATACTTAGGGATTACAATTACAAATAACCTAAATTGGAACTATCACATAGATAATATTGTGGGTAGAGCAAACCAAAGACTGCGATTCACTTGCAGAACACTTAGAAGGTGCAATAGGTCTACTAAAGAGACAGCTTACACCACGCTTGTCCACCCTATTCTGGATTATTGCTGTGCGGTGTGGGATCCGCATCAGGTGGGACTGACGGATGACATCGAAAAAGTACAAAGAAGGGCAGCTCGTTTTGTATTATCACGAAATAGGGAGGTAGTGGCACTGACATAACAGGTGAATTGGAGTGGCAATCATTAAAACAAAGGCGTTTATCGTTGCGACGGGATCCTCTCATGAAATTTCAATCAACATTTTTATCCTCCGATTGCGAAAACAGTCTGTTGGCACCCACCTACATAGGGAGAAATGATCGTCACTATAAAATAAATAAGGGCTCGCACATAAAAAATTTTGGTGCTCGTTTTTCCCGCGTGCCGTTTAAGATGGGAACGGTATAGGGACAGCTTAAAGGTGGTTCATTGAACCATCTGCCAGGCACTTTATTGTGAATAGCAGAGTAATCACGTAGATGGAGATGTAGTTACATCCAGTGATAGACGTTTCTACTGTCTACTAAATGTGCTTTGAATAGAGGTAGTGTTAAAGATATAATAAATGTAAATATCATGCACGATGTGGCAGTTTTTCACTGATTCCAGTGTTTATAACATCATATCTTCTGAGATATGTGTCGTACAACTGTATAATTTTGGTAGTATATTCAATGGCATATGTGAATACTGTCTGCAAAGTGTGTCACAAATATAGTTTGTAGAACAGAAGTAATAAATTAAAATGTCATACTCCATGCGGTGGTTTTACTGCATGAACAGCGAAAACGAAGTAAGAGATAAACTTTCTTCGTTTCATCATTTTGCGGTGGTTGCAAGTGAGAGAAAAATTTTATAAGGGTATGAAGTTAATTGTAATGTCTGTTGCAGGTTACTAAGTGCTCTCATTCTCAAATGCCAGATGAATAAAATATGAATATTCACGCGTCGTGATCTAAACTGCTTTATCATCCTCACTCCCCCCATCCTTTTGATAGGTGGTTCTTGTCCCCACAGCTATTCTTCGCAGGCAGTAAGCGGTATGTGTATAAAATTTGGTAGAAATCGGCTCAGTTGTGTAACAGAAGATATGGAACTTATGGTATACATACAAACATCCATTTTTGTGGCATGTATGGATTCGCAAAAAACTGCTTTTAGCGAAATTTATAGAAGCGCCCTGTATGTAAAGCAAGATTTCAAAGTTGAATTTGTAAAACTGATTCTAAATTTCATTTTACAGTATAATAGTGTCTGATAATGTCTACAGAGATTTACGTCAACTTTCCTATGTGAAATGAAAGGCGAAAGTGCGTGTTTTCATGCGTCATTGAAATTACTAGTGGTAAGAAACAACAATTTCATTCCGACGAGGACGTGAGGATGCAGAGAAGGCGGCGCTGCCGTGTGCCCGTAGCCTGTCCCCCCGGCAATTCTGCCGGATGTCAGCGGCAGGCCCCGCTGACACGGCCATTACCAGAACAAACACGCGCCCCGCGGGGGCTGATCGCCGGACGGGACCCACACTAATGTTTGCCGCTGTTTCTACCCTCCGCCCCAAAGCCAGCGTGCGCTTCACCAAAATCGTGAAATCGCCGCCAGTACTAAATATGCCGTGCTCCTCTATTCTAGCAGATCAGTGTCTGCCTCCACAGATGAGTGTAGGGTGGGACACGTGTTAGAGTCCGGGAGCGACCAATGGATTTTCGTTGGTGAGATTAGCGTTCGGCGTTTGCAGAGGGACTGACTAGCTAAGTGGAGTAGAAATAGCGACACTGGTTTGGGAAAGATGAAAAAAAAGCGAGGACAATGATATGCCAGTCACATCCACATCTAGATATGCATCTACACTTACATCCGTCAACCACCGTATGGTGTATGCTGGAGAGTACACTGTCACGTCCCACTTTCCTGTTACAATCGCCTACTGTCCGTGGGAAGTTGCTGAATAGTCTCCATGTGAACTTGAATCTCTCTAATCTCACCTTCATTATCTTTTCGTGGGGTATGTGTAGGAGAAAGAAATATATTTATCGACTCTTTTAGGACTGTACTCTCTCTGAATTTCAATGGCAAACCAAACCGTGGCCTCAGTTGGAGCATATTCCACTGGAGTTGGGTGAGTCTACCTAACTGAACCCAAAAGGAAACGTGAGTCTCCAGCTGGTATCTTTGCTCTTTCCTCTACCAATCCTAACCCACCCCGACGAGAAATATTCAGTTACTAGCGTTTTCCCCATTGCTTCACCTGTGTATGCATTCGGAACTCACGTTCTCCCTCCCTTCTCTTTGTACTCTTCATTCTCCCACTGTCTCTCCATCTCATTCTCCCACCTCTATCAATGTACATCCTCCACTCTTTCTGTGTCTTCACCACCTCCTTTCTTAGTCAATTTCCTCCACCTACTCTACCTGACCATATCTTCCTCCTTCTCCCTCTCAACATATACTCACCGCCTCTGTCTTTCCATCTCCACCTAAAACTCTTCCTTTTGCACTTGTCCACTATCCCTCTACATCTTTCAACTACCTCACACATCTTCCCTCTGCCCCTCTCCCTCTTCATTCCCTCCTTCCCTTTGGTCTGTCCGTCCTCTCATGTCAGCTCGTCCTCAGCCATGCTAATTGGAACTTGTAGCTCCTTCGATACTATTGAATAAAGCTGACTGGTACTACACCTACAACATGTGTGTCGTGATGGGCTGCCTACATTTTGGGGTCCAGAAAACAATTTATTACACCTGTTATGTAGGCTGCCTGCAAAAGAGGTTAATTTAAAGGCCAACAGCGTTCTCACACAAGAAACCTGTCTTGCAGGGCAGTATATACAGCAGATTTTGAAAAAAAAATATAAAAAAACGCTTTTGCGCCAGTCTCTCAAATTTGAGGTCTGCTGTTTCTGTGTTAAATATGGTTAAAATCAATCTGCGATATATATATGATGGATTCGTCCAGTAGGGATTTAATGTTACCTCTCTCATTGGTTAACTATATTTTCTGAGGATTCATTGCACGAATCTCAGTCTGGCGCCTGCCTACCTGCGGTTGTTCGACATTAAATCGCAGCTTATGCCTACTCCAATTACCTTACGAAGTTATTTCCTCGTGTGTTCCCATCTATTTACACACAATACCTGATATTTGTTTTGTTGAGGGTCAACTGCCAATACGTGCACGAAGTATGGAAATTCTGCAAGTCTTCCTGTATCTTGTTACAATTTTCTAGCGTCGACTTCTCTCTATAGAACAGCATAACCCTTCAAAAGCTTCATGGAACTTCCGAAGTTACCTGGTGGATGTGAGCACCAAGACAGTATTCAAGCAGTGGGAAACTGTCAAGTCGGCACTTCAACGGGCGGGTCTGATGTTATCCGTTAGGTCATTCATATGTACTTGTTCCACAATTCCTATTACTGAGTTGTAGGGGCCGTGAAGTAGACTTAGTAGATAAAGCTACGATAAGGAACCCAGGCCCAGAAATGTATCATTTGGAAGTAAAATACGTTTGAAGACCAATTCAGTTTCAAATCTCCTACATCACAGAAAGAAAGCAACTCTGACCTGTGTGCTCTACAGGAGCCGATGCCATGTTCGTTGTCTGGTTCTCTTCTATGCGGTGAATAACTTCCTTTTCAAAGACAAGAGTTCGGCGTGTCCATGGAACACCACAATCAACCTTCCTACTTTCGAATGTACCATTTTCTCTTGCTGGGTTATAGTCGGACGAAAATGGCATGTGATGTTTACAGCAGAGACAGACGACGGCGACTTCTTTCAGTTACTGTGCTTACCCTGAAGCGGAATATTTGAATGGAATCTGATCTTCAAATTTATTTTATGTTAAAACGGTGCCATTTCCGGATTTGGGCTCGTTATCAAAACATTAACCACCAGATCCTTCTATATACCGCCTACGATCTGGTAATAGGAACCGTGAAACACGCGGCACTTTGTGTACAGTAATCATTCATTAACCAGTTTAGGGATCACTTCTATCATGCTACTGTGAACTATTTGGAGTACACACTTTGGGTGGATTATGATCAGAAGGTGACTTAATAGTACGAAACGAAGACCTGGAGATAAAAGCCCATGAAAGGTTTATGCAGCACGGATCGGATTTTGGAATTTGTTTCTCCAGATCCCGGAGTAGTTAAGAAGAACTACGAGGATAACAGGGGATGGTCGATGACGGGGAAAGGTATGTGGTGTGAGAGGGGTAGGAGATGAAGTGTCTTAAGGTTAAACAAACTCTAAAGAACATAAAACTGATCATTTAAGCAGTTGTGTGTAAGACGTATGTAAGAGTGAAAGCTTTCCGAGCAGGGGTACAGACGTTAAATAAAACCAAAGTAGGTTACGTTATCATGGAGGCGAATTCGTTCATACTATATTGAAAACTTATTTACCCTACATTTATAATTTAAGAGAAGTAGTGACTATCTGTTGTCAAATTACATTGCTCTGGAAAGATTTTCAGTTGCGCTTTCACAACAAATTTTAGTTCATCAACTATACTGTATACCATATACATAAAAAATAGTAGTTTCTTCCTTGTGGCTCGGCTATCATGTATCAGTCCCTAAGGTCTAAGTTTCAATCCCCAATCGGGCGTAGGATAGCTTCCTTCGGTTCTAGCAATAATTTGTTATGCGTAAGATGTGTGACAGCACCTGACGGATACTGCTGCAGAGCCGTTCATCCAAACAGCATCTCATATGAACAAACCAGTTGCTTCTTTAGCTGTGGTTGCTCTTATATTAGGTACTTGGGCTATGCACGGCTCTGTTTAAAATGAATATCTCGATGTACTCATAGCATCAAAACACGCTTTCACGACCTGCAGCCAATTCACTACAAATAAAAACCTGAAGCTGTGAGTCTGCAGAGATTATGTAATGCCTAGAATTTCGAGTTAGTAAATTCACAGAAACATAAAATGAAAGTTAAATGAATAATTTAATAAGAAGGCTTCTATTCTGGCATTTGTAGCTCATGTAGACGACAGTGAATCGTGTTGAATAACGTTTATTCAAGAATGAACCTCCGATAAACGGGAACTGGACCTAAGCTACTCAAATAAAATACATACAGAAAATAATAATAGTAAATGCAGTAAAGTTGAATTGAGTGTTACGAGAATGGTAGCAAACTTCCAAAACTAAATAGTCACCAGACATAGGTGGAAAATAAGTCTATTTCCTGATCACAACACACGAAATATTCACCAGCTCAAAACATTTCAGAGGTCAACATGATGATTCTCAAAGAAACACAGGTGTTATAAAGAATAATAACTGATATTCTGTCTATTCTCAGATTATCAGTACAAGCAAACACACATACAGCTCATTTGCAGTAGTTGCTAAAAAAAAGATTGTCATAAATAAATATGCTAGTGCTCTTGTGCAATTGCGCTTACATAAAATGACAACGAAATGTCATTAAATATTCTTTAAATAACTACTTGTGCCTTCTTGACAATACCATTCTTTGGTTCTCTTTTCAATTGTGGTGTATCTGGAACCGCTCGGCGCGCATTTAGCGAGAGGGCGCCACAGTGGAACACGTGGTTGCAGCGGCCAATAGCGGCGTCCCCGATAGAGTACTTACGCGCCTGCCTCTCGCTCAGACAGCGGGACATTCTCCGGCGGTATTCCATAAGGTTACCGCCCTTCGATTGTGCAGTCCCCGCACTAATCGCAACGCTACGGTTTCAGGTGCGAGCCAGCCAGCCAGCCAGCAGCAGCAGCAGCAGCAGTAGTAGTAGCAGTAGCAGCGGTCCCGACCAGCATCGCGGTCCAGCCTGTAGCAGCCAGCCACCCCTCCGGCAGCAGCGGTCCGGCCAGCCAGCCAGCCAGCCAGCCAGCCAGCCAGCCAGCCAACCAGCCCGACCTCCAGCAGCAGCAGCAACAGCAGCAGCAGCAGCAGCCCCGGCCCTGTCCGCGGCAGCGGCGCCAGCTGCGGCATTCCTGCCAGTCGGCGTCAGCTTCAGCTTCCGCGCCAGCAGCGTGGGACTGTGGTCGTCGTCCGTCTTTGTCTTCGTCCGTCTTCGTCTTCGTCCGTCCCCAGTTTTCTTCTTCTTCTTCTTCCCCTTTCCATTTTCTCCTGTGTACTTTTCTATATCCTTGTCATCATGTCAGCTCCCACCACCACTACGACCACTACTACCACAGCCATAGTCTAAACGTCCCCCTCTACCGCCACCACCACCATTACATGGTGTGCCCAGTCACACCCCCCTTTTTCCATCCCTCCTCTTCTCACTCTCCCTTCGCCTTCGCTCTTTGTCGCCCCCTCTCCAGCTTCTTCCTCCCACTACTCTCCCTCTGATCCTTTCCCCCCACTCCCCCAGCCTGTTACTGCGGCTCCAGCTAGGGTGGTGGCCCATCGGGCCACTGCCCACGCCCAACTCTCCCCATTGCCTTCGCTGTCACCGCCACCACCGTCGCCTTCACCGTCACCATCTCCGGCGCCGTCTGCTGCGTCGACGCCGGGACCTGCCCCTTCCCTCCACCTCCCTATAGCTCCTATCCCTCATGTCACCACCCACCCTTCGGCCACCATTAAACGCCCTAGTGGCACCGCCACCTCCTCTGCTCCCAAAAAGGCCCCGCCCCGTCCTCCTTTCCCCTCCCAGGATGCCATGGATGTCGCCCCACCTGCCCCTGCTCCCTCCGCTTCCTCCTCCTCCCCCCCTTCTTTATACAAATACCTCCTCTCCCGACCGGATCCTTCCCTTCTCGAGGCCCGGAATCTCTCCCTCCTCCTCCGTCAACACGTCCCTGGTGCCCCCGTCTCTCTCCTCACTCCCAGACGGGATTCCGTTCTCATCTCCTCCCCCAGCCCTACCCACGCTTCCCTCACCCCTGCTCCTTCTCCATCCCCCAACCGCCAACCCCAACCCTCAAGTCGCCCGCCGACCCTCACCGCTGTGATCACTCGGCTCAGTCCGACGATCATGGAGGAGGAGGTGTTGGCAGAGCTCAAGGCGCATCCCACACTGGAGGTGCGGGCGGTCCGCCGCATTTTCAACTCGTCCGGCCCCACCCGCCTTATGCTGGTTTTCTCTGAGGACGCCCCCTCCATTGACTGTCTATTGAAGGAGAGTGCCCTCCTCTTCCACCAGCGCTATAAGGTCGACCCCTCCCGTTCTCCTCCTCAATCCCTGCGCTGCCAGAGGTGTCTGCGCTATAACGCACACCAAACAGCTGAGTGCCACGAGGTCCCCACCTGCCCACATTGTAAACAAACGCACTTCCTCTGGCAGTGCCCTAACCTACAATCCCCTCCCTCCTGCAATACCTGCAATCTCCCCCATCCCACCTACTCCCAAAAGTGTAAAGCCCGACCCCCTCCGACCACTCCTGAACTCACTGTACCTGTCCATCCTCTGGACGCTCCCACCCCTCCTGACAATTTCCTTCGTCCCACCCCCCCCCCCCCCACCACCGCTCAGGACATCATCAGGTTCCTCACCATTGTCTTACAAAACGTCCACCCTTTCCAGCGTCCTCACACCCTTCAACAGGTCTCCCTCGCCGCCCATCCCATTTTCCACTTGAAAATGTATGCCACCTACTCCAACAACCAGGCCCATTTCACCTTCTCCCGTCTTGACACCCTTGTCTAAATCCCTGTCATGGCGCGACAGCACCGTATCCTTTTCAACAACATCCGCTCCCTTCCCGCCAACAAGAACCTCTTCCTGCACACCCTTGCCACCCACCGCGTGGATGCCTTCCTCCTCAATGAAACTTTCCCCCAACCCCACCACACCGTCCACACGTCGCCCTACCTCCTTCACCGCTCCGATAATCCCCTCCCGATTGCGCGTGGCGGAGTTGCCATTGGTCACCACTGCCAGATCCCAGTACGGCTCCAACCTCTCTTTCCTGTCCCCACCGAACACCTGATCCTTAGTCTCTTCTTCCCTGGCCTTACCGTCACCTGTGCCACCATCTATGTCCGCCCTAACGTCCCTATTCCCTTCGACTTCCTCTCCCACACTGACCGTACCTTCTCCTCCTTCATGATCGCCGCCGACCTCAACATCCATAGTCGTTCCGCCGCCCAGTTACGGCGGTGGCATCGCTTCCTCTCCTCCCTTCAAGGGGACCTCATCCCCATCCTGCAGCACACCTGTCCCGAATCCAACTCCACTCCTGATGTTATCCTTTCCTCCCCTAACCTCCTTGGCCACATATCGGTGGATGTCCTGGAACCTATTGGTAGCGACCATCTCCCTGTCCTCCTCACCGTTTCCGACGGTCGTCGCCCCCACCCCAACCCTCGAAATGACCCTCCCCCAAAGTATATCTATGACTATTCCCGTGTCAACTGGAATCCCTATCGGGATACCCTCCCCACCCAGGTCGATAGCCACCCCTTCACCTACCGCCACCCTGACGATGTAGCCCATGCCGTCTGCTTTCTCCAGCAGACCTTGTCTGAGGCCGTGGAGGCCCAAATCCCTACTGTCGCTATCCACCCCCACCGTCCTACCTTACCCCCACAGGCCGTCATCCTCCTCCGTGAATCCCGTCGTCTCTATCGTGCCATCCACCACACACGTGACTCGGACACACTCCGACGCCACCGGCAACTCCAGCGACACATTCGTAATTTGCTCGCGGCCAAGAAACGCCGGGACTGGCGACAGACATGCAACCATTTGAATGCCACCCTACCTATCAACTCGTCCAAGTTCTGGTCAGTCTTCCGTCGCCTTACCGGAACTAAACCCTCCCCCTACTATCCTCTCCTCCATGATGATCACCCATTCCCTGACACCCTTAGTAAGGCCAATCACTTTGCCTCCTACCTCTCCAATGTCTTTTCCATCCCCGACGATCCCCAGTTCTATTACTCCCTCTTCCCGGATGTCTGCAATCGAACTGACACCTCTGTCCCTCCCCCAGCGCCTGGCTTCCAGTACTTGGACAATATAGCACACACAGAACTCAATGCCCCTATCACGACACGGGATCTCATTGCTACACTCCGCACCAAACGCAACACCGCTCCTGGTCACGATCGTGTCACCTACCGTCACCTTCATGAAGCTCCTGTCTCCTTCCTCTCCACCCTGGCCAGGCTCTAAATGTAGTCTTGTCCACCGGTTTTTACCCCGACCTGTGGAAAACCTCACGTATCCTGATGTTCCTTAAACCTGGTAAACCGCCATCCGCCGTCTCCTCCTACCAGCCCATCAGCCTTACCTTGGTCTTCAGCAAGGTCCTGGAATCTGTTCTCACCCGCCGCATCCACCAGCATCTCCGCCAGCACCGCCTCCTTCCCATCACCCGGTGTGGCTTTCAGCCATCCTTCTCTTCCGATGACCTTCACCTTCACCTCACTCATCTCCTTTCTGAACAGCTTGATTCCCATCGCTCTGCAATCTTCTTCTCCCTGGACCTCGAACGTGCTCATGTCCGCGTATGGCATTCCGGTCTCCTCTTCAAGCTCGAAACCTTCGCCCTTCTTATTAATCACGTCCGTCTGATCAGCTCCTTTCTCTCCCGCCGTCCTTCCTACGTCACCATCCATAACACAGATTCCTACACCTTTTTTCCCTCCCCCGGTGTGCCCCAAGGCTCCGTCCTCTCCCCCCTTCTGTACCTGTTGTATACGGCGGACATGCCGCGGTCGTCACCCCCTGTCCACCTTCTCCAGTTTGCCGATGACACCGCCTTCCATGCCCTTGCCCCCACCCTGCAGCGCTCCCAACACCTTCTCCAATCCCATCTTGACCGGTTCACCGCTTGGTGCAACCAGTGGTTGCTCAAGGTCGATCCCTCCAAAACCCAGGCGATCATTGTAGGCAAAACCACCCCTTCCTTCAGCCTCCTTGATTTCTATCTCACCGTCTATGGCCGTCCTATCGCCCTCACCCCCACCCTCAAGTACCTTGGTGTCACCCTCGACCGTCGACTCTCCTGGACCCTACGTCTCCGGACAATCCAAGCCAAGGCACGCTCCCGTCTCCATCTCCTCAAGCTCCTTTCCGGTCGTACGTGGGGTCTAGACCCCTCCACCATACTCCACACCTATAAATCCCTCATCCGCCCTATCCTTTGTTACGCCCATCTGGCCTGGATCTCTGCCCCCACTACCTTTTACAAATCCCTCCAAATCCTTGAACGCCATGCTCTCCGCCTCGCCTATCGCATCCGTCTCCCCTCCTCCACGTGGATCCTGTATGTTCTCATTCCATTCCCCCACCTCCTCCTTTTCCTTGAGAGGCTAAGGATCCAGTACACATCACGCAAACTCGATCCTCCTCACCCGCTTGTCTCGCCCATCCTCTCCCGCCCCCGCCCGCTGCCATGCCTGTATTCCCATGTCCCACCCGGTCTCCATCTCTCTACCCTCCTTACCCTCTCCCAAGGTGGCTTCCGCCAGCTCCCCCTCCCTGATGATGTCCTCCTTCCCTCCATATACCCCTCCTCCCAACTTTGATCCTCCTTCCCTCTTCCTGTCTCTGTTCCTTTGGGCATTCTCCCTCCCTCATCCCTTTCTCCCCACTCCTCCCCCAGTATTCCCCTCCCCTGTCCCTCTACTCCTCCTCTCATGTCCTCAGCCATTGGCGTCTTTGTTCTCCCCTCTCAACCCCCCCCCACCCCCCCACCCCTCTTGCCCTCTTGGCAGGTCCCCTGACTCGCACACGCTACGTGGACTTTCGTGCGCCGGAGATCATCGCCATCAGTGTCTCGTGTGTGCCGTCGTGTTTAGTGTTCAGTGTTCACCGTCGCACTCCATCGTTCACCTGTGCCATCGCCGTCTTCCGTGTTTGTGCGTCGTGTCACCAGTTTTCAGTGTGGACTATCGTCAAGTGTGAACGGCTCCGTGTTTGCCTTTCTGTGTCAACTGTTTTCTTGCCCACCGTTGTGTAATCTTTCTGTATTTCCTCATTGTGTATCCTCTGGCAGAAGAGCAGCATAGAACGTTGCTGACAGCCTGCCTGTTGTACAGGCTTTAAAATAACAATAAAGAAAAAAAAAAGCTCAGACAGCCAGTGTAACATTGCTTACGTCTCTGGACATATCGCCTCACCTTAGATAGCGTATTTAGTTCCGTGTTTTGTTTACGAGTGGACGTGGTTGTCTAGTTAGGTTTTCTCGACTCTGTTGTCTCGTTCTTGTTGTTGTCGTAAGGTCCTTCGTTGGTCTTGTCCGTCCTCTCCGTTGTGTTGTTCGCGGGCCGCTCCGCGGGTTCCGCCCCGTTTGCCGTCACTTCAACCCTTCAACTGTTTCGGTCGCCGTTACAGCAGTGTCTGCTAACACCAGTTTTAAATCAGCACATATTTATACCAGCAGTTGCACTAAACATTTAAATCGAGTTTCTGGTTACTGGCTACTGGGAGAACACTAAAATCTCTATTACATAAAATCACGAATACGGCAAAATAAGAGTTTCTTTTGCTGTATCCCTTTAATGTGTAAATATGGAGAATACATTGTTCTAAGAAACAATTGTATTCAAAAAATATATAAAATGTGACATAAGTCAATATATAAAAAACAGATACAGATGAGTGGTCTTAAGTGATGATAGCTATCGTGCAATGCTATCTTCTGAGATACCGTTTGGTGAAATCGCATGAAGCGTTTAAAAGTTATTAATTCAGATGTCCATTGTGAAAATGTTTACTCGCTGTGAAATTTAAACCCCCGTAGTTTCAAAGGTACTGAAATACTGTTGTGTCATTGGATGCACGTCGTTTTTCTGAGCTAGCCGATGTATTCAGATACTCATTAATATTTGATTGTAAATTATTATAGGCTCTCAAAGATCCAAGTTGTAGCTTGTCTCAAAGTCTGCCATTGCAGGGAGCATAGCCGACCTTCTTAAGTGATCGACGTGTAGTCCAAAATCCCCATACTAGGATTTGCTCCACATCCGACCCCTTGTTCCTCTTGGAACCTGGATCGCCTGCAGCAACCCGGCCACTAAGGGCTCTCGGCCGTGGGGCCACAAAGCTTCGCACACAAATTCACCTTACCTTGTACTAATTCTAGACGACCAATTAGCTCGCGTACGTACGCATAACGTTACAGGTACCAAGGTGTACTGTATTTCTGAGTCCTTGTTAAACACAACCCTCCCTCCATCTCTAAGAAGTTGTTTCAGGATTTAGAGGAAGCCGAGGGAACGTAAGCTTCGGCAGGTACATGCCCAGTACTCAACGAAAATGGCTCTGAGCACTATAGGACATAAATTATGAGGTCATCAATCCCCTAGAACTTAGAACTACTTAAATCTAACTAACCTGAGGACATCACACACATCCATGCCCAAGGCAGGATTCGAACCTGCGACCGTAGCGGTAGCGCGGTTCCAGACTGTAGCGCCTACAACCACTCGGCCACACCGTTCGGCCCAGTACTCAACGGCGGTGTTTTAATCGATCTTCGAATTGAGGACGCTTGGACTTAACTAATTTCTTCGTGAAGGATTATGTGTCAAATAATCAGAAGAAGTTTATGAAGATTATTTTGACTGGATGTAAAAAGAGGAGAACAGGTGTGAAAATGGCAACAGAGGACAACATAATTTGGTTTCAAATTAGCACAGATGAGGATAGAATAGAAAGGGGAATTTATCCATAATGTTAACTGAGTTTAGCAACCTAGGTTACTGCACTGTTATGAGAGTGATAAAAAGAATGATAATGACAAAAGCAAAAATAAACAGACGGTATTAAATTTGCATTTTATAACATCTGATTATTCTTCACTATGTAACTGTGTAATGACTCAAGCTGAACATTTACTGCTGTTCTCTTCGTATACATTCCACAGAATTCCATCCACTTCGCAAAATTCATAGCAAAATAGTAACAAAATGTGAAATGTAAGTTTAATCTCTTCTTCGTTGAAGGGGCGCTCTATATACGTTTATTTTAAGTAGGAGATGAAGATTTCTTATTGTGCTCCACATGCACACTTAATATATTTTACAGAGTAGTTGTTATCGTCGTTTCATTTACACAATTTTACTTGTAGACAAAACAAATCAGTGAAAAGGTATTAGTTCTATGTAAGAGTTTGAGGCAGTTAATCATTCGAAAGTAAAAGTGAAAATGATCAGTATCTGAAAGTAAAGCTACTAATGTTTAAAAAAAGGTGTCGTATGAAAAAAATTGCCAGAATTGCTACAATGTTCAGCAAAACTTTTCACTAGAGCGGCTGCAGTACGGCATTATATCTGCAGAGTGTTATAAATGGAGAACAATGTGCATGAAGTGTTAAATTTGCTGCGGACAAACGAGGCGCACTTATCACTTAATGGAGCAGTAAATGCACACAGCTGTGAACTGTACTGCTTCAATACAATAACTGGCAGCTCAACTGAAGCACCGGTAATCGATGAATACATGACTACGGTGCACAGTATATTTTACGTATTAAAAATCCCGCGTATTTTCATTTCTGTGCACATATTCGTGTGGCTTACCCGGTTAGCACCATCTTTTTTTCTAATAATTGAAAATGAGATGTTTTCTGTTCCTTTCTGCTCCCAGAAACAACCACATTCTCGATCTTAAGCTTCAATTGCGTCACGAAGTTACAATATGTTCTTATACATTCTGCCTATTACTTTATGCCTACAGTATCTCTACATGATTGTCTGTTATACAGACAGACCACCCAGAATGTATCCTTCTAGACTGAACAATTGTACGAGCCGTTCGCACCAAGTTACGGGGAACAATGTGGTGAATTGTCTGATACAGGTAATCAACTTTTAGGGTTTCTAGCGAGTGAATTATGCCACCGAATTTTTTAATGAAACTCTGAAGGGTGCCCAATTTACATTAACCATCACAAATAACTTTTTGTCCGAACCAAAATAAAAAAGACATCAAGCAAATGTTGTTTAGCCGTCAGGGGGACAATAACCACCATGACAGCTTTTCTTCGCTCGCAGGTTCGAATCCTGCGTCGGGCATGGATGTGTGTGATGTCCTTAGGTTAGCTAGGTTTAAGTAGTTCTAAGTTCTACGGAACTGATGACCTCAGAAGTTAAGTCCCATAGTGCTCAGAGCCATTTGACCAATTTTGAACAGCTTTTCTTGTAAGGTTGTTCGCTACAAATATCAACATCAGTACGTCTTTTTCAAATAGAACCCTAATGACATGTTCAAAAGCGAATCAGTGTACCGGATGCTTATAACTGAAGTGCAGATATTCACGGAGGTGCAGAATAGGCTGTAATTGACCTATGACAACGAAACTTTGTGGGTATGCTAATGCATTACGAAGGAACAGATTTACGCTGAAAAACAAATCAGTTCTAGTTGTGGCCACTGGGTGAAAATCTGGCGCTGTACACTGTATGACAGCATGACATCCATGATGTCTTTTGACAAGACATAAAGTGAGTGGACAGTATGACTATCGAGAAGAGAGACTGTGCGCTTTTAGTGAAACTGTTTTATGTAAGTGGCAGCAACTGAAAGAGTATCTACGAGTGAAAGGTGTGATGTCGTTAAAAGGTTTAACGACATCATAAAATTCGATAAAACGGGTGATATTAATGTGACACCTGAAAGAGGAAGGCATGTATTCGACAGTGGAAGGTAGCTACAAAAATGGTTCAAATGGCTCTGAACACTATGGAACTTAACTTCTGAAGTCATCAGTCCCCTAGAACTTAGAACTACTTAAACCTAACTAATCTAACGAGATCACACACATCCATGCCCGATGCAGGATTCGAACCTGCGACCTTAGCGGTCGCGTGGTTGCAGACTGTAGCGCCTAGAACCGCTCGGACAAAGTTGCTGTTGCCATTAATGACGATGCAGCATGTTTGCCCGATAGTGCTAGTTCTCGTCCTGTGTCACGTGAGTTTTCAGTCTCATGGTCGACGGCACGGAAAGTTTTGCGGTCTGTATTACACTGGTGCCTGGACATGATCCAGACGATGCAGCAACAGAAACAGTGCACAGCGATCTCCTGAATTTTCTCGACGACTTCTGGCGCGGATCGAAGTTGATGACATGTGGATGGGCAATATTCTATGGAGTGACATTTCACACGACAGGCTGCAGTGAATACACAGAACTTCCGAATTGGGGGTACTGTTAAACTGTGTGTCGTGCTTGAACTACCGTTTCACTCGTCGTATGTGACTGTGTGGTGTAGATTCACAAGAACCTCTTCTTCGGAAGAATACGTATAGAGAGCATGTCGCGTGTGCCGTGACGTCTACACGTTATCGAGACCTTCTTGTGCAGTGTGTGAATCCTTATTTGGAATATTGGGAAACCGTCTCCATGCGAGATGGGGCTATACCTGATGTCGATCGATTATGGAAGGTCGGCTTAATGCAACCTTCCACGAACATGTTATCTCCACAGGTTTTCCAGTTGCATAGTCTACAAGACCACCTGATCAAAATCCACGTAACTATGGCTCTGCGGATGTAGATATAAAAGGACACATTCACCAGGGACACGTTCGGCCTCTACCTAATCTGAAATCTAGTGTACAGGAATACGTTGCTCAGATCCCACCGAAACTGCTGGGAGCACTATTGGTCAGCCGCGCGGGATTAGCCGAGCGGTCTTAGGAGCTGCAGTCATGGACTGTGCGGCAGGTCCCGGCGGAGGGTCGAGTCCTCCCTCGGGCATGTGTGTGTGTGTTTGTCCTTAGGATAATTTAGGTTAAGTAGTGTGTAGGCTTAGGGACTGATGACCTTCGCAGATAAGTCCCATAAGATTTCACACACATTTGAACATTTTTGAACTATTGGTCACTTCCTCTTTCATCTCTTCGACGTCTCCTGTGCTCATATTGAACAAACGGTGTAAGTGACAGTTAATAATAAATCCAACATTGTGCCTTTCTCGTTTTTATCTGTTCACATACCGTATCTAATTTTTTACACATCATTTCTATACATCTTTCTTGCATTCACAGCGCCATATTTGCTTCGTTGGGGAAAAGGAACTATTTTTTTGCAGCGCAGATCGGTTCCACTTTTACGCATTAGAATGTCTACCTAGTTTCGCTGCAATACGATAATTACAGCCCACACTGGACCGCTGTGAATCGCTGTATTTAAACTAGCCACTCGATAGTAACCACATAACCATGACGTCATTGAAAACATAAAATCATAACACTCCTGTAAGAGAACGCGGTACAGATACCCGTTGTAGCGTTCACTGAATGAAGAATGAACGGTGTGTGGTTTCAATAGTTTACTGTCAACTGAGAAAGTGGATGAGTTACGTTGCAGCAGATACGAGGGTTGGAACCTAAATCGTGGCCACTATTTATTCGCAACAGATACAAAAGAGATACATGTTTGCACCTGTTACTGTCCTTCAAAGTAGTCACCAGCGTTGTGTAGAACCCGTTGCCAGCGATGTGGAAGACGTAGTATACCGTTAGCAGAGCCCGTTCTGTTGATGGGGCGAATGGAGCGGTCTAAAATTATGGTGATTCTCGTGTACGACTGTGATGGTGTTATCCTAACGCATTACGTTCCCCCACGGGATTAATGGTACCAACATGACAACTGATCGCTGCGTGACGCCTTGAGATAAGAAAGTGCTGACGTGTATGCACAATGGCTCCACTTTTGTTTCTAGTGCAACGTAGTCTGCGCGCGCTACACACTCAGTGTGACGATGTGTTGTGGCACTGTGCTGTAGCAGCACTGACCTGAGTTGGGATGGTGGCCTCCTGAATCCGGACGCCGTGCTCCGCCACGTGCGTCTAACGGTATGTCCTGTCACACTGCTATTGTCTTCAACTGCTGTGATAACCTGCTGCCCCACAGTGTACGTAACGGATCGTCGGGAACGCACTAGTGTCCACTCTGCTACTAAGATGTCACTAGTATTGTGAGTGTTTTCGATATATAGCTTTCAGGGCCAGTACTTATGATATCCAGTCCTCTTGCTTCGCTGAAACCCGAGGTCAGACTTCGTCGCTTCAGTTGTAATTCCAGCCTAGCAGAAATTTGGTTCCACTTTGAAAACCATAGCACCGTATTACGGGGCAGAACGGAGGCAGCCGAACAGCTAGGCGAGAAACGTTCAGCTCTGCAGGCATCTCGCGGCTTCCTAAGAAAGTTCTTACTGCAGATCCGCTGTTGTCTCTCCATATCACGCTGAGGTCACCAGCTGTCGATTTAAACACCATTTTCGGTTGACCGACATTTGCTCAGACGTGTTCTTACGTTTAGAAATCAGACGACACACTAGAGAGAACGAATTTTATTTGGCTCGGAGTTATCGTCGCCTTTAAAGTATTTGACAGTACAGCTCAGTTACTTCACGATTGCAATTAGTTCACAACAGCAATACGTGAAGAACTTAAGGACGAACTAGGTTAAAGGGTCGCGTATGCGAAGTTGTAATACGTAAAAAAAACTTATATAGTCCAAAGATTTCAAAGGAATTTAATTAAATTTGGCGCAGTTGTTAATGAAAGTTGTTGGGTACATACGAGGGTCGGAGCTTAAATAGTGGCAACTATTTATTCACGACATGTTACTGTCCTTCAAAGTAGTCATAAGCGTTGTGTAGAACACGTTGCCAAATGTGAAAGGCGTAATATACTTTTAGCAGAGCCTGTTATGTTGATGGTGCTATTGGAGTGGTCTACTGCCTGTCGAATGTTTGGAACAGTTCTGAACCGAATGCCACGAAGTGGTTCATCTTCGGAATCAAATCAAAGTCACAATGACTTACGACCGGGGAGTATGGTGGATGGTACAGTACTTCTCAGTCCCATCTACCGAACAGAGCAGAAACAGCTTGCGCTGTATGTGCCCGCGCATTGTCGTGCAATATGATGGGTAAGTTGCACAGAAAGAGTCGCCGCTTCTTTCGCAAAGCTGGTCGCAGGTGATGCTCCAAAAACGAACAGTAATACTGTGCATTGACGGTCTTCTATGGAGGAACGTAATGTGTTACGATAACACCATCACAGTAGTACAAGAGAATCATAACTTTCACCATACTGGAGCTCGGACGCACTTTCGACTTTCGCGGTGACCCCTAATGACGCCTTTCATTAGACTGCAATTTCTGTGTTGGCTTCGTGGCATTGGCTTCAGAGCTGTTCCAAAGATTCGACAGGCAGTAGACCGCTCCATTCGCACCATCATCAGAACAAGCTCTGCTAACGGTATACTACGCCTTCCACATCTCTGCAACGGGATATACACAACGCCGGTGACTACTTTGAAGGACAGTAACAGTTGCAAACATGCACCTATTTTGTATCGGTTGTGAATAAATAGTTGCCATTAAGTTCCAATCCTAGTATATGCACCATGTGTTAGTACAAGATAGTTAAAGTCAGTTTTGTGTTACGTTTTCGTTACAGTTATGTTTACGTGCGCTTCTGATTAGTTCTTGAAGAGAGGGAGTGGATTACCGATTAAAAAATATAGAACGTCCAATTTGAAAGAGACATGCCGCTAACCATGTCATCGTAATAAAAAGAAGATACAGGAATGGCAATGTACTCCTGGCAGAAACACAATATTTGCTTCTTACATTATTTTTATTTTATCTCTAAACCGATAGTTGTTTGACCCCATAAGAACATTGGAAACATATCTCCTCTGTTTTCAAAACTATTGTATTCAAAATACGCTAGCAGAAAAATTGCATCACCAAGGAGGAGTTGATGAATCAGTTTCTGCACCAGAGAGATAATGCCTATTCCAATTACGCACCAACCGAATAAGAGTGGCGCTAGTATCGCCACAGAGGCTGCATATCAGGTCTGCTTTAAATACATGCTGTAACGGTCGTGAGCATAAGTTATTTTTGAGACTGGCCACAGTGATTTGACATTAATCAAGAATGCCTTTAAAGCGGCAAATACGCCTTATCAGCACCACGCTGAGTTGGAACGAGGTCGTGTAACAGGGCTACGAGAAACTGGATGGCCCTTTTGCGATATTTCAGAAATACGTGGCAGGAATGTGGCCACTGCACATGATTTCTGGCAGCGGTGGTCACGAGAACACAGGGTTCCAAGAAAAAGGGGCTCCGGACGGCTACATGGCAGTGCTGAAAGGGAAGACAATAATGTTCATTTTATGGCTCTAGCGCATTTTACTGCATCTGCTGCTGCAATCTGAGCAGCAGTTGGCATCACAGTGACACAACTGTTACAAATGGGTTACTTCAAGGACAGCTCCGAGAGAGACACCCTGTAGCTTACGTTCCACTGACCCGAAACCACCGCCATTTTCGACACCAGAGAAGTCAAGGAAGGGCTCATTGGAGGGCAGGATGGAAGTCTGTTGTGATTTCTGTTGAAATCTGGTTCTGTCTCGGTGTCACTGATGGTTGTGTGTTGCATTGGAGGAAGCCTATTGTGGATCTGCAACCAACCTTTTCACGAGCTAAACTCTCTTGATGTACACATGGAGTTATGGTCTGGGGTGCGATTTAGTATAACAGCAGTAGCACTCTCGTAGTTATACCACACACCCTAACAGTAAGTTTGCACGTTAGTCTGGTGAATCGACCTGTTGTACTGTCATTCACCAGGGAGTGTTTACCAACAGGATAACTCTTGTCCACATACCGCTGTTGCAGCCCTAGATGCTCTACAGTGTGTCGACATATTGCTTTGGCTTGCTTGATCACCAGAACTGTCTCCTGTCGAGCACGTACGGGACATCATCGGACAATAACTGCAGTGTCATCCACAACCTGGATTAACTGTGCCTGTGTTGACCGACCAAGTGCAACGGGCATGGAACTCCATCCGGCACCTGCACAACACAAATGCACGTTTGTCTGCCTGCATTCAACATTCTGGCGGTTATACCGGTTATTAACGTACGAGAATTTCACATTTGAAATGCCTTATCCAGCGCTTGCAGTGTCAATCACTGAAACAGGTTACCTTGACAAATGGATTCTCAACATATCATTACTCTACATTTATTATGTTTTAGTTTTGCGATTTCTTTCCGTCAGTATATATTACTTCATACCTCTGAGTAAATTGTATCCAATAATGTTTTGTTCATTTTATATTTACAACACATTTAAGTTTATTAGTAATTGCTGCACTGAGTACATCTGAAGTCAGTATTACCACTGCTTAAATTGTTTGTAATATTTATGAAAATCGAATCATTAGTTTTACAATAAACCCTGTAATGAATGTTTTTATGTTATTTCAGTGAAGTACTGCCAATTTATCAGGTGTGTATTACTTGGGTACTCAGTGAGACAAGAAACCCTGTTAGAAGGAGGGTTAAGACGGTCGACGTAAATGGGACACACTGTATACTTTTGCTGTGACACTGGAACGAAATAACGTGCACAAGCAACGCGGCAACCCACTGTCCCTCCATCAGAAGTTGTAACACGAACGTGTGCTCTTCTGTACCTAATGTAAGCGAACACATCTCAGATACGGCCAGCGTCTGTATATGTGCGCTGGAATTCCATGCTGCTGTGCTCTACTGGTGTACCAATTAGACAATTCGCTCGTGAACCTATTCTGTGTTTCTCATTGCAAACCGCGGTAGAAAATACGATCATAGTTTCCGTTTATCTCGAATGTTGATAAAATTATCCTGATGTTTCCACACACTGAAGCCTTATTTCCGCGCACATAAAAGGAAACTAATCCAGGAAGCCACAAGTGTGAATAACAAAACAACCTATGAAAAATAACCCCCGAGGAGAAAACTGTAGCTAAAATTTTAGCAGCCTTAAAATGCATTTCACATGTCCCTACGAAACAGCTTTAATCTGATAGTGACAAAAATGGAAGGAGCGTTTTGTGAAATATGCATTCGAACACATTTCATCCTTACCCATTTCGTACCGCAACAGCTTCACTGAAGTGACTTTCCGATTCGGATACATTTACGTGACTGGTCTCTACGATAACTGGTAAGTGATGCAGCTTTACTGTGGAAGATTTAGTTTACTGATGAAGCATTGTGTACAAATCAAGGGCAAAGAAATTTTTGCAGGTTGCCCTATGGGTCATTTGAAAATCCTCGCTGCGTGAGAGAAGTGTATAAACAATGAACTTGGCCTTCCAATGTATGTTTTACGTGAATCTCATTATTAGAGTCCGTTTTATTGATGGAACTCGAACTAGCCCCAAGTCCGACTGAAATTCAACATGCTGTGTTGTCTGCCTGGATTCACGTGTCAATGGTCGATGGCAACATTGTGAGCTCTTCGTATGATAGTTAGAATAATAAACACAGGAACTATTCCTTACTTATATGTTTGGTTATATCTGGTACACTTACATCAAAAGGTGTCACGATATTTCTCCTCTAAAAATTAGTTTCTGTTATTCATTTTACCCTTTTGTCGTATCCCATGGACTTGTTGCAGTTATGGCACTTCTTTTGGAGAACAGTCAGACCCTCCCTATAAGCTAATTGCACTGCAGTGCCACGTTGCGTGAAATAGTTAAATTAATTTGAATTATGATTTTACACGGCGCTCCAGTGAATGCATTGTATAAAATTCCTTCATTTGTTTCTCAAGCAGGTGTTATAGTGATTACTAGTGATCTTTACAGAGGATGCAGGAGGATGAGGGAACGGAAGAGGGTGAAAAACGAGAATAGAATTACTTTCCATGAGATGTATCATTTATTGTCTTTCAGCTTTCGTTTTAGAACTTACTCATAAGGTACGAGAAACAGAACAAACCTAGCGCTATAATTCATTAAAGAAGGAGGAAAACATATAGATTACGAAGTACATAGATAGTAGGTAATGTCGCTATGAATGAAAAAGGCCCAAAAACTAAGTTCACCATGCTCTCAGAAAGTCTAACAATCTTGGTAGATTCCCTAACTGTTAATGTCTTCCCTGCCTTGTATGCATTCACAACGCTGAAGAACTGGTGTAGAAAACCATAGTATGTCATAGTATAGGCACACATAATAATAAGAACAACGTCCCGGAAAGGAATTACCCACACGGGATGGAAATGGGTGGATGTGATGTACATGTACAGACAAACAAATGAATAAATTACATAAAAATTGGATGACTGATTCAAGAGAAACAGCTTAACAAATTGAGATTCTCAATAATGACTTGGTCCACCTCTGGCCCTAATGTAAGCAGTAGTCGGCTTGGCATTGATTGATGGAATTGTTGGATGCCTTCTGCGGGATATCGCGCCACTGTCCAAATGGCGCGTTAGAGCGTCGGAATCCCGAGATGGTTCAAGGGCCCTGGCCATAATCGTCCAAACGTTTCTGTTGGAGGGAGATTCGGCGACTTTGCTGGATAAAATGAAGTCTGGCATTAGGAACTCTGGCCCCGTGCGCGTGGACGTTATCTTCCTGAAGTGTGAGCCTAGGATCGGTTGCCATCAAGGGCAATAAACGGGGAATAGAATATCTTCGACGTGCCGCTGTGCTGTAAGGGTGCCGCGGATGGGAAGGGCTGCTATGACAAAAAAATGCAATCCCGAACGTCACTCGTACTCCTACGGCCCGCATGGCGGACGACGGTCAGGACAGCAGCCCACGGCCGTCTGGGGCGTTTCCAGACACTTTCCACAGGGCATCGAGGCACAATTAGAAACGGGACTCACCCCTGAAGGCAATTACACAGCAGTGAAATTCCTGGCAGTAAACGTGTCTGGGGACGACCTGAAGAATGGTATGATATCAGCCTGAATGTCGCCATTCGGCCGATCAGCCAGGAGTGATGGTCTGGGGTGTCTTTTATTTCATAGCATATGCTCTTTGGTTGTCAACCGCGGAACCCTTAGATCACAGCTGTACATCGACGATATTCTACACCCCGTTTTGTTGGCCTCTCCTGGGCTCACGATAATATTGGTTGGACGCTACACGATTGGAAACCCGTGGTCTGGTCAAGTAAGTCCCGATTTCAGTTTGAAGGGTTCGAAAGAAACTGGAAGTTTGTAGTAAGGTCTTATGGGACCAAACTACCGAGGTCAACGTCCTTAAGCTTACACACTATCTAATTAAACTAACTTACGCTAAGGACAAAACACACACCCATGCCCGAGGGAGGACTTTGGACCTCCGACGGGGGGAGCCGCGCGTGGACCGTGACAAGGCGCCTAAGACCGCGCGGCATAGGGTTCTACCGTGGCGCAGATCCGGCGTTGTCGACATGGCTACGCGACTGGAATCTCATGGTCTGGTAAGATAAGTTCTGATTTCGGTTCGTAGGAGCTGACGGTAGGGTTCGAGAGTGGCGCAGATCCCATGCGGTCAACAACGCACTGTGCAAGTTATTGTTGGCTCCATAATGGTGTGGGCTGTGTTTACATGGAATAGACTTGGTCCTCTGGTCCTCGAGTCAGACTGAACCGATTATTGACTTAAAATGTTTATGTTCATCTACTTGGAGACAATTTTCAGCCATTCATGGACTTAATGTTCCCAAACAACGGTGGAATTTTTATTGATGAGAATGCACCATGTCATCAGACCACAATTGCAGGAAAATCGATAGAATGATTTGGCAACCCAGATCATACGACCATACGACGTGAATCCCATCGGACATTTATGGGACATAATCGACGTGTCAGTTCGTGCACAAAATTCTGCGCCAGCAACACTTCCAAAATTATGGGCTGTTACAGACGGCTTATGGAGTCCATGCAAAGTTGCTGCATTACGCAGGGCAATATGGTTCAAATGGCTCTGAGCACTATGGGACTCAACTGCTGTGGTCATTAGTCCCTTAGAACTACTTAAACCTAACTAACCTAAGGACATCACACACATCCATGCCCGAGGCAGGATTCGAACCTGCCATCGTAGCAGTCGCACGGTTCCGGACTGCGCGCCTAGAACTGCGAGACCACCGCGGCCGGCACGCCGGGCAATAGTAAGTCCGACACTGTATTAGGAGGTATCCCATGACATTTGTCGTCTCAGTGTATTTCTAACTTTAGATTTGTACACATATACACGAACGTGTCGAACATGTAAAACCTTCACCCACGTTTGAGGCGATACTGAAATCACCTTTTCACCTTTACTACGGTATCACACAGGCAAAATGAATGTGGATTTGTAATACTGATACTGTGTTATGACATTGCAGTCACATATTGCTATGCGATGGTTACCTTCCTACTTCCTCATGTTTGGCTATATTTGAGGAAAGCACATGGCTGGCTAGCTATGGAGGAAGGTTAATTTTGACAAGCTTGAAAAGCGAGAGGGCTGAGTGGCCGCGCAGCGGTTGTGGCGTTAGTGCAGGAGGCCAGCCACAAAGGTCCTCGTGGAAGGAGGCCAGGCACGAGGCTGCTACTTGCCCCAGAGGCGTCTGTAGGGAGCCCCCTGGCCCATTTGGGCTATCAATGCGGTTTCTTCCTTCTAAAGAAGTGGCCAACTAACCCCCAGAGTATTGCCGTGTGTGACAAAATCAGCTTCCCGTACACGGACCGCAGAACAGAAAGATAGGTGCCGCTAGCGTATCGTGGAAAATCTCGTTGCCCTCCATCCAAACTCTGGTTACCCGATCATGTGAATCGTGTCGACGTGATGCTTTGGCAGAAAGGACTCGACCAATGAATGGAAGCTGGCTGGGGGTCAATATTTAACTTCTGCATATTAAGATGCGTCTAATGAACCAAGAAACGGAAATATGTGCAGGTTCTCGTGTATTCTGGAAAAGAAAGCGAGATTCGTGCTGGTCACCGTGGCACAGCCTGGAGGTCGTCCGTTCCAGCATGAATTTTTCGAGGGACTGAGAGTTAGGTGGAGAAGAGAATTCTATTTCGGGACTTGCCGCGGGGAAAGACACCTGGATCTGTCGTGACGTCGGTGGCAGCCCTTCTCCGCGCTCCCTCAGCTATTTGCATTCGGTGCTGACTCGTGCAGTGAGACGCAAGTTCACTGAGTTCTAAGGAAGTTTCACATTTCCTTATCTGAGCAGCTCACAATTTGCAATATTACAGAGCAAGTTCGGTTTTTTAATTACTTACGTCAGGTGTTGCACTCGATTTCTATGCATTTGCGAGCTGTGCAGGTTAGGAAGTTTGTATCACTTGCCAAGCAATCTTCCAGATACATTTAAGATATCCTCCAATATTTTCGGGATTCCAACCGATAATTAAGCTGCTAGTGAACCACCGTTTGCCGCTAATGTTCGCATCCAATTGGTTGTCTCATGGCGACGGTATTCCCATTGCTATGTACACTACATATCGAAGCTTAGGAGATTTACATAGGGTTCTTTAAATTAATGTATAACGAGCATTGCACTCGCCCGTCTATCATTTCAGTGTTGAAGTCGTATGTGTGGCAGGCAGACAGCACCCACAACTGCCGCGCTTCAACGCGATTTCGACATAACGTCTCATTGGAACATTGGAAATTTAACCTATAAGGCTCAAGTTTCGATTTGTATGCTTTTCACAGATATCTGATGGGATGGATGACGAAGATTAGTGTCTCTCCACGAATGTATGCCTCGTGACTGTATGCTATTTTCTTTTCTTCTTGTACTCCAACTTCTTGAAATTATTGATCTTAACTAGCATGAGTGAAGCTAAGAAAGTAGAGGATTGGCGCATTGTGAACGATAAATCAAAATAACTATCTATCAGTAGCCCAAAAGGTTCAGATGGTACAGTGTTGCTGAGAAAAATTGATCCGTCTATTAGTTTAAGATCTGCAAACATTGAGAAAAGCTCGTATTAATGCCTCCCCCCCTCCCCCATGAACCACGGACCTTGCCGTTGATGGGGAGCCTTGCGTGCCTCAGCGATACAGATAGGCGTACCGTAGGTGCAACCACAACGGAGGGGTATCTGTTGAGAGGCCAGACTAACGCGTGTTTCCTGAAGAGGGGCAGCAGTCTTTTCAGTAGTTGCAGGGGCAACAGTCTGGATGATTTACTGATCTGGCCTTGCAACATTAACCAAAACGGCCTTGCTGCGCTGGTACTGCGAACGGTTGAAAGCTTGAAAGCAAGGGGGAACTACAGCCGTAATTTTTCCCGAGGGCATGCAGCTTTACTGTATGATTAATGATGATGGCGTCCTCTTGGGTAAAATATTCCGGAGGTAACATAGTCCCCCATTCGGATCTCCGGGCAGGGACTACTCAGGGGGACGTCGTTATCAGGAGATAGAAAACTGGCGTTCTACAGATCGGAGCGTGGAATGTCAGATCCCTTAATCGGGCAGGTAGGTTAGAAAATTTAAAAAAGGGAAATGGATAGGTTAAAGTTAGATATAGTGGGAATTAGCGAAGTTCGGTGGCAGGAGGAACAAGACTTTTGGTCAGGCGAATACAGGGTTATAAATACAAAATCAAATAGGGGTAATGCAGGAGTAGGTTTAATAATGAATAAAAAATAGGAATGCGGGTAAGCTACTACAAACAGCATAGTGAACACATTATTGTGGTCAGACACGAAGCCCACGCCTACGGGAGGACCAGTTGTTTCCGTACCGTGTACAGCGTGTGTAGGCACTATCAGCGGCTGATTGGCCTCCACGGGTACACGTCTGCGAATGGTTCATCCAACAATGTGTCAATCCTCATTTCAGTGCAGATGTTCTCTTTACAGATGAGGCTTTATTCCAACGTGATCAAATTGTAAATTTTCGCTGACGAGAATCCGCACGCAATTGTGCAATCACGCCATCAACACAGATTTTCTGTGAACGTTTGGGCAGGCATTGTTGGTGATGTCTTGACTAGGCCGCCATGTTCTTCCACTTACGCTCAATGGAGCACGTTATCATGATTTCATACATGATACTCTACCTGTGCTGCTAGAACATGTACCTTTACAAGTACGACACAACATGTGGTTCATGCACGATGGAGCTCCTGCACATTTCAGTCGAAGTGTTCGTACGCTTCTCAACAACATATTCGGTGACCGATGGATTGGTAGAGGCGGACCAATTCCATGGCCTCCACACTCTCCTGACCGCAACCCTCTTGACTTTAATTTATGGGGGCATTTGAAAGCTCTTGTCTACGCAACCCCGGTACCAAATGTAGAGACTCTTCGTGTTCGTATTGTGGACGGCTGTGATACAATACGCCATTCTCCAGGGCTGCATCAGCGCATCAGGGATTCCATGCGGCGGAGGGTGGATGCATGTAGCCTCGCTAGTGGAGGACATTGTGAACATTTCCTGTAACAAAGTGTTTGAAGTCACGCTTTTTTACCTTCTGTTGCTGTGTGTTTCCAGTCCATGATTAATGTGATTTGAAGAGAAGTGATAAAATGAGCTCTAACATGGAAAGAAAGCGTTTCCGGACACATATCCACATAACATATTTTCTTTCTTTGTGTGTGAGGAATGTTTCCTGAAAGTTTGGCCGTACCTTTTTGTAACACCCTGTATAGACGTTTCCGACAGCAGCGCCATACTCTGCCTATTTACATATATCTGTATTTGAATACGCATGCCTATGCCAGTTTCTTTGGCGCTTCAGTGTATTTCAGGTACAAATGCAGACAATTATATTTCAAGTACAACTGCAGTGCAGAGAAAATTTTCCCTTGAGCAGTTAACATTTTTAATATCACGTCCATTAGAAGTAGTTTCCTTTTTATGTTTTAAAGCGATATGAGATGTATTCGCTCCATCAGAAGTTCAAAGTAGAAAACTGTTAACGGCTTGGATTAGCTTACCAGAAGGAGTAAAGGTTAGAAACTCCCTAGTTAATTTTGACAATGCTCGATGGATACGTACAGGGAAAAACATGCCACATTTGGTAGACAACAGTCACTAAGTATCTCTGACGGAAGCCCGGATCCGGTCTCTGTGACCGAGTGGTTCTAGGCTCTTCGGTCCGCAACCAGGCTGCTGCTACGGTTGCAGGTTCGAATCCTGCCTCAGGCATGAGTACCTTAGGTTAGTTAGGTTTAAGTAGTTCTAATTCTAGGGAAGTGATGACCGCATATGTTAAGTCACGTAGTGCTTAGAGCCATTTGAACCATTTGGAAGAACGGAGGAAAAACGGTGTTTCCAAAATCACGACTCCCTTTCACGTGATTCGTCACTGAAACTTTTCGAGCGTTTTTCCATCAACGTGCTTAGTTTACACAGTGCAACTCCATGAGGTCAATACGATTATTTTCCATATGAATTAGTTTTTTCTTCAATCCAGGTGTCTTCCGTGAGCTACAGAAAAATAGGGATAACTCGGTAAATATTGAAACTTCCTGGAATATTAAAACTGTGTGCCGCACCGAGTCTCGAACTCGTGATCTTTGCTTTTCGCGTGCAAGTGCTCTCCTGCGAACCTTGGAGAACTAGCACTCCTGAAAGAAAGGATATTGCGGAGATACGCACTTCTGCCTCCTATGTATCGCTCCCATAGAGAGCGAAAAGAAAATGTTACACTAATTACAAAGCGCCAGAATCGTCTGTGGAAACATCCTTCCTGTGCTCTATGCATGTGGAACATGAGGGAAACCTAACTTGTAGTGCAATCCTCAGTACCCTCTGTCATGCACTTCCCAGTGGTTTGCAGAGTATGCGTGCTGCTGTTGTGACATTTTCGATTCTTTTCTGTCTGATTTGTAGTGTACTTACTACCTGTACCTCAAGGGTAGCTTTATGTCGCAGTGATAATGCCATTCAGGTCTCGGTTTCGACTCCCGGCCTCTCATAGGATTTATTCCCCTGAACACTCAACAGTACCACTAACGCCGCAATCGTGAATGGAAAAGGATCGTGAATATAGAGCTGGAACGATATACAATACCGAAAGTGAAGTACTTGTTATTTTAGGAATTTAATTTTTTGTGTTAATACTGTACATTCCTAAATTATCGAATGTTGCATTAGCTATGTAACATATGCCTTAAAACTTTATCGTTCTTTTATAACTTCTGTCGTATCTTGTAATATTTGTTAATATGGAACTCTCCATGGTTTGGTGTCCACATTAAGCTTAGGTTTCCTTTTAACTCGCTGGGTAAGCCAGTTTAACATTCGGAGTAAAGCAGTGGCACACCACCTCCAGAACTTCCAGCCAAGCCGTGGAAATGTTCGAAACAAATTTTTGGTTGATAATAGCTTTATATTTTTATCTGTGTATCATTTGATCTTTCCCTGTACATTAAAAAATGGTCCTTTATATCATGATTGGAAGTGTTGTGGCAATGCAGTGATTGTCTGTTCCAGCATTCCAGAGCATAGCTGGAATATGCGTAAACACAAATATGTTGTTTCGTAAAAGGTATAGGAGGGCAGTGCGTTGGCGGCGCTGTCGTTTGTATTCTGGGAATTGAACTGAAAAGGTTTCCGACGGGATTTAACAGGCTTGGGACTGGTAGTTGGAGCTACACGCATGGAACATGTCATTCTGGAAATTATTGTTAGGGAATTCATTATTTCGAAATTCACAGTGTAAAAAGTGTGCCGGAAATACCAAATTGCAGGCGTTACCTCCCACCAAGGACAACGCAGTGCCCAACGGAATTCATTTTGACCGAGAGCAGCCTCGTTTACGTACAGTTGTCAGTGCTAACGGACCAGCAACATAGTTTGAAGTAACCGCAGAAACCAATGTGCGACGTGCGACGAAAGTGTAGGTTATGACAGTTATGCGTTAATGGGCTATTCGCAGCAGACGGCCGACTCGAGTACCATTGCTAACAGTACAGCTTCACCAGCAGGGCCTCTCCTTGCCGTATGGCCAAATCTGTTGGACGCTAGACAACTGGAGACTCATCGCCTGATCACATGAGTCACGATTTCTGTTGTTAAGGTCGAGAGAAAGAGCGCAGAAGTTAGCACATTGGACTCGCTTTGGGGAGGATGACGGTTCAAACCCGCGTCCACCCATCCTGATATAGGTTTCCCACGATTTCCCTACATCGCTGAAGGAAAATGCCGGGATGATTCTTCCGAAAGGGTACGACGCTTTCCTTCTCCATCCTTCCTAATTCGAGCCTGGTGCTCTGCCTCTAATGACCTCCTTGCCAATGGGACGTTAAACACTAACCTCCTCCTCCAACCTTCAGTTGGTAAGGCCTAATGTTGGAGTGTGGCCCCGACTCCACGAAGCCATGGACACAAGATGTCAACACGCCACTGTGAAAAGCAGGTGGTGGCTCCATAAAGTTGTGGACTATGTTTACATGGAATATACTCGGTCTTTTGGTTCAAATGGCTCTGACCGCTATGGTAATTAACATCTGAGGTCATCAGTCCTCTGGAACTTAGGACTACTTAAACCTAACTAAGCTAAGGACATCACACACATCCACTGTCGCGCGGTTCCAGACTGAAGTGCCTAGAACCGCACGGCCACACCGCCGGGCAGTGGGTCTTTTGGTCCAGCTGAATCGATGGTTGACTGGAAATTATTATGTTCGGCTGCTTGGAGACCATTTGCAGCCATTCATCGACTCCATATTCCCAAACGACGATGGAATTTTTATGGACGGGAAGGCGCCATGTCACTTTGCCACAATTGTTAACGTTTGTTATGAAGAACGTTCTGGACAATTGGAGCGGATGGTTTTGCCACTCAGGTCACTCAGAGTGAATCCCATCGGACATTTATGGAACATAATCAAGAAGTGCGTTCGTGCACAAAATCCTGAAACAGCAACATTTTCACACTCATGGTCGGTTGTGAATGCAGTACGGCTCAGTATTTCTGCAGGTGACTCCAACGACTATTTCAGTCCATGCCACGTCGAGTTGGTGCACTCCGCCGTGTCCAAGGAGGTCCTACAGGATATTAGGAGGTTTGGAGTTTAAGTAACGTTAGTAAGCATTTGTAAAATAATTTTCTTGAATACGTGGCACCTACATTTATTGTTTCAAAGACCTTTTAAATAAAATAACTTTAATGTAACACAATAGATATACATCTAACCCAAAGACATTGATCAATGGAAGTGAGATGATAAGTCGAAATCTCTTCGTAAAACGCCGAAAATCGGGTATCCAGAATAGACAAAACAGTTAAGTTCAACTTCAGGACTCTACGTATTCTCTATCAAGACAACAAATCGTCACTGAAGATGCTTCACAAAAAAAGGAAAAAGGGAGACACTTATGGCAGAAAAAAATGGTTCAAATGGCTCTGGGCACTGTGGGACTTGACATCTATGGTCATCAGTCGCCTAGAACTTAGAACTACTAAAACATAACTAACCTAAGGACATCACACAACACCCAGTCATCACGAGGCAGGGAAAATCCCTGACCCCGCCGGGAATGGAACCCAGGAACCCGAGCGTGGGAAGCGAGAGCGCTACCGCACGACCACGAGCTGCGTACTTATACCGCAATAAAATCAGCCTTTCGTTATTGCATTAGACGAACCGCATCCGAATAATACAGAAGCAATTAAGGAAAGACATGAAACATAAAGAAAGAAATGGGTTTCAGAGCTAACAGAAGATTGGGATAACAGGGCAACGTAAAGCACTCAGCTAGTAATTACTGAACAAACTTACTACATTCTTGATAACCTGGCAATGTACCAGTCACGTGCCTAGCAGTGAGTGACCTAAATCACGCGGTGCACTGAAAAGAAAGCGCCGCCGGCAGTGCAAATTAAACACCGAAATCTAATGCGGCGGTAGCCGGCGCCGCCACTGAGAATTCTGCGCATCTGTTTCCGGCCATTGCCATGCGTTAGCCGAGTCGGATTAAGACTGAATAACACATTTATCTGGGCCCTCGTTAGTGGCTCGCCGATATGCTAAGTACCGGCCATTCAATTCCGTCGTTTGCTGCTGCGGCCAACTGCGACAAATTGCGGCCAACTCCGCAGCCGACAGCGCGCCGACCGGCTGTCCCGTGGAGCCGCGTTTATCCTCTGCCCTTCTGGGGTCGACAATCTCTCGAAAATAAAAGACATCGTGAATACTCCAATGGTGAAGGGGGAAGAGTCAATGAGGCTCCAGTAAAAGCTTTTGCTCTTCAATGTCGAGTAACACGTTCACAAGCAGATGCATTGCAGTTTGCATTCACGTCAAAGGGGAAGAGGATCTATTGATTTTACTTCGTATTTTTTTCCACTTCTGTAGGTGTTTCACCCACTAGTGAAGTGTTTTAGGTGCAAAAATCACTTCTCGCTTATAGTGATTTCTCCATTTTTGTTTAAATTCCACCTGCTGGTAATGTTACTAAGTCGATACAGGATTTCTCTTTTCTCTATGCTTTCACTTTCCTGCTGACCTACGCATTCCCGTACACGCAATATTGGAAAAAAAACAACACCAGGAAAATTGCAAAAAAAAAAAAAAAAGTTCTCTGTTTACTTGCCGCGTCAAATGTGGATAACATCCCAAGCTTTCGATGACTACCTCCGTCATCTTCGTCAGGGGTAAAACTGACTGTCGTGGACTGGTGAGGCTTCCGCTTTTATAAGCAGTGGACGGCTTCTCATTGACTGGATTACGTCACGGTGAAAACGGCGCGTACCGAGGTGGCGGCCTCTATATCCATAGATTTTCTTTGCATGCTGTATCCAGCGTTGCTTGCAGCGCCATCCATCGCAACAGGTAGAGAACTGCGAGGAATGTGAGAAGTCTCCCTCTGCGCTCTTTCTTTATCAATTGCGCGCTTCCATGCATTGCTGAGTGCATAACCGAAGTCTCTGTTGAAGTTATTTTCACAGAGTCTAATTGCAACTTCTTCCCTGATGACAGAGTCCCAATAGTTTGAAGCGTGAGCAAGTACTCTTGTTTCATCGAATAAAATCTTATGTTTATTTAGCAAACTGTGCTCAGCCACCGCCGATTTTTCTAGATACCTGTTCTTCAGGTGACGCCGATGTTCCACACACCGATCGGCAGCAGTTCTTATAGACTGCCCCACATAATTTTTGCCACACTCGCAAGGAATGCTGTAAATTCCCGGTACTCTCAGACCGAGATTATCTTTCACGGGTCGCAACATTTCCTTAATCTTCCTAGGTGGCCGGAAGACTGGTCTGATTCCTTGCCGGCTCAGGACTCTGCGAATCTTTCTGGTCGTTGCACCGCAGAATGGTAGCCGCGCGATGTGTTGGTCCTCTTCATCTGCTCGAACAGCGCCATTCCTAGGTTTCTTCGCCAGAGTGGATCTGATATCATGATCCTGATATCCATTTTTTCTGAATACCGTCGTCAGATGGTTAATCTCGGAGCCGAGGTGTTCCTTGCTCTGTGTACCAAGTTATTCAGCATAGCACTCTTCTGAGCTGGGTGGTGAAAACTACGCGCGTTTAGATATAAATCTGTATGCGTCAGTTTTCTGTACACAGAATGTCCGAGACGTCCATCTGATTTTCATTCCACGAGCACATCTAAGAAGGGTACCTTCCCATCTTTCTCCACCTCCACTGTAAATCGTATGTTCTGATGTATACCATTCAAATGATCAACAAACTGCTGCAGTGCCTCATTGCCATGTGGCCAGATTAAAAATGTATCGTCAACGTACCTGCAAAAGCAGGATGGACGTAAGGGAGCACTGTTCAACGCTCGTTCTTCGAAATCCTCCATGAGGAAGTTAGCTATGGCTGGTGACAGTGGCGAATCCATGGCTGTTCCGTCCGTTATTTCATAATATTTTCCACCATACAAAAAATAGGTGGTCGTCAAAGTGTGTCGAAATAACTTCATTATTTCAGAAGAGAAATGAGCAGCCAACAGTATCTTCCACCGGTACCTTTGTAAACAAAGAGACCACATCTAGGCTAATCATGATGTCATTAGAAACTATCCTCATCTGCTTTATGATGTCGACAAACATTTTTGAGTTATTAATATGATGGCTACAGTGGCCCACTATCGGTGTTAATAATTTTGTTAAGTATTTTGCCAACCGATATGTAGGAGACCCAAAAGCACGAACAATAGGTCTCAACGGGACCCCATCCTTATGGACTTTGGGTAGACCATATAACCTGGGTGGCCTTGGTGATCTTGGTCGCAGATTCTTGACTAGTTCTTCTGGGAGGCCAGAGTTCTTCAGTAGCTCCCATGTCTTCCTACTAAGTGCTGCTGTAGGATCCAGTTTAAGAATCCGGTACGTGGCATCTTCCAATAATAGGGCCACTTTCTTATGATAATCGGAAGCATTGAGGATAACTGTGGAATTCCCGTTGTCCGCAACGATATAAATCCCAGTTTCTCCACTCTGCTTACATTGGACTTAGGAGGCTTGGCTGTTGCTAAAATCCGACTAGTTGCAAGCCTTACCTCATCTGCTGCCTCTTCGGGCTGGTGCCGAACCGCTTGTTCTACTCCACTGATAATCTCGGCCACTGGTAACTTTTGTGGAGCTGGAGAAAAGTTCAGTCCCTTACTGAGAACTGAGATGGTGGCGTCATCAATTTCCTTGTCGGAGAAGTTGATAACAGTGCGATGTGGGTCGCTGGACCCAGAAATTCCTTTTCCCCAGTTTAGGCGCACAAATTTATCAGCCGGTTTTGCTGTAGTCTTGCTTAAATTAGCAGGCTGATGTGCAGCCCAGGTCGTCTCTACCCATTCCCAGTCACATGGTGACAAAACTGCATACAGAAACAGATGGCAACTATATAAGGAGTGAGCGTCGGCATCCAGTTCATACCTCGTATGGTGTATCCTCTCCCTGACGATCGCAAGACTTGTCTTCCGCAAAATTCTATTCACTGCAGCAGTTCGGGTGTGATGTTTGACAACTGCGAAATTTGGTACAACCTCTTTGTCACCACAACGTTGTAGAAAAGCCAGATTACTCAGCAGCCAATGAGAAGCCGTCCACTGCTTATAAAAGCGGAAACCTCACCGGTCCACGACAGTCAGTTTTACCCCTGTCGAAGATGACGGAGGTAGTCATTGTAGGCTTGGGATGTTATCCACATTTGACGCGGCAAGTAAACCGAGAGCTTTTTATGCAAGGACTCCGTCGCGAAAGACTTCGTAGTCACCAGGAAAATTACTTATTAAGATTTCACATGTCGTTGAACCATATCCTTTTGGCACAATTAGACCCTAACTGCAACATAATTTAGGTTCTCCCTCTAAAAGTTTCGTGCAGAATGTCTTCTACCCATAATAATTCCACAGTAAAATCGACATAATTGCATCAAATGTTTATCTTTAAGCTCGCTGATCCCGTCAGACACTTACAAAGGAATTTTATCGAATTGCAAATCAGACGTTCACACAGATATGTGAAAGTGAATAAGTGCATTAAATGTTAAGTGGTTATCCCCGCAACACTGAAGAAAGAAGAGGTGCCATATTCCTCTTCTTATGAGTTTTGTTGTTTAAGAGGGGTGTAATCAGTCTTCTTATAACGTCTTGTCTTTAAAATAGCTTTTTGCCTCATGGTATTGACTGACCTCTGAAAAGGATAGATACGAATTACTTATATTTTATGATTATCGCTTATTGTGAGCAGTGGCGCACAAACCAACATTAGATATTCTTATCAGACCCGGAAGTTTAGAAAGCATATCTTTTTGAACTGCGCAGCAGGTATTGCGAAGGTCTTGCTGTGACTAATGTGTGATGATTCACACACTGGGATTATTACATTGCACATGAGAACAATCTTTCCCTTCCTGAAAATCTGTCTGATAAAAATAACAACTTTACGGCTATGAATGCTTTGAAGAAATATTAAGGTTTGTGAGACGTTTGGAGGTTGAGAACAATTGCAGATTACATACGAATAAACGTAAATTCAATTTTGATTACCTCCCAAGAACTCGTGACACGATTTGGGTGCAGTGTTAACAAAATTAACATACATTGGGGTTTGATTATCATTTTCTTGAGCATAAACATCAACATGAGTTCCCCAGGAGAAGAATAGGATATAGAAGAATAGGATATGGACTCCAGGAATCTCAAAGTGAAGCGTAATTGTTTTGCAGGTAATTTACGTAATGAGTCATTTGGAAGAAATTACAGAAAACTTCTGCTCACAATCCCAAACTAGAGAATGCTCATGGTAAGAAAGATTTAAGCCACAGTGGATGGAAGTGACGTGTAGATTATCCGGTAAAATGCATTAAATATGATAGGTTCCAGCTACTGGAAATACCTCCATACGTATAGGGGTTGGTTTTACTCAGGACTATTTGCTCTACTACTCTACAACAAAAAACCATTACTTTCGTTACTCATAGTGGTCAGTCAACACCAAGAGCCGCTTCGTATAGGGGACAGTGACTAAGAAACCATGACAAAATTAATAAACAATGCACAAGAATCCTATTAATAAATCAGTGAGAACGATTATTCAACTGAAGAGTTAAGGACTTTTCACAATTTGAACAAAGCACTGGCGATAATCACTCAGAACTGATTGTATTAGGAAGAGTTCATTGACAACGCTGGCTCTGATGAATTTAACGCATCATGAACTAGTGCATATGAATTATTAGACTCAAGATAAATCCTTAAAGCTAACGAAAAGTACAACTGACGAGTGATCAGATCTGGACCATAAAAAAGCACTGTTGCAACTTCACTAATTATAAGAAATGAAGCCCACCTGTGTACTTTGAAAAATTACGAAGATCCGATAAGCTTAATGGGAACACGGTCAAGACTTCAAAGGTGAACACGGTGACCAAACGTAGCGTTATAAAGAATGGTAAGCACAAAGCTACAGCGGAGAAACAAGCTACTTCGTCCTGCAAAATAATATGAACTAAGACGAACTTATTTCCAGGCATAGCTCAGCTTACTGTGCTTGTCATTCATGCCGAAAAATTAATCTCATTAATTCAATACATTTAAAAAAGCCACGCATTTCAACATTTTATTATCATCTATTCCATTATTTTATTATACGTTTCCCAAGATAATGTTATAGACCCTTTGCTGTTCCTTATCTATATAAACGATTTGGGAGACAATCTGTGCAGCCGACTTAGGTTGTGTGAAGATGACGTTGCCGTTTATCGACTAATAAAGTCATCAGAAGATCTAAACAAACTGCAAAACGATTTTTAAAAAAAGTGGCAGTTGACCCTGAATAACGAAAAGTGAGAGGTCATCCACATGAGTTCTAAAAGGAACTCGTTAAACTTCGGTTACACGATAAATCAGTCTAATCTAAAAGTCGTAAATTCAACTAAATACCTAGGTCTTACAATTACGAACAACTTTACATTAGAAAGAACACATAGAAAACGTTGTGGGGAAGGCTAACCAAAGACTGCGTTTCATTGGCATGACACTTAGAAAATGTAACAGACCTACTAAGGAGACTGCCTACGCTACGCTTGTCCGTCCTCTTTTAGAATACTGCTGCGCGGTGTGGGAGCCTTACGAGGTAGGACTGATGGAGTACATTCAAAAAGTGCAAAGAGAGGTAGCACGTTTTGTATTATCGCAAAATATAGGAGAGAGTGTCACAGAAACGATACAGGATATGGGCTGAAAATCGTTAAAAGAAAGGCGTTTTTCGTTGCGACGGAATCTTCCCACGCAACTCCAATCACCAACTTTCTCCTCCGAATGCGAAAATATTTTGTTGACACAGACCTACATAGGGAGGAACGATCACCACTATAAAATAAGGGAAAACAAAGCTCGTACGGAAATATATGGGTGTTTATTCATTCCGCGCTTTATACAAGATTGGAATAATAGAGGATTGTGAAGGTGGTTCGATGAATACTCTGCCAGGCACTTAAGTGTGATTTGCAGAGTATCCCTGTAGATGTAGTTCTAAATTTGGTAACTAAAAGAAACGTGGAAGGGGGCCATAACAGACCCCGTCCAACTTTACTGCCCCAGTCAAGGATTAAACTGTGTTTCAGTATAATGACTGAATATCACATGAAAGCATGTTGGAGAGAACATTGGGGTCGACACAGCCACTGAGATATCGTACATTTTTATCGCCGACACCAGGCAAGCGAATTTCAAGAAAAATGTCTCCCCTCTACGGGATTGTACATAATCGATGTACGAATGCAGTTTTAGGCACATGGTTGCCAACGTATGGAAGTTTGCTTCTCGCCGTGAGTCGCGCACGGGAAGCCCATTGGTAAGGCTACCGCTCACGAGAAGCGGGAAGCCACTACCACCATTCCATTATCCAGCTGATGGTAGTTCACATTTGCAACTGCGAATACATTTCATGTAAATGCAGATCGCCCGTGCTATCCTTCTGGAACCCAGTTCATCCGTATACGTTTCGGAAAGTACATGATGCTCGCGGTGTAACTGTAAAGCCCAAAACTAGTAACCTTAGTCTACTTTAGCAAAATACGGACCTAAAAGCGCAGAATGGTAAAAAAAGATGTTATTTGCTTTTATACGAGAGCTATTTTTTATCAACCTCGGGTGGGTCGCGAAATTAAAGCCACAGCGAAAATCTGGTGAATCTTTGCGCATATGTGTGCGCAGTGACTCTATCACGCCAGTCTATCTCGTCACGTTACATTTTTCAGTTCTGAGTGCAGAGCGAACTCATAGAGATGAGTAGAAAATACTGCCTCTCGCAGATTATGAAGTCCTGCGGAGTGGTTTCACCCGATTTCTCGCAGCCCACATACGGCTAGTGTCTCACATTTTCTTCTTTATGACAGTTTTCCGCCGAATACTGACGCTTTTGCAGCGTTTTCGGTGGGAACTCATTGATCAGACTCCCGTACTTGGCTCCCGCTGATTTTCATCTTTTCTTTCACATGAGCCGCTGCTGTGAGGGCAGCCTTTTGTCATAGACCACTAGATGCAGACCAATGTAGAGAATTACTGCAAGATATGGGTGGCTGCATACTATGAAGAGGGCATTGGAAAGCTGATACCGCCCTACTGCAGACGTCAATGTCGAAGCGGTGAGTGTCTGTGGAAGTAGCTGGAAGGTGTAACTAAATATTGCAAATAAATATTTTTGATTTTCACTGTGGTTTCCTTTCCGCGACAGATCAGAGGTTGAAAAACAAGAATAGCCCTCGTATCACAGCATAACGACCCCCCTTTGTCGGTCTAAACCCAGACGTAGACAACTGATGTATGTGCATTGTACATATCTTTTGATAATAGTAGTGGAAAAAGTTATGGTTCAAATGGTTCAAATGGCTCTGAGCACTATGGGACTCAACATCTGAGGTCATCAGTCCCCTAGAACTTAGAACTACTTAAACCTGACTAACCTAGGGACAGCACACACATTCATGTCCGAGACAGGATTCGAACCTGCGACCGTAGCGGTCGCGCGTTTCCAGACTGAAGCGCCTAGAACCGCTCGGTCACAGAGACCGGCGAAACAGTTATATGGCATTATATTCTGTGATGGGATTTCTATTCATTTCCAAATACGGTATGTTTGGAACATACCTCGGTACTTTTTCTTTGTTTCTGAAAGGAGTTACGATTTTCAAAGGACATTCGTTTGGTCATACGCATGTGTACAACTGAAAAGTTAATTGGCCAGTATTGGCGAATACAACAGTTTCTTCAAATACAATGGGAATTTAGTAGGTAATGGACAATATTTAGGCCGGCCAGTCTCGGCTACAAAAATGTGAAATTTGTTGTTGGACATCGTTGAATAATCCCGCTGAGCCGTACAGCCTTATGAAATTCCGATATGTGGCTGTGCAATACGTAGCCTTCAAAATGGCGCCTGTAATGGAGGTGAGTTCCAAGCAGAGGCCTGTCATTGAGTTTCTTTTGGCGGAAAACGAGAACATCGCGGATATTCGCTGCTGCGGCGTATCGATTAGCACCGGTACGAAGATGAAAAACCCAAGAGCAGAGAAGACTGTGAGACGTCAGCCAATAGCCCGCTGACTAGGACGTCACCACGACGGGAGCAGCCTCTGGAAGAGGAGAATACAAGCGCCACTTCTGCCAGCCTCGGATCATTGAAGGGAGAGTAGAAGACGGACACTACTGTAAACTACGCCTTAGAAAGGAGCACTACGATAACAGTTATTAGTGATCCACGAACTGCGTGACAAACTTGCCTGAGTATTGTATATAGTGAAGGACACTGACTTCTTAGCATGTCGTCCATCGCTTGCGACAAGTCGTTGTAAATCCAAAGTTAAGTATTGCCAATCTTCTTTATTGTAATAACTACTATTATGGGATTTTGTTTGAATTGTTGTACAGCTGTATGAGAAAGCAGCATCCTTTAGGCACTCTATAATAGACGAGTGGGCAGGACCGCACATTGGCAAGGAGTTATACGACGACCCCAGCACATGGCTGCCACGGAATTTTTGTATATTGCCGGCGCCTTTATTCTCTCTTGTCTTTACTTTTCAGGTGCGTTTAACAGTTTGTTGCTGTTTTTGCTAATCACTGTTTTCAGGTTTGTGTTGCAGAAATGTTCATTGCTTTTGTCCTTATTTTGCTTGCTTGCATTGTCTGTCTGTTGGGTTTGCCTCCCCCAACATGCCCACCTCACCAATCCCGCCCCCTCCTGAGACTCCCCAGCCGCAAGCATTAGATAGAACACAGCTAATGCAGATGTTTCAGTTCCAGATGCAGCAAATTTCAATGGTTCAAATGGCTCTGCGCACTATGGGACTTAACATCTGAGGTCATCAGTCCCCTAGAACTTACAACTACTTAAACCTAACTAACCTAAGGACATCACACACATCCATGTCCGAGGCAGGATTCGAACCTGCGACCGTAGCGGTCGCGCGGGTCCAGACTGACGCCCTTAGACCCGCTCGGCCACACCGGTCGGCACAACAAATTTCTACGTTATTTAACACAGTGCAGCAGCTAATAGCCAACGCTGCGCGCCTGCTGGAACAAGCACCCCCTATTACAGGTGCTTTACCACCTTTTGGACAGTTTCGTGACCAAAACAAGGAATGGATCGAAAGGTTGTTCCATCTCCTCGCTCATAACGTCCCAGGTACTGTTCAAAGCCATTATTTCTTATACACTACAGGCAGTGCAGTGTTCCTAATGTGTTACATTTCCTAATGCCACTCTAACAAGGAAACCTCCCCATCGCACCCTCCTCAGATTTAGTTATAAATTGGCACAGTGGATAGGCATTGAAAAACTGAACACAGATCAGTCGAGAAAACAGGAATAAGTTGTGTAGAACTATGAAAAAACAAGCAAAATATACAAACTAAGTAGACCACGCGGAAGATACGGAAGGTGAAGGACAAAAAGCGAGCTCAGGAGTGCCGTGGTCCCGTGGTTAGCGTGAGCAGCTGCGGAACCAAAGGTCCTTGGTTCAAGCCTTCTCTCTGGTGAAAAGTTTAACTTTTTATTTTCAGTTTATGTGACAAACACTTCTGTTTCCATTACTTTTTTGGGAGTGGTTATCAAATCCACAAGAAAATCAGTATCGGGCAAGGTAGAAGAATCTTTTTACCCATTCGCCTAGTGTACAAGTTAGGTGGGTCGACAACATATTCCTGTCATGTGACCCACATGCCGTCACCAGTGTCGTATAGAATATATCAGACGTGTTTTCCTGTGGAGGAATCGGTTGACCTATGACCTTGCGATCGAATGTTTTCGTTTCCCATTGGAGAGGCACGTCCTTTTGTCTACTAATCGCACGGTTTTGCGGTGCGGTCGCAAAACACAGACACTATACTTATTACAGTGAACAGAGACGTCAATGAACGAACGGACAGATCATAACTTTGCGAAAATAAAAAAAGTAAACATTTCTCCGGAGGGAAGAATTGAACCACGGACCTCTCTCACCGCATTTACTCACGTTAACCACGGGACCACGACGCCGCTGAGCTCACACTCTCCTTGTTGTTGCTTATCGTCTTCATGCACTACTCAGTTTGCATATTTTGCTTATTTTTTCATAGTTCCACACAACTTCTTCCTGTTTTCTCGATTGACCTGTGTTTAGTTTTTCAAAGCTTATCCACTGTGCCAACTTATAACTAAATCTGAGGGGGTGCGATGGGGAGGTTCCCTTGTGAGTGCACTTAATTATGAGCAACTGGTCGAGTTGCTAACTAACTATTATGACCAACAAGATAATGTATTAGCAGCTCGGGATCAGTTCCTAAATGCAAAAAAACGGCCAGAACAAACTTACCGTGAGTGCGTAACAAATTTGCAAGGTATGACAAGGAAATGCAAATTCAAATTTGTTTTATATTCAGATGTTATGTTGCGTGATGTGATCGTTTACAATGTTCCTGATGTCAGACTCAGATAAGAGATTTTGAAACAGTCCGATTCATCATATCAGCAGGTATTGCCAATCTTAGGTCACTATGATTCCGGTGCCTTGTCAGTTCATGCATTTGAGCGGCCAGTTATTTGTCGGGCACAGTGTCTTGTTTGTCATTGGCCCACTCAGGGCAGTTTGCGCTAGCCACACGGAGTAAACACCGCTTTATGCCGCGTAAGCAGGTGGCTACACAGGCGAACAGAATTAAGTTTTACCCTCAGTGTTGTTCACGGCACAAACGCGTAGAGTGCCCCTCCCAACAAACACAGTGTTACACCTGTGGTAGAAAACGACGTGTACAATCCGTTTCTTTGCAATGGAACAAACATAAGAATTCAACCCACCCACAAAAATCTAGTCAGAAATCCCATGTCATTAACGCATTGCATTCAAAGTCTGCAATGGGCATTAGCAAAACTATCAAACATGCAACTTCTTCAGTGATACGCCAGTCCAACAAACTTTCTGTTGATTTACTTCTGTGTGGGAAACGGGTGTAATTGCAGTTGGACACGGGTGCCTCTGTCACATTCCTAAATCGTTACACATATGAATTTGTCACATTCCTAAATTGTTACACATATGAATTATTGGGCTCCTCACGCTTGTCTAAAACTAGCACGAAACTGACCACTTATATTGGACAAGACATTCCTGTTCTCGGAAAATGTACTTTGCCTGCCATGTATCGCTCGCATACGGAAATAGAGATTTTTACATTGCTACAGTCAAGTGATTGAGAGAAAATATTTGGTCTTGAATCATTTGATTGTTTGGATTTAACATTCAGGACAATGTGATGTCAGTGTGTGCATTCAATGCCAAAGGCAGTGTACCTCGCTTGGTAAAAGAATTCCAGCAACTCTTTTCCGACGGTTTAGCAAAGGCTAACAAGTTTGTTGCACATATTTCGTTGAAAGACAATTCACAGCCAAACTTTTGCTGAACTGTTCCAATGCATTACAGGACAAAGTGGCAGCTGAACTTAAAGAATTGTAAAACAGCGGAATTATTGCGCCCATACAAGCCTGTCAGTGGACAAACACATTGGTTTTGCTCTCCAAACCTTCAGGTCACATTCGCCTCTGTGTTGACTTTAATTCTACTGTCAACGCACAAACTCTGATTGATACTTATTCTTTACCGCGCCCAGAGGATCTCATGGACAAATTAGGCGCTGGAACAACTTTTCCAAAATTGATTTGAGTGACGCGTTTCTTCAAATACCGCTTGATGAAGAATCTCAAAAAGTGCTTCCGCACCCGCCATTTTCTAACAGTATCTGGAACAACTGACTGCTCAAGTGCCCAACTGCTCAAACAATTTGGACAAAAAAATGGTTCAAATGGCTATGAGCACTATGGGACTTAACATCTATGGTCATCAGTCCCCTAGAACTTAGAACTACTTAAATGTAACTATCCTAAGGACAGCACACAACACCCGGCCATCACGAGGCAGAGAAAATCAATGACCCCGCCGGGAATCAAACCCGGGAACCCGGGCGTGGGAAGCGAGAACGCTACCGCACGATCACGAGATGCGGGCCACAATTTGAATAATATTGCCGTAACATGTCGTACATCTGAAGACCATATTACGTGTTTTGTTTTGGGGGTTATCTGATGCAAGACTAAAGTGTAGACTGGACAAGTCTGATTTTTATAAACCTGAGTTGCAGTATCTTGGTCATGTCATAAACAGCAAAGGTGTAAATCCTCTTCAGTCGCATTTGTTAACCATAAGCCATGTGCCAGTCCTTGCAAAGTGACAGAATTGAGATTAGTCTTAGGGAAAATGAACTATGACATTCGGTTCATACCGAATGCTGCACAAATCACAGCTCCATTACATCGCTTGCGTCGGAAGAATGTCGCCTTTGTTTGGACAGATGAGTACCAAGTAGCTTTTCAAAAAAGTAAAGAAGCATTGATCAGTGATCGAATACTTTGATCTTGCAAAACCAGTTACATTTCTCTTTCGGAATCTGTGCAGTGCTTTGGTGATAAAGACAGACCTATTTCGCATGAGAAGTGTTTTCCAAAGCACCGTGTAACTGTTCACAAATTGAGGGAGAGGCTTTGGCTGTTGTGGATGGTGTCACGAAAGTCCACCATTATTTGTATGGCAGAAAATTCTACTTAGTAACGGATCACAAGCCTTTGCAGTCCTTGCTTAATGTGACGAAACCGGTCCTGTACGAGCTGCCCAAAAATTGCAAAGATGGGGTTTGTTGTTGTCTCAGTACCAGTATGAGATAGTGTATCGTCAGACAGCTCAACATCGTAATGCCGATGCACTTTCACGTCTTCCTATTGCCCCTGATACAGACTCTGACGCTTCTGCTGCATCTTGTTGTCACATCGATGGTCAGGATTCTGAATTGCTTAAACCTTTTCCTTTGAACTCTAGGAAAATTGCACAGGCAGTAGACGCTGATTCTGATCCGCACATCATGGCCTCGTTGCTTGCATATCATAAAGAACTTTGTAGTGCGCCGTTACTTGGGCAGTCGGCATAGCCTTGCTGTGCAGGAAGGTGTGATTCTTGTTCAGAATGACAGTGGACGGTCACGTGTGTAGATCCATAAAGCTTTGCAGTTACTTCATCAAGGACACTGGGGAATTGTTCGTACGAAAAAAGTTAGCGCGTCGATACTGTACTTGACAGGGTATGGACGCCCAAATAGAACAGATGACGTCACAGTGTCACACCTGTGCGGAGGATCAGTCCGCTTCGCCACAAACATCCTCTGCTTGACTTAAGTCGTAATCGCCTAGGCAACGAGTTCAAATAGACTTCACGGGACGTTTTTAGAACACTCGTTGTTTGATTGTGGTTGACTCGTACAGCAAGTTTCCTTTTGCTGTTCCAATGAACTCCAGAACGTCACGTAACACACAATTCAGGTGTTGTCCTCTATTTTTTGCCTCAAATGAATTAGAAACATTCTGTGAACACATAGCATACAGCATGTAACTAGTGCACCGTTCCACCCACAGTAAAACGGCGAAACGGAACATTTTGTCAGAACCTTCAAGCAGCAGATAACCAGACGTCGCACCGCGCTCACCAGGAATCAAGCATTGCAACTGTCTCTCGTGTCCTACCGTTCGCACCCACGAGATGGACCACCGCCGGCGGAATTCCTGCACGGCCACCGCCATTGGAAACTTCTCCACCTGCACCTTCCTCAGCATCCGGCGCCGAAGGAAGGCCGCAAGTATCACTATGCGACCTATGATATTGTCTTTTGCTAGGTTTTAAGCGGCAGTAGACAGCGGGCGCCAAGGCGAGGTCGCCCGTCAACTTCACGCTTACATGTATCTCATTTCAGGTCCAGACAGCTTGCAGCGCCGACATTAAAATCAACTTCGTCTCTGTCATGTGCACGACGATCTTTCAGTGTCTCTTCCCCCATATTCACGGATCCAGAGCACTGCGCGGCCTCAGCATTCGCCAGAGTGTGTCGTCACGACCCCAAGGAGACGGAGCCTTCGCCTCCAGCTCGTCTCGTCCTACCGATGGATCTCGACCACACCGCAGCACTCGCCGCCTCCTTCATCTGGTACATGGCAGCAGCAGGTGGACGCGTACGCTTCTTGTCGTTTTCCGGGGGACGTTTGCTCCAGAGCGAAGATCGGATGTTGGGACACGGCCGGAAGCTTGTCGTCCCCTGCAGCCACAGCTTCCGGCTCAGCGATGCGCCCACAGTTCTGCCTCCCGCGCCTTGGTCGTACTCACTACACCACGACGGACCGTCGCTTTGTAGGGAAGGGGGTGGGAGGGAGGGGGAAAGAATGTTCCGGTGTAACGATTAGCACCGGTGCGAAGATGAAGAACGCAAGAGAAGGCTGTGACACTAAATCAGCCAATAGTCCGCTGATTAGGACCGTACCACGACAGGAGCGGCCTCTACAAGAAGAGAATATGAGCGCCGCTCCTGCCAAAAGTAAAGTGAGAGTAGAAGACGGACAGTAGTACAAACTCCGCCTTAGAAGAGAGCACTACGACAGGCGTTATTAGTGATCCACAAACTGTGTGGCAAACTTGCATGAATGATTTATATATTGAAGGACCCTGACTTATTTGCATGTCACCTGTCGCTTGCGGCATCTCGTAAATCTAAAGTTAAATTTGTCAATCTTAGGCGCTGCAGTCAGGGACTGTGCGGCTGATCCCGGCGGCGGTTCGAGTCCTCCCTTGGGCATGGGTGAGTGTGCTTTTCCTTACGATAATTTAGGTTAAGTAGTGTGTAAGCTTAGGGACTGATGACCTTAGAAGTTAAGTCCCATAAGATTTCACACACATCATCTGAAGCGTCCTCTAAGGACCCTAAAAGAGACGAGCTGGCTGAACCCCACATTCACAGGCGCTTTGAGAATGTCTGTTGAGACCTGGAAGTCAACAAAAGCACGGCAGGCTGGTGCGTCTCTCTTTATCGCAGTGAGATCATGCAACCTGTCCGACTTGACACGTGCCGGCCGGACGCATACAGCTGGGACTCCAACAGTATTGAAACGTGCAAACACACTCATTCAAGGTTGTCGACGGATCACAAACACTTCGCTATCTCTCTGGGTAGTGCTGACACATTCGTCCACCAGTACTAACATAAGGCCACAGAGAACAATGAAAGACCATCCGTGCGGAATTGCTTGCGTGTTACTAGACTGCGAGAACCTTTTCTCGAACATCGTCAGAGGCAGTAAAAGATGGGCTCATCATTTTGAACAGGAATCAAAACGGCAATCCATGGAGTGGCTCCACACCACCACTCTTGAGAAGAAAAACAAAACCGTATGCTCGGCCGGTAAAGCCATGCCGATGGTCTTCTGGCAATCTGGAGGGCTTTTCCGTTTGGTGTCCTCCACTATACTGCTAGAATACTCTCTGAAGTTTATTGTACTGCCGTCTGGAAATTGAGAAAACGACTTGAGCGTGTTCGTTGCCACAAAAATGCAAATGAACTTCTCGTTCTCTATGACAGTGCACGGTGACACATAAGTCTTTGCATCAGAGAGGAGCTCTCAAAACTTAATTGGGGAGCTGGTCCCCATGCTCCGTACAGCTCTGAACTCGCACCATTCGGCTTCTACCTCTTTAGCCCAAGGAAGGATGCACTATGCAGGAAGCTGTATGTGGATGTTTGGGAGGTTACCGATGCAGCAAGACGTTGACTCCGTATAGTAGAGTGGTACAAGGCTGGCATACAGGCACTCCCCGTAAGGTGGCGTAAGGCCCTCCCACTGAACGGAGATTATGCTGAAAAATAGGGTTATGTAGTCAACAGAGTGAGGAACAGTGTGGACTATTGAATCCTGAATAAAACCAACCTGATTTCAGAAACAAAATGTTCCATTACTTATTGAACACTCCTCGTAATACAAAGCCTCAACTGTACTATGACTTCCTTCAAGCTACTTTTGATGGCTGTGAACTCAAGTGTGAGGAAAAAATATCTTTTATTTTTCTTACCACATTTTAAGCCTTCCGTGTCACAGCAAGGTCGCCAACATTAAAGAAGGTAGACTGTTGCTGATGTGGGCTAACTTTGCTACGTCATAATTTCAAAAAGAACTGATTCCTTCTTTCTTTGACGGCTCGTGCACTTTTCTTTAGAGCCAGCCCACCGACAACTCCGGCCCTTGCCTGCTACATACCTGCTCACGCGATGAGGCACATGAGTGCCTTTCTTGCGAAGCCAGTATTTTATTTTTTTGTCCTCGTAGACTTTCCTCGGCGGAGATACGACCCTCCCTTTCTTCCCGCGGATTTCATTTTCGTTATTTAACCTCTGCTTTAAACATAACAAAAGCCTTTGCTTCAGTACGCGAGGAACGGTAAGGCGGCCGGCGGCGACGACGGCAGTGCGTGTCACGACGCAGGGCTCTGTTTATTCGGCACCCCGGTCCTCATTCTCGGTCCTTCCTCTTTCCGCCGCTGCTTCACTTTCGCTTGTGTCTTTTCCTTCCACAGCCCTTGCCCCGCGGCGCCCTGCGGCCGTGTGCGTGCGTTACCAAGAACGCACTCCGGGCGACGAGGTGGTGAACGAGCGCCGGTGACGTCATCAGTATGGCGGCAGCTCGCGGTAGTCGATACTCCCTGGGGACGCCCGCGGGCCCGAGTTCGCTGCCGCCGACTTGGGCGGGGGACTTAGATATATCAGTTCTGGCCGTAAACCCGCGTCCGCGGAAACGCAGAGAGAGACGTCGCTCCACTGCCGAGCACCCCTAGCAAAAGACAGCACATAGGACGTTACCGCCCCGCTGTAGCTTTAAAAATCACACCTACAAATAAGTCTGCTTTCTCTTTCAGTATCAACACTAACGATACTGTCGACATCATGTGGAATGAGATTTGTCTCTGGCCAGTGCTATATGACTCCCATTAACTAAACAGCTGGCCAGCTAACTTATACAACGAATACAAATGATCGCTAGTGACAGGAGAACTCTTTGAATCTAGAGATAAACTAATATACTAGTTGCATATACACTCCTGGAAATGGAAAAAAGAACACATTGACACCGGTGTGTAAGACCCACCATACTTGCTCCGGACAGGGCTGTACAAGCAATGATCACACGCACGGCACAGCGGACACACCAGGAACCGCGGTGTTGGCCGTCGAATGGTGCTAGCTGCGCAGCATTTCTGCACCGCCGCCGTCAGTGTCAGCCAGTTTGCCGTGGCATACGGAGCTCCATCGCAGTCTTTAACCCTGGTAGCATGCCGCGACAGCGTGAACGTGAACCGTAATGTGCAGCTGACGGATTTTGAGCTAGGGCGTATAGTGGGCATGTGGGAGGCCGGGTGGACGTACCGCCGAATTGCTCAACATGTGGGGCGTGAGGTCTCCACAGTACATCGATGTTGTCGCCAGTGGTCGGCGGAAGGTGCACGTGCTCGTCGACCTGGGACCGGACCGCAGCGACGCACGGATGCACGCCAAGACCGTAGAATCCTACGCAGTGTCGTAGGGGACCGCACCGCCACTTCCCAGCAAATTAGGGACACTGTTGTTCCTGGGGTATCGGCGAGGACCATTCGCAACCGTCTCCATGAAGCTGGGCTATGATCCCGCACACCGTTAGGCCGTCTTCCGCTCACGCCCCAACATCGTGCAGCCCGCCTCCAGTGGTGTCGCGACAGGCGTGAGTGGAGGGACGAATGGAGACGTGTCGTCTTCAGCGATGAGAGTCGCTTCTGCCTTGGTGCCAATGATGGTCGTATGCGTGTTTGGCGCCGTGCAGGTGAGCGCCACAATCAGGACTGCATACGACCGAGGCACACAGGGCCAACACACGGCATCATGGCGTGGGGAGCGATCTCCTACACTGGCCGTACACCTCTGGTGATCGTCGAGGGGACACTGAATAGTGCATGGTACATCCAAACCGTCATCGAACCCATCGTTCTACCATTCCTAGACCGGCAAGGGAATTTGCTGTTCCAACAGGACAATGCACGTCCGCATGTATCCCGTGCCACCCAACGTGCTCTAGAAGGTGTAAGTCAACTACCCTGGCCAGCAAGATCTCCGGATCTGTCCCCCATTGAGCTTGTTTGATGCTGGATGAAGCGTCGTCTCACGCGGTCTACACGTCCAGCACGAACGCTGGTCCAACTGAGGCGCCAGGTGGAAATGGCATGGCAAGCCGTTCCACAGGACTACATCCAGCATCTCTACGATCGTCTCCAGGGGAGAATACCAGCCTGCATTGCTGCGAAAGGTGGATATACACTGTACTAGTGCCGACATTGTGCATGGTCTGTTGCCTGTGTCTATGTGCCTGTGGTTCTGTCAGTGTGATCATGTGATGTATCTGACCCCAGGAATGTGTCAATAAAGTTTCCTCTTGCTGGGACAATGAATTCACGGTGTTCTTATTTCAATTTCCAGGAGTGTATTTCAGATGATACGTCTATGAAATATAAGTACTTATCCAGATTAAATAATTTTTAATCTAGTTGTAATGTTTATTTTGCATTCAGCAGACATATTACGTCACTAATCAAGTGATAAAAAGGATTAGTGACTACATATTGAACTCCTTTTGCAAACTTTTCAGAACTTTGAGAATGAATAGTGAAGATCACATTTTCTTACATACAGTAACTGTGACTACCACCAATCTCGTGACTTTGTGATTTATCATTTATAACGAATTTCATGCGCTAATGTTGTGAACGTACGACTAAAATGTCCAACTCCGTGTAGAGGCACGTACAGGAATATTGTTGGTGATCACGATGTATACTCTCATTCATCGCTTTTGCGCAATCAGTTGTTTCTTTCTGTATTTTGAGCTACACCAGAAATTATGGCGTAAGACACCTGTGCTTGAAATATTTCAAAAAATGTAAAATGATGATTTGTTATCGAAACTTGCTATCGTGTCGAGATTTAAAATTTTTTGATACTTTGAGCAGAAATGTTGCTTCGAGTTAAAAAATTTGGAACTTCCGACCTCATTAACTGAATGTTGTTCTTGCTCACTGTTCGCTGAATTTAATAATGTGCACAGATATAATAAGGAACTCTCGATTACCCTGACGTTCAGCTACTTTTCTCTATCTTCATTTGATCATAGCGAAGTAGCACTGGGTTTAAGGTTCGAACCTCTGTTCCCGATCAGAAACCTCATTTCGGTTTTTCGTGGATTCTGTAGATTACTTAAGACGTATGTCGAGATTGTTCCATTGAAAAGGACATTGCAGATATCTTTCCCCACCCTTGTCCTCCAACTCCAATACTCTTGTCGTAGGCGAGACGAATTCAAATCTCCCGTCCACCGCTTCTTCATTTGGAATTAGGTACGCAGTGAAACGCTTCGTCGTCCACACTGTCACTAGACATTTTAAACGTTTCTTATACCACTATAGTCACCAAAAATCGCGAAATTGACAGCTTTACTCCAGAAATTTACGCGTTAATCTAACAAACATGCTGATATATGTATATGCTATCGCAAAAAATTTTTTGAACACTGAAGATTTTGAGGAGAAAAATGCTAACTGGAACCACAAATGTCAGAAGTACTCTAAAGTCAGATTTGGAATAATATTTTATTGAAACTAAATAATGCAGTCAAATTTTACTGTCCTCAAAGTAGCCTCGTTTGGCTTTAATCACTGCTCTGCATCCGCTAAGCATTCTTGCTCTCAGCTTCATCAGGGTTTCCTTGGTGATATGCTGCCATTCCTCTTGTAGTCTGGTCCAGAGGTGATGCACGTTGGTAATAGGACTTGATTTAATGGCTCTATCCAAGTGATCCCAAAGCAGTTCAGTATGATTACAGTCAGGTAATTGGGGCGGTCAGATAATATTTTTCAGTTCCGGGTGGTTATTAAAAATCTCAAAAAGTTCTTAACTGATTTACTTCAGATTTTTAGAGGATACTGTAACGAATATTAGGAGAGCCATAGGGTACGTTTCCCTTTAATACATATAATACGTATATGTATGTAATACACAGAGAGGAAACATCATTACCATAAATCTCCAAACATTGTTGAGCTATTTACTTCATATTTTTAGAGAAAACTTAGTATGTAAGATCGCATTCAGTACGACATATTCCTGATTACCGATATCAACAGTTAAGACTGTTTTCTTCTGATCTTTAAAAAACGACTGTACCATACATACCATGTTGACAACTTTCCGTAAAGCAATTACTGATTACTCCTTATTATCTCTAATTATAAGTAATTCTATTCAGATTTTTTGATGATGCTTTAATAAACACGTAGATGGATATATGCTACATATTTTTAATATATGTAATATGTAAATATATATTGACCCCATGAAGGAGGAATGTTGTAATCAAAAATCTCTAAAAGCACTTAACCAATTTACTTCAAATTTATGCATGATACACTAATAAACTTTCAGTGGAACATGGGCTATATGTTTTTTTAAACAATGACGTAGAAATTTTCTGTTAAATATGGGTGCAAGGAAGAAAATGCTATTCTGTGCTGTGAATATCTTTGGTCTCGTTTTCTTGTCATAGTCTGTTTCAGCTATGGGTAGTAGGGCATGTAAATCATTAGACAAATTGTTACTCTAATGTATACTCTTTCTTCCGATACAAAAGTCAAATGAAAATCGTATACACAACAATGTGCTGTTATGTTTCCTTCCTTGTCATTGGTTTTACAGAAAACAGGAAATTTATATTTGTGGATTATGGGCTTGTGATGAGGATACTATGACATAATCTGTACTATCAGAAACTTTTTAAGCCTACCCATTTATGGATTAAGTCTATGTGAAATATCATTGTTACAGATACAGAAACTGAAAAGGTTTCTCTCATTGTGTGTATACCAGTCATACCAAACGATACATCATTTCACTTTTAAGAGACTTCTCTTCACAAACAAGTGTTCATTTGCAATAACAATAAACAAGGCTGAAGGTCAGAAAGAGCGGTAAGAGGGCATGAGGTCAAAGGGAAGGGGAAAATCACATGGAAGGAGGTAAAGAGCAGAGAGAGAGAGAGTGAGTCAAGGTCACGAAGTGGGCTAAAAGCGCAGGAGAGCAAATAGGAAGTGGGAGAGAACAAGGTGGAAGAGGCGACAGAGAGAGAGAGAGAGAGAGAGAGAGAGAGAGAGCTGGGTGAGTCAAGGTCAGAAAGAGGGGTAAGAGGATGAAGGGGAAGGGGAGGAAATGTACAGAAACAGGGGAGAGATGGAAGCAGGCAGACAAGGTGGAGGTGGGGAGGGCTGTAATTTATGATGTGTATACACTTACCATACATGTTCAGAAATTGTGAAGCATTTCTAGGTTTGCTAATTACCAACAAAAATAGAATTATGTTTCACATTGCAAGTTACATATTAAGTGTTAAATACGTTTCCTACAAACAGGCATCGTACATGGACAAGCAGTGCGCTGAAGAAAAACGGTACCACAACACTGACGTAATAGATAAGGACACAGGGCGTTTATGACTTCAGTCAGAGTTACCTCAGTTAATACCGCATGTGACCTGAAGTCCTACACTTTGCTCCCTACATCATAATGCTGAGAATAACACTGCTAGCCTATCTGAATCATTGGAAGAACAACACCTCTCTCCTGGCCGCTGCCATACTCAGTGATGTCAGTCATCCTTGTTAGTGCAGGAAGATTCATTACTGAACACATGACGACATCGTTCACTAGCAGTCCATGTTCCCAGACATGGTACCTCTCCCTCTGCTAATGGCAGTTTACACATAGGACGGCAGTTCCCTAGCAGGGCTGCTAGTAGTCTACAGCCAATGTTGCAGAATGGCGCAGAAGACTTTACAGAGTCCGTTACCTGTTCTCTGATAGCAGTCACAAATCCCATGAGGTTAAAATGTGCTTAGTACGTAACTTAGCGATGTTCCCTTGTGATTGTCAAACTGGGATCTTGGTGACAACTATACCTGTCTTCACCTTTCATGCAGTCCAACTACAGGCCACTGTTACACAACAATTCCCCACAACTACGAATATTGCAGGGGTCGACCAGATAACAAAATAGAGATCCACAATGAAACACTTGTCACATTTGTCATGTGCTGTTAACACTGTTTCATAAGAGTACGCAGAATCTCTCTGTTCTCCATAGTGATTACGCAACATTGATACCGTTCACGCCCAAATGCACTGTGTTTACTGTTCTGTCTGTTACAGAGAATTGCTCCTATAATCATTTACATACCCACCTCTAGTGTGTAGGCGTATGAAGTTACGTGGACATCCAAGCATGTCTTCTGGGTGCTTCACCGTTTTTTCTCAGGCAGTATATATATTTAACTTGAACTTTTAATGCAACTGTCCATAACAACACTATTGCAAGACATTAAAATATAATAATCTAGAGATAACTTACACTAACTTCCGATTATATTTTAAGTTTACAAACAACATGCTTAAAATAAAGATTATAACTTATCCTAAATCAAGATTTGAGTGCAGCCATTTGTACAATTTCAGCAAAGTATTTCTGTTTTCATTAAGCTATCTCAGGAATGTGAAAACATCTCCATATCAGTTTAACATGTTGTAATAATTAACATCTCATTCCTGTGTAAGTAATTTCCCAATCATTTATATGGCTCACCAAAAAGAAAGTGGATTTCAGGTGTCTTCAGTCGTGGTATTATTTTTTTTTTGAAATTTTTTTATATGATTTATTATTCACAACTGATTTCCCACTTTGCACTGAGCTGTACTTTCACGAGTTAGAAAACCATAAAACTATGGATACTTTCTCCAACCTTGCTTGGATTGCAATAAATATATTAAACTTTAATTTCATTTATGTATTTTCTTCTCAGCCTGAGGAAATGAAGAAATCTGATATTAATTTACAGTTTATAACGATGAACAAACATTGAAAAGAAACTGTACTGCTGTATCTCTTGCAAGAAAACAGCACATAAGTCGCCGATATGTGTTCCTATAGAGTTTACTTTTTGGTAGGTGAACCTCAGTTAAGAGCTGCAGTCCTGAATCTGAAATTGTGTTTCTAAATGAGCATTACCAATGAAGTATGCTATCGTAAGACAGTAAACTAACTCATTTTTAATTTTCCATCTAAGTGCAGTTAGTACATTACTTTATCGGGGAAATAACCGTCAGTTTTCCTGCAAACCCACATGACGTACAAAATTGTCGTTACCTGTCAACTTCCTAGCGTCCATGATGAATCTAGTGAAAAAACCAAGCATTGAAAACCAAAATATTACAAAGTGTGCAAAGCCTTTGATCATAATAGTAGACAGAAAACTTCATATAATGCGCTCTTAACTGGTGTTATGTGGGAAATGAGTTCCAAATAACTATTAATTAGTGGCTCCTATGTACTATAATATTGTACACATGTAGGAGAAACAAACTACAGTCATCTGGTGTGTAGTGTTGGATAGAGACCTCTATCAGACTTTTCCATACTGAAGTCTGAAAGTATAAGCTTCCATTTGCTCTGCTGGTGTTCTAATTTTACCAACTAATCTACTTTCAGGTCGTCATTTCGATGTTTTGGTACACATTATAACCCACCAAAGAATTTGCCTGTTCCTTTACCATCCCCTATCCTGGCTCCAGGTCGGGCTCTTTTACACTTTATTTTCCTTATAGTCTAAATTCTACGTTGAACTCCGTTTGATTTGCTGTCTTTCTCTTACATTAACTCTGAACAACCGTCAGTTTTTGACGAACTTTACACTAGAAATATGTCCCTCAGTGGCTTAAAAGCTTGTAATACTTACTGATTGTGAAATTCCCTTTCCAGATACGTGCGAAACATGCTCTGTACGCTATGTTTACCTCATCAAAGGAATTCAAAGTTATTTCTTCCGTCAAAATCTTGCAGTCCACCTAGTCGTTGTCTGCAGCTGCTTTGTATACAAAGATTCATCGGTTGGTTCTATGGTTCCATCGACAGAGTTGAAAGTTGTATCTTTGTTGAAAGCAGTTAGCTGAACCTGTGTGTAACTGTTTTTTTTTTCACAAATAATCTGGAAACAGTCCGACTTCTAAATTCTGATTACGCATTCCATTATAGAATCGGCGTAGCTACCCTACTCTGAACATGCACTTACCTTTTCGAAATGTGATTTTAATTACTGTGATGTACATATGGATGTTTGTTAATAAGACTTCACAAAAAGAATGATTCACAAGTATACGCATGTTGACTAACTGTTACGTAATTTTAATGTGTTCTGTTATGAAACACGTCTCTGTTGAACTTGAAATTTCACTAAATGGAAACTGTTCGTAATATTCTGTCAAAATGTTTATCTAGGCCCTACAACAAATTCTCACCTTGCATGGATAACTTCACTTGCTCTGGCTACACTGAAAGACTGATAACCTGAAATAAATCAATTCATGGCGGTTTGACTTCTTATCCTTATATATTTTAAAATGCTGCTTTATTAAATTACTTTTTGATACTCCTTTCAAAATTTTTAATTACTGTTCATGCAAATTTGCATGTTTGGACAGGTCAAATTTAAAAAAAAACCTTTTTTGTCTCTGTATAGAGGGCATATGCTTTGTGAAATATTTAAAAATGACAGAAGAAAGTACTTCGCAATTATATTCAACCCTTTTTATGACAAAAACAAACTTAAACTATGTGAAAAATCAGCATTTTTTCTCAGCATTGTGACACACCATAATTGCTGCTTCTGTAAAATATTTCTATAACAAAATGTTTCATAAATTCCTGATGCAATGCTGTTTAACGAGTCTATATCAGGGGGCGTCTAATTATAATACTGAACACATGATTGATACTTCTCCCTGATTACCAATACAAAGATGTCATCCCACACAGTGATATATTTGCACAGCAGTAATTATTGAACTAGCGTTTGCATCTAACATATTCAAAATAAATTACTTTTCTCTAAAATTCTGTCTCTTTATATAATCATGTTAAAGATCATCGTACATCCCCAGGTTGCACGTCATGGAACATCTCCAATGAAAATTGATGAGCGGCACATCCGCTGTCCAAGTTGCTCAGGCTGCTCATTCTTCTGTGATGCAAATCCCTCACTCAACAACTCAACTACTACTGCCACAGTCTGAAACTCGACTCGACTGTTACCTATTTTCCTGACCAATCCCTACTCAATAATTCAACCTCTGGACACCACAGGTTGCTTATCGCACATGTGTTCAGCATACAAAGATTTTGAGTGACAACATTTCAATTGAACTGATACTTTTCATTGTATTTGCTTTCATCGATACACCAACTGGTGTCATACCAAACAAATTGTGATTTTATACGTTGACTCATACAACTTTTTACAATGCTATGTATTTATTTAAATATCACCGTTACGGTTTCGAACCGACAGGTTCATCTTCAACACTGGTTCACGTTTTACTTTAGCTTCCGCTTTTTGTTTTCGTAAGTGCTGAAACTTCCTTGGGGCGCTGGTGACATACTACTTGAGACGCCCTGCTAAATCCGCAGGACAGGACAGGTAGTTTAAATTGTGGAAAAGGGCCAAAATAGACGGCTGTAAGTTGCACTCGAACATACAACCCTTTATTTGACCAAACATTACAAAAGCCAAGAACACAGCTTTAGTTTTCGAACTTAATTAGCGTCTGAATGCGCTGTACAGTCTCACCCCTTAAGGGCAAGACCACTTTAATTTAAAAATGGCTGAAAGCCAATAATTTAAAGTTCAGCCAAAATCAGAAATTTAAAAGGCAAAATCTTATCTTAAAACAGTACCTTATTCAGGTTGAAGGCCCAAAGAATTTGACACTTTAAGAACAAAAAACTTAAATTCAAAATCGGCTGAAACCCCAACACTTAAGGCTCAATAACATTAACTTAAAAAAAAATCCGGAAACCTTACGTAAAACAGTTCTTAAATTAGGATGAAGGTCCAAACCGTCTGACACCTTAAGGGAAAAACAACCTTAATCTAAAAATCGGCTGGAAGCCATGCAAGTACCAACAACAAGAACAAACAAGAAAAGGCAGTACACCCAAGGGCGCCCAGAAGTTGCGAGGGGTCGGCCTGGAATTCAAACACTAACTCTCGCTTAGATGAGACAGGCAGTCGACCCAACCATTGACGATCCGACAAGAATCCAACCGACAGACGGTCAACGGACCCACCAACAAGACAACCTCCGCCTCACCCGACCAGAACACAACAGGGACTTCAATGGAACAACGCATAAAGTATTGGCGCCCACAACCAATTATACACTGAGCTGTCAAGCTACACACCGTACTCGCGTTTCATCACATTCGGGTAATAAGATAGCGACATTACAAATATGATAATACAAAAGACATCCAGTCTCAGAGATATTACGTTATATACGTGAATGTGAAACCAGAAATTTACAGATTACTAATGTTACATTACTTACTATTTATATTGAAAGAGAACTGATTAAAATTAGATAAACAAATTAAATAGGCAGTTTGTTATAAAGTGTTACTGTAGTGATATTACGTAAACATTATGGTGTACAATGATAAGGGCCAAGTGTACATAAATAAATATTACAACTACGGATATACTACGTAAATTTATGGCATACATTGAAAGTACCATAAATTGTTTGGGACGGATGTGCATATACAAATATGACAACACTGGACATTTCATAGATTTTTTTTTTACTCTAAACTGGAAAAGAGATGTGAAAGAAATTGCGAAGGAAGCTGAATTGGCTAACTCGGTCTGTTCATCCAGGAGATCTTGTGGTGATTTGCTTTTACGTACATATATTTCAATCCCCTCAAGAAAATTAATTAATGAAATGTCCACTGCTCTAATATTTATACTCTTATGTACATACATCGCAAAGAATTTACTATACTTTCAATGTACTGGTATGCCAAAATATTTACATAGCATATCCACAGTTGTAATATTTATTTATGTAAACCTGGCCCTTATTATTGTATACTGTAATATGTACGTAATATCACTGCTGTAACACTTTATAACAAACTGACTGCTTTATTGTTTGTCCAATTTTAATCAGTTCTCTTTCAATGTAGATAGTAAATAATGTAACATTAGTAATTTGTAAATTTCTACTGTCACATTCATGTATATAGCGAAATATCTCTGAGAGTGGAGGTCTTTGGAATTATCATGCTTGTAATATCACTATCTTTGTATACGTATCTCAGTGTGATAAAACTTCTTAGTGTGTGAGTGGCCCTTTACATTATGTATATACATATACATAAAAATGTGCATCATACACTTTTCGCTGCTGCAAGATCATAATGAGTCTGCCCTTGAACATTTTTCATCGTAAGTAACCGAAATATCTTCCCTTTAACAGTTTGTTTGTATCACTTACAATCATTGCCAGGCACAGTTACAGTTAAAGAGACATTGCCTCACATCTTGTTTTGGTTGTAGGGAACCACCAAAGCAAGGACGTTTCAGCAGTTGCGAAAGCAAAAACCGAAAGGTAATGTAAAACGTGAGCCAGCCGTCTCAAGATCAACCTGTCGGTTCGAAACCGGTAACGGCGATATTTGAATAAATAAATCGCACTGTAAAAAGTGTATGGCTACTGTTATCTTGTGTGTAAGAGTCAACCTATATTCTATTCACATCCACGGGCTCAAAATGCCAGTTTTTGACAAAATAGCATCATTTGAATGTTGAGCTCCATAAGGTTCCCTTTATGTGCAGCGACCGCGTAATATAAAATTATAAAGAATTTAGTAACCAGTCGCGGAAACATAATTTATTTATCTTGTTGCAAATCGATTTCGACAGATATCAGTCATCGTGGGTGCATTTTTCTAACCGATACACGCCATAAGTAAAAGTCATCATGGGTGCATTTTTCTAACCGATACACGCCATAAGTAAAACTACTGTCCATGGCGTGTATCGGTTAGAAAAATGCACCGATGATGACTGATATATGTGGAAATCGATATGCAACAAGATAAATAAATTATATTTCTGCGACTGTTTGCTACATTCTTTATAATTTTAAAATAACGTCTAACTGCGATTTACTACCATTCCATGTAATGCACAATATAAATTGGCTCCTGCCTCCACAGACGGTGCAGCAGGGAGGCGACAGCGGTGGTTTGGGCCTTGTACCGCTGGTGGGCAGAGGCCAGCCAAACAGGGGCGGTGCAGTTCAGGTTTTGAGGACTACCCACAAGCAGAAACTGTTAGCTGCAACTAGCGAGTCTCCACACAATCATCTTTAAGCCTAGGCCCGTACGACTTCATAGTGTTTAGACAAGATTCTCTCTGTTGTTAGGTACTGTGCTACAGCATATCAAAAATTATGTTATTAATAGAGAATCCTATGGTCTACACAGCAACGGGGAAAACGCTCCATGCAATGGATTCCCTAAAAAAGAGTTTACCGTGAACCTAGAAGAACGTGCACAACAATCACAGATGCGATCTGTCTGTTAAACGAAAAAAGTGCAGCCTTTATGCGAATTTTGCCATCATTCCACCACACTTAATACATTTAAATGCTTCGGCGAACAACAAAATCGGTAGAAAAAATGTAGTGATCAATATCTCTGAAATAAAAAAATTATTGAATCGTTTCTCTAATAAATTATTTACGATGTCTTCCTATATGCTGTAGGAGAGATTTACGAGTAATATTATTTAGTTCAGCGTATCATACCACGTTCCTATCGAAACGCCCCCTTTGAAAAATTTATACAAGACTGTGCTTAAACTGACACACAATATTTTTAGCGCAACGCAATCTGACTTTCAAAAATCCCTACGAAAGAATGGCCCTGACTAACATTAACCTATATGTTTCACAAATCACTTACCTCCCAAAAATCTTCGTTACTCAAGCTACTGGAATACAGCGAGCGCCACTACTGCCAGCTAAATAAAAGATTCAAACTACTGAAGGCACTAACTACCGATAGGGATAGTTAGCAAATGAAAGATTTTAATAGAGAACAAACATTGTATTTACCTCACTAGTCATAATATATATAGCAGTTCATGACACCAATTCTTACAAATTTCAAAACTCCGCCATCTCTCTCCCAACGTCCACCACTGCTGGCGGCTCACCTCCAACTGCGCAACGCTACGCGCTGTTAGCATCCAGCTGCCACTGCCCGACACTACAATGGCAGACAACAATGCAAACTAGCCACAGACTGCGCACAGCACAGCCAGTGATTTTTATACAGAGCGCTACGTGGCGGCGGCGTTACCAATAAAAAAACCTAAACATCCTACTTACATAGCCCCCATGCTCCCCACAAAAAATTTTTACAAATTGTTTTGGGCAGTGGCCAATAATGATTTGATAAAATTTTTCATAATTACTATGACAAAGAAATGAAATGCACACACTTATCGATACAATGTTGGTCAAAGGCTAAAATTTTCTCACAGTCCATAAAGACAGTCCTGATTTTTCATTGAAAGTAAAATTGCAGTGTTTTTCTCAAAGTCTGAGCAATAAAAGAAATTGCTCTTGGAAGTAGTGGATTTCTAAGCAGTCTTGAAGAAGTAGTGGTGTCCTTCCAACGGAAAGACAGTGCTGACTCTTTGACATGCAGACAGGTAATGGGCCACAACAGAGTAAACCCACAGCAGAGTCAGTCGAAGTTGAAGACTATTGGTAGGTAGGTCATCACAGAGCAGACCCAATGTAGTCCTGGTAGAGATCACTATTGGTGGGCCACCAGAGGTGCAGACCCACTGCAGTCCTTGTAGAAATAATGGTATTGGTGGGTCATCAAGTCCATAACCACCACTTGTGCACTCAGAAAAACTGTTTTTGAAATGTCCTTAGAACCAGCAATGCTGTTATCCAGTCCCTTACTGAATTATTAACACACGTGCAAACACTATCAGGCCCTACTTCTCACATATTGTCCATATACTATGACCAACAGAAACGTGTGCAGTGAAATGTAACTTACAAGTTACTTAATTTGATGAACTGGTGTCAATTACAATTTTATAACATGAGAATACAATAACAAAGGTACAAAATATATCATTAAAGAACATAATAGTACAGATAACATTTGCAGTAATACAGGCTTTACAAAAGAATCGAAATAACTGGGCAGAGCACAGCCAGTGATTTTTATACAGAGCGCTACGTGGCGGTGGCGTTACCAATAAAAAAACCTAAACATCCTACTTACACTATTATCGTCTACAAGAAAATTAATCGTTCTGTTTAACAGTTGCCCTGCTCCTTTCGAATTTTTTTACCTTCTTTCCCTTTCGTACTTGCAACTTGGTCTATTACAAAGTTAGCATTGCTAAGTAACTGCGCGTTTCAGCTATGCTTACATAATTTTCGTTTTCTCAGATTCTGGTTTGTTGCATGATCTAAACAGGAATATTTCTCTGTACTTACAACAACTGTCATCGTCGACACTTTTGACGACCTGCCTGTGGAATTTTTTTCTTTCCGGCTTTGTGTTTCTTAGTGTTCGGTATTCCATAGGTCTGGGATCACTTGGATTGCGAAAAAGATTTAATACTCTCATTATCTATTCATTTGCTTTATTATTTGACAAGGTAGAACCTGTTTTCTCAGTTACGTTCAGCCTACGCAAAGTCCATTGTTTTGGTTTCTTCTGTGTCTATAAAATTATAAATTTCTATTTTCGTAACTCTGCCGATTTTGTAAATTCAGAATTTTATAATTTTTATGTATGAGTTTTGTGCTGCTCTAATAACAATATAAGCGTGTTTGAGCTTTAAATTATATATTATAAGCCCCGTCTTCTGCTCACTGTGTTTCATAAACATCTTTGTAGTTGAAATATAAGTTTACCTTTTCACTGGCTAAAATAAGGTATTTAATAGTCATAAGTACTACTGACTTGTTTTTAACAACCATAACCTTTTCTATTACGTATTCCTCATATTTATTTTTCTATCATATTTAATTATTTTAGGAATCATTAAGAATATTTATTTCTGATATTGCGTCTAGAACTCCGTTTCCCCTTTACCCACATCATAGAGAATTAGATTATCTCTACATTGTGTGAGATTAATCCAGAGAGCTACTTGCTATTCTCCAAACAAAGTGACAGGTTTAGATACTGATATGTGTAGAAAGTGGCTAATAGATAACTTTTGTATGAAATTAACGCGGCTACCAAAAACCAACAGACCAATCAACAGCGCAGTTTACCAAAATTGTCTTAACAAGATTTATACGAAATCTACGTCAATACCATTTCCCAGATTTACGTCAACATCATATGTCGATGATGAAACACGTGAAGGCATTTCTAAGGATATTTGGATGTAAAGGAAGTTAAGTGTTCAGCATACGGTTGACGACGAGACAGTCAGATGCAGAGGACGAGTTCAGAGAGAATATGGATGATGAACCACTTGCAAATGGGGTCAAATGTGGGGACGGTTCTTTTGAAAAAAATCGCTGCTGATGTTCTTCCTTACCTGCCCCTAAGTTTTTGCTTGTGCTCTGTCTCTAATGGTCCCATTATCTAGGGGACGTTAAGCCTTAATCCTTCTTCCTTCCATTGAAGCTGTTTACAAAAACCATACTCTGCTTCAATAACAAGTGAACGTTAAATTTCAATCCTTCTTCCTCCCATTTTAGTCGTTTACAGCGACCAGGCTCTGCTTCAATAATAAGTGGAAACGTGGTATTGGAAAAAAACCAAAAGACGAGGGAAATAAATAATTAAAAGTACTTATATAATGATTTAGGTACCATAAAACACACAAGAAGTGTAACAAAGTAATGACATATATTTAAACAATAACTTCATAATGAAAAACATTACATTAAAATGCTAAATAAGAAGTAAATGTTCTGAAGTGTTGATTACTGGAAAAATGGGTTAGGAGAGAAATGGCGTTTAGTAATGGAAGAAAATAAGTGAAGCTGGACAGCTTACTATGATCAGACATGGGTAAAGTCGTCGGCACACGAGCCGTGCTGTCAAACGTTAACGTTGAGTGTGCCAAGTTCAACACTGTTTCCTCAACGAGCGCGAGGAAAACTCCATTGGCAGCTGTATTAAAACGCACATTTCCTCCATCGTCCATGAAAAGGAAAGTATCGTGTCCAATCAATAAGGTCACAGGCTTATAAAAGTTCCATTACAAACACGGCGGTACCAATTTGGAATACTTCTCCGCATACGATAAACTTTATTTCATCATTCCCAGATTTACAAAAACCCCGAGGTCCGTCTTACTTGATCACTATTCCTGTCCAATAGCAGAATCTTTGCAACATGTGAATTACGAAGCGTAAAGAAAAAGGAGCAAAATATCTTTATACAAGTAGCGCAAGCTGTCCTGTAGATTAAGCCAATCGAACAGTCACCCCCTCAAAAGAAGGTGAACTTATATTTGCATGACATCAAATATTATAGTATATACTCATATTAAACTACTAATAAAGTAACAGAACCTAATAAAAACGCGAATGTTAGGGAAAAAAACTTGGTAGTGTCAAGACGCAAACCGCCGCCCCAACAAACAATCCGACATCGAACAGTGATGCTACTCATTACGCTACACCAACAACACTCACCTCACCCGTAAAGATATTATTTTGCCTCTTGCGGAAAATCTTAATCGTAGATACGGTACTAGTTGAAATTTAATTACAGCAAATTGTACTAAGAACAATGCGTTTTGGGTGGATCTTCAGTGTGTCGCTGCCTTCAAACAGCCTACTCTCATAATACGCAAGCTGCAATAATTCTTTTGTCACGAATGTGATGTTTGTTATTATTTTATTGGAACGAATCACGAAGTTAACAACGCGTTTTCCAGTCATTCTCAATTTGCTGGTGCTCAGAAGCGGCATTTATACATTTAGGCTTGAAATTGATGCCAATATGGCACCTCACAACTGTATACTGAAGGGAGACGGCGTGCGTGTGACGTAGGTGGCGTTGTGCCATCTCGTTGGTCAACGCTCAGACGCACGTTCAGAATATCCGACATGCCAGATATTGTTCTGCACGTTTGGAAAGATTCCCGAACGTGCTATTCCACGCTATGACGTCAGAAACCCGGCACGCTCAACGTTTGGATGCCGACGGCACAAGTGACTAGTTTAGGTCATCGATTGAAGTAAACAATACAAGACTGCAAGGGAAAAAAGAGAGGAAGCGAGCAGCTAATGCTAATTAGAAGACAAATAAAATGAAAATGTTAAAAATCCAACTGAGTTGTCAGTAGAGGTATATAAAGAAACTGAAAAATAAACGTTCGTGAAAAAATATCTATAATATTGTTGATGTGTCAATCCGCAATTGGTACCAATAATACATTAATGGTTTTGAGGTTACGTTCGTTTGCAACAGAACAAGGAAAATCCATTATTTCGATCTAGCATTTGGCTTCAATTTAGTAAAACGTCTTCATTCACCTGAAATATATTTATATTTTCACTCACATAGCAGTTTAAACTTCTGTATTTTGAAACTCTACTTGTTGGTTATAAAATGTACTAGCTCTGTCATTTTGTTTCCCAATATATGCTTTTTACGTACATGATGTGCTGGTGTTATCCAACATTTGTCTTTGAATCTCTTCTGGTGAACAGTGCTCAAGACTTAACTTTAGAATTGTTAACGCAATATTCGAATTCATTCCATTACAGGAAAGTCAGATCTGATTCAAATGGAATTCTAAATACAAAAAATTATGTAAAATTAAGTAAATCACTGTAAAGAAGTATAAAGAACATCGAAAGTTTGATCAATAATTTGTAAACAGCTACTTGAGGTACAGAAGAAGGATGGGGCTAGCATGTTTTCAACGGGCCACTGCGAGTCAGTGATCACGAGACCTGAATCTGTGAGAAACAATGTAGACACTCAGTTTCTGTCACATTGTTGACAACTGAGATAAACCACAACTGGAAGGTGGAGGCGAGTGAGTGACACGTGCTAGCTAGGCTCGTAAGCTTACCTGAATTTTGGTGTAGGACACGGTTAGGCATTTACGAGAGTTGTGTGTCCTGTGCCTAGTGTCATTTTAGCATTTGGTTCAGAAAATCAGTCACGTGAAACTGCATTTAAAATGCCGCAAATATAGATGGCCACATCTTTCTGAGACATGACAGATGTAACCGTCTAAGGGATGGAGTAGGGGCATACATAAGCTCTGATTTATCACCTACTGTGCTACACACATCCAGCAGCAAGGAAGGTAACAAGTCAAATATATTTGTCCTTCACAAACATCGAAAAGTAGGCGGGTTTGCCTGCTTAGATACTACTCTTTCAAATTTCGAATCGACGTACAAGCATATAATTACAGTTAGTGCACTAACACAAATTTACTGTACAATAGTCCTTCCAGTGTGAAATTTAAGCTATTTTCATCTTCAAACGGGTCGCTACATCAGCTTGCTTCTACCTATCATATTGACAGTACTTACAATTCATAGGTATATTGGCTAAACATCCCCATACCTCTCAAATATCTGCGCCCAGCAGACATTACTTTCAGGATGTACTCGCTAGAATGTTGCAGAAGGATACTGAAACCGACTACATACTAAGTCTTCTCGGCCACACCGGCCGGCTGCGACTGATGTGTAAGACATAGTTAGGGGGCCCGTCTTCCGTTCCCTTCTCGGGCATAAGCGAAGAACTGACGGATTTATTAACGAAGTTAACCAGCTGTATGACAAATATGATCCCTAATGGCCGTAAACGAAAGAAATAAACTTTCTCTTGGTTAAATGAAGAACTAAAAAAGCTCTACAATCTTATAGGCGCAGCGCATTGAAGTAGAAACTAGGACCCACGCCTGAAAATGGCAACAGAGTGAGTCAGGCAGTGAGAAACTCAAATTCAGGTATATTCATACAATAATGGACAGCAGAAATAGAACAGATAGTTCCATGCGGAATTGGTGAAGGCAGAAAGCCTCGCTCGCGGGGTGGAGTCAGAGCTATTTGTAGTATCGTTCCCAGAACCGATTGCGGTCCTCTGGTTTGGAGCCGAGTGGAAGGCTTAAATCAAAGACTCAGACGATTCTGCGGAGATCTGGGGTGCAAATTTCTCAACCTCCGCTATCGGAATGAGAAATGTAGGGTCCCCCTGAATAGGTCAGGCGTGCACTACACGCCGGAAGCGGCTACAAGGGTAGCGGACTACTTGTGGAGTGCACATGGGGGTTTTTAGGTTAGAGAATTCCCTCCCGAGGCCCGACAAGACGCCTCCTGAGACGCGGCAAGGTTGGAGTAGGCAAAAAGCAACAGGGAATGACAATATTAATGTGCTAATAGTAAACTGCAGGAGCGTCTATAGAAAGGTCCCAGAACTGCTCTCATTAATAAACGGTCACAACGCCCATATAGTACTAGGGACAGAAAGTTGGCTGAAACCAGACGTAAGCAGTAATGAAATCCTAAATTCAGATTGGAATGTATACCTCAGAGACAGGCTGGACAGTGAAGGGGGAGGCGCGTTTATAGCGATAAGAAGTGCCATAGTATCGAAGGAAATTGACGGAGATCCGAAATGTGAAATGGTTTGGGTGAAGGTCACGGTGAAGGTTAAAGGAGGCTCAGACATTGTAATTGGATGTCTCTATAGGCCCCCTGGCTCAGCTGCTGTTGTGGCTGAGCACCTGAAGGATAATTTGGAAAATATTTCGAGTAGATTTCCCCACCATGTTATAGTTCTGGGTGGAGATTTTAATTTGCTAGATATTGACTGGGAGACTCAAACGTTCATAACGAGCGACAGGGACAAAGAACACAGTGAAATTTTTTAAAGTGTTTTATCTGAAAACTACCTTGAGCAGTTAAACAGAGAAACGACTCGTGGCTATAACATGCTAGACCTAAAGTTGACAAACATACCAGAACTATTTGAAACAGTTAACGTAGATCAGGGAATCAGCGATCATAAAGCGGTTACGGAATCGATTATTTAAGCCGTAAATAGAAATATTAAAAAAGGTAGGAAGATTTTTCTGTTTAGCGAAAGTGACAAAAACAGATTACAGAGTACCTGACGGCTCAACACAAAAGTTTTGTCTCAAGTACAGACAGTGTTGAGGATCAGTGGACGAAGTTCGAAACCATCGTACAATATGCGTTAGATGAATATGTGCCAAGCAGGATCGTAAGAGATGGAAAAGAGCCACCGTGGTACAACAACCGAGTTAGAAAACTGCTGCGGAAGCAAAGGGAACTTCACAGCAAACATAAACATAGCCAAAGCCTTGCGGACAAACAAAAATTACGCGAAGCGAAATGTTGTGTGAGGAGGGCTATGGGAGATGCGTTCAATGAATTCGAAAGTAAAGTTCTATGGAATGACTTGGCAGAAAATCGTAAGAAATTTTGGTCTTATGTCAAAGCAGTAGGTGGATTAAAACAAAATGTCCAGACACTCTGTGACCAAAATGGTACTGAAACAATGACATAGGCCGAAATACTAAATGTTTTTTTCCAAAGCTGTTTCACAGAGGAAGACTGCACTGTAGTTCCTTCTCTAGATTGTCGTACAGATGACAAAATGGTAGGTATAGAAATAGACGACAGAGGGATAGACAAACAATTAAAATCGCTCAAAAGAGGAAAGACCGCTGCACCTGGTGGGATATCAGTTCGATTTTTCACAGAGTAAGCGAAGGAACTTGCCCGGCTTCTTGCAGCTGTGTACCGTAGGTCTCTAGAAGAGCGTAGTGTTCCAAAGGATTGGAAAAGGGCACAGGTCCTCCCCGTTTTCAAGAAGAGCCGTTGAACAGATGTGCAGAACTATAGACCTATATCTCTAACGTCGATCAGCTGTAGAATTTTAAAACACGTATTATGTTCGAGTATAATGACTTTTCTGGATACTAGAAATCTATTCTGTAGAAATCTACTCTGTAGGAATCAGCATGAGTTTCGAAAAAGACGGTCGTGTCAAACCGAGCTCGCGCTATTCGTCCACGAGACTCAGAGGGCCATAGACTCGGGTTCACAGGTAGATGCCGTGTTTCTTGACTTTCGCAAGGCGTTCGATTCAGTCCCCACAGTCGTTTAATGGACAAAGTAAGAGCATACGGACTATCAGACCAATTGTGTGATTGGATTGAAGAGTTCCTAGGTTACAGAACGCAGCATGTCATTCTCAGTGGAGAGAAGTCTTTCGAAGTAAGAGTGAATTCAGGTATGCCGCAGGGGAGTGTCATAGGACCGTTGCTATTCACAATATACATAAATGACCTGGTGGATGACATCGGAAGTTCACTGAGGCTGCAGATTGGGGTTGTGGTGTATCGAGAGGTTGTAACAATGGAAATGCAGGAGGATCTGCAGCGAATTGCTGAATGGTGCAGGGAATGGCAATTGAATCTCAATGTCGACTAGTGTAATGTGCTGCGAATACATAGAAAGATAGATCGCTTATCATTTAGCTACAAAATAGCAGGTCAGCAACAGGAATCAATTATTTTCATAAATTATCTGGGAGTACGCATTAGGAGTGATTTAAAACGGAATGATCATATAAAGTTGATCGTCGGTAAAGCAGATGCCAGACTGCGATTCATTGGAAGACTCCTAAGGAAATGCAATCCGAAAACAAAAGAAGTAGGTTACAGTACGCCTGTTCCCCCACTGCTTGAATACTGCTCAGCAGTGGGGGATCCGTACCAGACAGGGTTGATAGAAGAGTTAGAGAAGATCCAATGGAGAGCAGCGCGCTTCGTTACACGATCATTTAGTAATCGCGAAAGCGTTACGGAGATGATAGATAAACTCCAGTGGAAGACTCTGCAGGAGAGACTCTCAGTATCTCGGTACGGGATTTTGTTGAAGTTTCGAGAACATACCTTCACCGAAGAGTCAAGCAGTATAATGCTCCCTCTTACGTATATCTCGCGAAGAGACCATGAGGATAAAATCAGAGAGATTAGAGCCCACACAAAAGCGTACCGACAATCCTTCTTTCCACGAACAATACGAGACTGGAATAGAAGGGAGAACCGATAGAGGTACTCAGGGTACACTCCGCCACACACCGTCAGGTGGCTTGCGGAGTATGGATGTAGATGTAGATGCTTTTTTTGAATGCTGCCTCTCATTTTCATAAATTTCATTAATGTTTTATATCCTTTCACTATAGAAATGGGCCAAAAAAGGTTATTCTGATGAGAGAATTTGTACTGAGACTTTAAGTTAGTTTTCACTTGATTGCTAATGCATTTTGGGAATCATATGTGGTCTTGCTTTCAGTTTTCTCCGTTGTTACTTCCCAGTGTGTCTTGTTGTGAGGCGAGCGCCTGAGGAAGCGGCACATCCCATTTTCGTGGGGGGTCTGCACTTGCGCGAATACAGAGAGGGTCGTACACATTGGGCTTGAGCGTGTGGCAGATCTACTGACCTTGGTCGAGTTTCGCCTCTTGTATGGAGGGCGAATCGACCTGCGAGCCATCTGACTGTCGCCACAATTTACGTGTTTACCGTTCCGGTGCGTCTGGAACGAAGACTGCTGGATCCGACTGACTGTATAGTCTTCATGATTCTGAGAACTCTTGTGGACGGTGCCCTGCTATGTGCGCCTTTGATTGGAGCCGGATGGCCAGTGGTCTTGGCATGCTGTTTTCGTATCCGGTCAAATGGCTAGTTCAGTGCCCCCCAGCTAAATAGCAGAGGCACGACTGATCAACTTGAACAGAGGCCAGTTGGCGTCATAATCCCATGCACGAAATTGGAGGGAACGGTCGCTATTGGCGCGAATAATGTTCTGAGATAGTGTTGGGGAATTCTGGAGTCAGCCCTGAATGCTGATTCGCGGCTTTCCGAGTGTAGTGGGGAGTTGAATAACATTCGCTCTTGCGTGGCACGGACGCAGGGCATTCTGGATCTGATCTTCGTCAGAATCGGACGGTCTTTTGACTTGGTTGCACGTTTTCGGAATCGTTGTGGAACATGACTTCGGTCATACTGCAGCATCATTCTGTGACTCACGACACGGATTCTTACTCTGCGTTTTCGCACCTGTACTGATAGGGCGAGTTTAGGCGGTCTTGGTGTGTGTCTTCTCGTGAATCCTGGAGTTTCCCTGCTTCAGCCACGTGAGCAGAACTTACAATTCTCATACAGCATTCGAGGCCACTGTTTGAAACAGATTTGCTGCACAGCGGGAGTCGGCGCCTACTTCATCAGAACTCTACCTACCGACAATGTGCTGCAGATTTCAGGACTCGTAAAGTATTTTGCGGCTCCGGCATTGTAGGACCTAGCATTTTTGTATTGAAGTCCTCAGCAGCACGCGGGCTCGCTTTGCTACAAGTCCACCTTGTTGTTTCTCCTTGTGTTTCCATTTGAGCTCTCACTACTAACTGCGATAGTGCATTACAGTCAGGGCAGTAATATTTGATTCATTAGACCCTCCAATCATTATCGTCAATCTATTGTATCACAGAGAGTGCGAGCCCACTTCTATCCTCATAATAGTTCAGTGTACCCTGTCCATTAGCCTATTGTTTGTATCGACATGAACTATCTTTGTGTCCTGATTTATAATAAATCTCATTGTAATATTTAATTCGCATGTAACAACCATTGATTTTGTTCATTTATTTAGTAATTTCATGTTGTTTTGTTTTGATTTGTTTGTGGTGGTTGATATTTGGGTTCTGTACCACATCACATTCCGTTGAAACTGACAGCGTTGCCTCTGCGTTGAAAGTTTTTTGGGGGTTGTCTTATCGACCTTTGAACTTGTGGCTTGAAACTTTTTTTCTAGTAGGAGTAGGTTAGTGCAATTTCTACGTCAATGGTATCTGGGGTTTCCGCTGTTGTATTCTTTTTTTTTTTTTTTTTTTTTTTTTTTGATGTACCGTGAATGAATGTTGTCGAACGCAACTCAGATAAATAGAGTGCACTAGATGGAGTAGGATGAGGGTAGTAGCAGGGTTGAGCCAGATGAGGAAGTGTTAATTTTGTCCACGGGACGGGAGGTGCAGAACACACGATAGGTTAGAATCTGAGGCAGATTGAGAGCAGGAGAATCTGAGCGGTGAAATAAATGAGGAAGAGGGGGAGGTAGAAGCGAATACGCATGTAGAGGCTCTTGTTCATATAAATAAAACTACAGATAAGAACACACCGACTGCGGTAAGACCGTGACGGTATAACAGTGCTCAAGCGTCTAGAGCAATATCACCAAATGGTGATGACGAGCCTCGGCAGTGTAAGGATTCATTATTAGAGATTTTGGTGGTGCTAAAGGACACAAAGCAGAACCTAGGAAAGCAAATGGATGAAGTAGAGAATAAGATTCTTGTGAATGTGAACGAAGTCCAGAGTGAAATAGCGGCAGTCGGTAAGACGACCGTCGAAGCCAAGAGATATTCGGTGTTGGCAAGGGTAGACGGCGCTGGCGCCAAGAAATTGGCGAAAATCGCAAATAGCAGTGCAAGAATCGCCAGGCGAACTGGATGGACACGACAATGCCAGGGGACGAAAGCACTTGCGAGTACTACGCAAAGAATGGAAGGCATTGAAGAACGTGTTGCGGGTACCACCCAAAGATGCGAAAGCATCGAAGATCGTGTAGCCTGCCTGGAACGCCGAGTACAAATTGGTACATCGCGTCCAGAGGCAACGACCGGAAGACATGGAAAAGTGGCGCCCGACGGCGGTCCACCGTGCATCAGCTAGGGACTACCTGGAGTACCAAGCGCGCACAGCAGCCAAGCAAAATTAACTCTCAGTTTCAGTATTATTACGGGGCAGAACGATGTGGTCACAGCACGCACCACGAGATGTCAGCTCGTGTCAAAGAGACGGGCGCGTTTGGTATTAGAACCAATGCAAATGTGCAAGGGGGACCAGATTTTGATTATAAATACACTCCTGGAAATGGAAAAAAGAACACATTGACACCGGTGTGTCAGATCCACCATACTTGCTCCGGACACTGCGAGAGGAGCAATGATCACACGCACGGCACAGCGGACACACCAGGAACCGCGGTGTTGACCGTCGAATGGCGCTAGCTGCGCAGCATTTGTGCACCGCCGCCGTCAGTGTCAGCCAGTTTGCCGTGGCATACGGAGCTCCATCGCAGTCTTTAACACTGGTAGCATGCCGCGACAGCGTGGACGTGAACCGTATGTGCAGTTGACGGACTTTGAGCGAGGGCGTATAGTGGGCATGCGGGAGGCCGGGCGGACGTACCGCCGAATTGCTCAACACGTGGGGCGTGAGGTCTCCACAGAACATCGATGTTGTCACCAGTGGTCGGCGGAAGGTGCACGTGCCCGTCGATATGGGACCTGACCGCAGCGACGCACGGATGCACGCCAAGACCGTAGGATCCTACGCAGTGCCGTAGGGGACCACACCGCCACTTCCCAGCAAATTAGGGACACTGTTGCTCCTGGGGTATCGGCGATGACCATTCGCAACCGTCTCCATGAAGCTGGGCTACGGTCCCGCACACCGTTAGGCCGTCTTCCGCTCACGCCCCAACATCGTGCAGCCCGCATCCAGTGGTGTCGCGACAGGCGTGAATGGAGGGACGAATGGAGACGTGTCGTCTTCAGCGATGAGAGTCGCTTCTGCCTTGGTGCCAATGATGGTCGTATGCGTGTTTGGCGCCGTGCAGGTGAGCGCCACAATCAGGACTGCATACGACCGAGGCACACAGGGCCAACACCCGGCATCATGGTGTGGGGAGCGATCTCCTACACTGGCCGTACACCTCTGGTGATCGTCGAGGGGACACTGAATAGTGCACGGTACATCCAAACCGTCATCGAACCCATCGTTCTACCATTCCTAGACCGGCAAGGGAACTTGCTGTTCCAACAGGACAATGCACGTTCGCATGTATCCCGTGCCACCTAACGTGCTCTAGAAGGTGTAAGTCAACTACCCTGGCCAGCAAGATCTCCTGATCTGTCCCTCAATTGAGCATGTTTGGGACTGCATGAAGCGTCGTCTCACGAGGTCTGCACGTCCAGCACGAACGCTGGTGTAACTGATGCGCCAGGTGGAAATGGCATGACAAGCCGTTCCACAGGACTACATCCAGCATCTCTACGATCGTCTCCATGGGAGAATAGCAGCCTGCATTGCTGCGAAAGGTGGATATACACTGTACTAGTGCCGACATTGTGCATGCTCTGTTGCCTGTGTCTATGTGCCTGTGGTTCTGTCAGTGTGATCATGTGATGTATCTGACCCCAGGAATGTGTCAATAAAGTTTCCCCTTCCTGGGGCAATGAATTCTCGGTGTTCTTATTTCAATTTCCAGGAGTGTACTTCTTATCGGTCCCTAAGCTCCAAAATTTGAGGTTGCAAATGGCTCTGAGCAGTATGCGACTTAACTTCTGAGGTCATCAGTCGCCTAGAACTTAGATCTAAGTAAACCTAAAGAACATAAGGACATAACACACATCCATGCCTTAGGCAGGATTCGAACCTGCGACCGAAGCGGTCGCTCGGCTCCAGACTGCAGCGCCTAGAACCGCGCGGCCACTGTCGGCCAAATTTGCGGGAACACGGAGGCTCACTTCACCCAAAAATTTCCCTGCCAATATCTTGGCCATTGTTAGCAGACCGGCCGGTGTGGTCGAGCGGTTCTAGGCAGTACAGTCTGGAACCGCGAGACCGCTACGATAGCAGGTTCGAATCCTTCCTCGGTAATGGCTGTGTGTGATGTCCTTAGGTTAGTTATGTTTAAGTAGTTCTAAGTTCTAGTGGACTGGTGACCTGCGACGTTAAGCCCCATAGTGCTGAGAGCCACTTGAACTATTCATCAGTCCCCTAGACTGAGAACTACTTAAACCTAAAAAGGACATCACGCACACCCATGCCTGCGACCGTAGCAGCCGCGTGGTTCCGGACTGAAGTGCCTAGAACCGAGAATAAAGTCGAAGAGATAAAGAGTGTAGAGCCGACCGAGCGCGAGGAGTTACGCGATATCTCATTAGGAAATACGGAAATACACCTACCAAAGACTGGATCCACAAAGAACTTTCCCTATGAGTTCAGGGTGCGTCCGCACAAGAAATTCTTCGTGCCATCCTACGCCATACCAGTGATTTACAGGGACAGAGTAAGAACAGAGGCTACCAGCATGTTGAGAGAGGCAGTAACAGAGACAGCGACATATAACAACACTTTGAGAATTGTCGACAAGGCGGATGGGGGAATTCGTCTCGTGCTAGACTCTCGGTAAATAAACACGATCATTAATCCTGAAACGGATCGTCCTGAAACATTAGAGGAACTACCACTTAACTCTGACGGGGTATCAATACTCACCTCTGTGTATGTGAGACACAGCTATGGGCAAATTAAATTACTTTCCAGCAGCAGGAAATGGTTCAAATAACACTGAGCACTATTGGACTTAACTTTGCAGGAGATACACTGCATTCCTGGTGTTTGGGAATTCGACTGCCTAAACACTTCGTCTGTCGCATTTATTAGGGGGCAAGGTGGGATTCTTAGTGAAGCTCTAAAAATACAGGTCACCAGTTATGTAGATCACCTGTTAATAGCGGAAATATCTTGGGAGCAACAGAATGCAGTTCTCAAAGAGCTGCTGCAAACCTTCAAGGAGTTTGGAGTTACAGTGAATATTGACTTTAGGATGCCCTCAATGAAATTCCTGAGACATATTATTATAGGTGACGGGATCGCGTCGAGCCCAGAGAAAATAAAATTCCTAACGAAATTTCAGAGACCTGGGAACCAAAGACAACTGAGAGGATTCCTCGCGATCATAAATTTTCCCAATCGCTCAATTCACGTGAAAAAACAGAGCTGTCCCCGGATGGATCAATTAAGAGGTTGCAAGGGATTGGGACGAAACCGCGGAGAGCGAATTTCTGTCAATGCAGACAGCACAGCTACAAGCGCCGATCCTCTCGTACCCAAACACAGCACAAGACTTCTGCATGATCACAGACAGTTCGTACTCGCGATTGGGCGTAATGATTTTCCAGGATTATGTCGAAGCAGGGAACCGGATCTGAAAAACTATTGCCTTCTGGAGCAGATTACTTTCCAAAAGTGGAAGAAACTATTCGGTGACAGAGTTGGAGGCATTGGGAATAGTGTGGGCGTTTGAGGAATTTAAGTTGTACGGCAGAAGAACCATGTTCTACACTGACGACAAAGCGCTGGACTTCCTACTTACTACCAAAGTCAGCCATAAAAGATTAATGTGGTGGGCGACATATCTGCAGCAACATAATTTCACTATAGAGTATATTCCAAGTAGTCAAAATGTTATTGCAGACGCTTTGTCACGTTCGCCGACCGTGCTAGAAAGTAGTACAAACGAGGACGTTGAAGGCAGCCACTACAGTTTGCACTAGACGCAGAAGGTGGCATTCTAAAATTTCTTGATATGCACTATGAAAGACATATAGAAGGAGTAGGGAAAAATCCAGACCTCGTCAAATTACAACAAAAGTGGAAGGAGTCAAACGGTCATTAGACAATTCTACCCCTTGAGAAAAGGTATACTTTTTCATCGGAGTTGTGTGGGAGACGCCGAATGTGCTTGTGTCTTCCATAACATTTAATCAGTAAGGTGGTGCGGCACACCCACCTCAGTTACGGACATTTCGGACCACGGAATGCTTCCCGAAGCTCAGAACATTGTGCGACTTCGGGAACATGGAGCGAAGGATCCGGCGCATGCTATCGGTGTGTAGCGACTGCCAGAAAGCAAAACACACCACTGTTGGCGTGCAGACACTGCTATTCCCCATAGTGCCTACGAAACTGACACAGTTAAAGGCGGACGACCTGATGGGGCCTTTGCCGAGGACACTAGGGGATATAGTTACATATTAGTGTTTGTCGAACTGCCATCGAAGTTTGTAACTTTACTCCCCTCAAAAAGGCAACGGCATTTACAGTGTCGCGCGACCTAGCTCGGGACTTTCTACCACAGGTGAGACAAATGGACAACATTATCTCCTGACAATGGTCTGGAGTACTAGACGAGTAGGTGGAAGGAGACTTTGAGACGGCACAAAATTGAGCCGATGTTCATGTCGTCACACCACTCAAACTCCAATGTAGCAAAACGGGTCTTGAAAGATGCTGGAAACTTGTGTCGACTCTACTACCACAAACAGCACACGCAATGGGATGTATTTTTGAAGGATTTTCAAGGCGTCATCAATGAGGTACGCCAGCTAGAGACAGAAAAACCCGTGTTGATAAAGACGCGAGAACGCAATTTTCACATAACGGAAAAAGTGTTGGTGAAATTTTTTCGGCTTTCGAATAAACAAAAACAGAAATGCCTAACATTTTTCTCAGTCTAAAATGGACCCTACAAGGTTAAAAGAGTAGCCCACCACAACACGTATGAACTACAGACACTGAAGGGCAAGAAATCCATTGGTATTCATCACATATCCCACGTCAAGCCATCTGTGGATTAAGTCTTGTGTGTGAAATAAAATGGATAAAAAATTTGTAAAAGAAACTGGACTAGAAAACATCTTTTCGTTGTATACATATTAGCCAATAAGTGTGGTAATTTGTTTTCATGTATATTCTGTAACATATACATGTGTAACTTGTAGGGGCTACGAAGCAACATATGATCCTGCGCGATACTGGTTAACTCTAGAAGTGAAGATACGAGTTGTGTCGGTCTAACTCACTTTTTCGGACTTTTCATCACATGGGAGAGACACCACTCTTCCGAGTCAGTTTTAACACAGATCTGATCTTCATGTGTGTTTTGTCTTAACACCATACCTATTACTGAGTCTGTGTTGAGAAAGAGCTACTGGATGCATATTGATAGTGTTCTGGGCAAGCCTTACAGCTTTGCACTATTTGTTTGTTTTCGCGGCATTTGTCACTGGTGTCATGGGCACACTATTGCAGTGTTGCACCTCCTTTCAGTGAGATTTTTTCGTTAGCGAGGTGGGCACACAACAGTGCGTTGCACCATACTCTTAGGTTTCGCTAAAGGATATACAAAGGTCGTCACTGTACCCGTCCATACTGCTGGTGCTGGGCGAAACCATTCTGAAGCGAGTTTCTCGTACGATGGTTCATCACATCTATGAGAGTGTCCGGTCGTCGGGATTTATCGTATGAACGGTATAATGAAGAAGGTATGGAACCTTCAACAAGTCCAGTAATTGGGGTCTTGGTGTCAGGCCCAGCATACTAGGGTAATCTGAAAGGATAATATTTAGAATAACTTGTTTCCAGAGGTAACGTCTTGGCACTGTAACTTGCGAAATCTGTCGTGTTTTTTGCGTAAATTTTCCACCGTAAGTTTCAGTATATCCAGTTCCATCTCAGATGAGAAACGACTGACTCAACGTATCAGCAATGCCAGGGACAGCAACATTCATCGAGTTGTCTCACCGGGGCAGGACGGAGGTGTATGTATGGAAACGGGTGTAGCCGATAAGTTACATGTAATATTTTTATTAGTTTCCATTAGTAAGGCAATTGCAGCTAATTTTATCTCTTCTACTATGTTTTCATTGTGTATTTGTGTGTGGGCGCCATCTCTTGAGCAGTTTCAGCAATCCATCGAGGCCTCTGCGATCAGAGACGGCGAAGGACGTGCAGTGACGCTTGCAGATAGAGTAGTTAGCGAAGTTAAGTTGTCATCAGTAGCTGTGAGCCTGCTCCAGTGATGAACAGGCTATAGTTGGGATTACATACAGCAGTTTAGGGTTATGGGTAACGCACTTCAGTTTATTCTTTATCTTAATGCGTCTATAATTACACACTCATTAGTACTGACAATGGGCCCATAGGTTAAGTCACTATTCTTAATAATTAGAGCTATTATAAATTATGTCAGCAGAGTGTCAGACATTTTGTGTTTATAGTGAATTAGTGTAGCAGTTCTATTCATGTAAATATTCATTTGTATTATTTTTTTACTGAATGTACAAAATATCTGAGACGATTGTAATGAATTCTTAATGCTGTATTTGTAAAAAGTTTTGGAGAGGCACACTTTACAAAGGAATTTAGGTATTGTGCAGGTACTGGGATCAGCGACTGACTGCTGGACGGGAATTGACGATACAGGGCGTTCGGTGTGGAGTAAACGGGCCCGGGCAGCAGGGAGAAGCCTGAGGGAGGCAGCTGTCGGTCGCGACACATCCCTCTTTCTACCCGATGGCTTGGAGGCGGGTGCAGGCTCCCTGTTCAGCGCAATGAAAGTTATGTGGCAGCTCACCTGGCGAACGGCTCTGGGTCAGTTGAGGGCGGACACAACCCTCGGAATCCCACCGAGATGGAAGAACCCGTTAGCGGCTGGCTGGGCATACAGCACGGCGCCACTCAGCACTGATGAATAGGGACTCGGCTGCAGAAGAGGTGCCGGAAGACGAAGCATGCTCTAATAATCGCGACACGAAGTGTATGAGAGAGGGTCTCTTGAGCCACTCTTACGACGGACGCCATTTTCAGTTCCTTCACGAGCTCACATGACTCATTATAGTAGTCCGGACTGCATGCCCAGAGCTGTTTCGTGCTGGGTATTGCTGGACTTCAGTTTGTCGTGATTATCTCCTCTCTTACAGAGACCAGTTCCGAGCAATCGGCCACATTGATCAATCTGCTATCCTTGTTTCAACCTCAGTTGGATAACTCTATCGGTGTTGCTCTAAGAGTTTTATCCTGTATTGCAAGTTTTCGGTCTAAACAAGGCCAAGTGTTACTGTCTTCAGACGTCCACTACCTGTCCAATAGATTCTTGCGGTCCCCAGTGACAATCCGAGCCTGGACATGTGCTTGCCAGGGCACGCCACGGTACTGCTAATCAACAATAGGCTTTCTTACCATCATATGAGCTTCCTGTCGACTGACAACGCAAATACAGAGCGGGAAGGATGACTGGAGATACTTCCGGATGCCATTTCCGCGCCAGATTCTGAGAAACGCTAGATTGGTGGCTCACACCACAAGTAACACTCCTGCCTGCAGGCTCAGAATTCCTTAACTTCATCTACTTCGTGACCATCGATCTTTCTTCGATTTACTGTCAGACCCTACTGTGTACTCATTAGACCACTACGTTTAGCAGATCATCTAATTAATTCTTCTTCACTTTCACTCAGGATAGCAATGTCATCAGAGAATCGTATCATTGATATCCTTTCACCTTGAATTTTAATTCCACTCCTGAACCTTTCTTTTATTTCCATCATTGCTTCCTCGATGTACAGATTGACAGTAGGGGCGAAATGCTACATCCTTGTCTTGCACCCTTTTTAATACGAGCGCCTACATCATCAGAACGCTGCCTACCGACGATGTGCTGGAGGTTTCAGGACTGGTAAAGTATTTTGCGGCTCCAGGATGGGAGGACCTATCATTTTTATACTGAAGTCCTCAGCGGCACGCACGCTCGCTCTGCTAAAAGTCCATTTTGTTTGTTTCTCCATGTGTTCCTATATGAGCTCTCACTACTAACTTCGATGTTGAATTATAGTCAGGGGAGTAATATTTGATTCATTAGGACCTCCAGTCATTATCATCAGTCTATTGCATCACAGAGAGTAGGAGCCCCTTGTTCTCGAGCCAACTCTTATTCTCATAATAGCTCAGTATACCCTATCCTTTAGCCTCTTGTTTGTATTGACAATCAAGCACCATTATGTTCTGATTTATAACAAATCCCATTGTAATATTTAATCCGAATATCATTTCGTAGATAAGGGCAGAATTCCATTTTGTGTCGTTTATTATGATAAGATTCCATTTTTGATTTTCACTGAGTAGATTACGATTTTTATTAAACTATTGAGTGTGTGCACTCCTGGTTTTACCAACTAGCAGGGTCCACCATCAATTCCTTTCGTTACCGTTGTGCAGGTGGTAGATAGGAAGGGGGTCGAGTGCATGTTTAGTTCTCATGCAAAATTCTCGAGAATTAAACAGGTACAAACTCTTCTCCGTCCCGGCACCTCGCAAGCTGTTCTACAGAAAAAACCTGCGTGGTCTTCGTAAAGGAATAGGATCCTATTGTCCCAGCCAACGAGCTGAACCAGTGCTTCACATTACCTACAACAATAATTGCACCACAAACAAAACAGAGACGCGTTGCTTATTTCATGGGAGTAAACTAGTCTAGCGCTGAAAAATTGTATCTAAAGTACGATATTTTCAATACCGTCAGAAAAGCTGCCATGCGTATCATATCGGCATCTACTAGACTTGAAGGTTTCACAGTCCAAATGATGAAGCTTATTATTGATCCACTACTCCCCACTGTAAGAGATATCTTCAGTCATTCCTTTACCCTGAGTGGGATCAGGGATTACATAACACACTACAAAAAAACGACGTTGCTGCTTACCAATTTATTTGCTTTCTTCCTGCATCATCCAGGCCCTTATAACAGACAGTTCGCTGTCAGCTAACGTATTACCTAACTATAAATAGCCTTCTAGACGAATACCAATTAAGCAGCCGTAGTCACCGTAGAAAATTTCTACCTTAATAAAAGAAACAGATGAAGGTTACCATGGATGCACAAGAGGCTACTATCATGTTTTTCTGATTCAGCAAAGCTTTTAACACTGTCGACGTCAGTCTTTTACTCGCCAAACATAGCAGCTTAAACTCCTCTACAAGTGCAAGGCGATGGTTTCACACATACCAGAAGTCTAGCCAACAGAATGTCACAATAAAAAGAGATAGTGTCTGGCGTCCCCCAGCGTTCAGTATTATGTCTTACACTCTTTTCACTGTACATAAATGATATGTAATCAGTTTTGTCCAGAAAGTACCGCATGTACACCGATGGCCTCCAGTTGTATCTAGAAGCAAAACCAATAAACCTGAAGACAGGCTACTGAGAATCTCAATACCGAACTGTGTTCACTATCAAACTTGGTTCTAGATGCTAGGATAAAATTGAACCCATCCAAAACCTGAGCGGTAATATGTGGTTATTCTTGGTTCATCAACCCGAAATATCTGGAATCCTTATCAGCTTTAACCCTAGATGTGACATACATAACTTCTCTCACTCTGCGAAGAATTTAAGAGTAATAAGAGATTAAAATATAAATTGGACTGAGCACGTAACTGTAATGTGCAAGACGGCATCAGTATCTATCCATGTCGTATACAAATATAAAAATCTCTTTCCTCTTGACGTGAAAAACAAACTTGTACTAACACCCATATTTCCAATTATTGATTACAGCGATGTTATCTCGCAAGGCGTTTTTCAGGAAGGCTTAAGCAACCACGTGAGCGTGCCTGCGTTAGTTATAAATGCGAAGTAGGAGTCTATGGTCATTCTTCACCATCAGATGGACAGACATCCTGTATTCTTTGCCGTCTTATCAACGTATACTGTCCCTCGTATCTCTCCCTAAACTTAACGCTCTTGTCTAAGCAACATTTCAAAAGCAAGTGTTCCCATCAGAGTAAAATCCTTTCTGTCTCACTCCATCGTCCAGCCGCTTACTCGCAGTCATTAATAGCAGGGACCCAGTCTCTGGAATAACCTCTCGCATAAAATTATAGAAATGAGTCACATATCCAGCTTCAGGAGACAGTCAGTGACTTATCTACCTAAGCAACAATAAGGATTATAATTGTCCCTGTACGCATTCGTTACCGTTGTATATCCTTCTTTCCTGCCAGACATTCCTCATTTCCCATATACTTAGCAAAAGAAATCTCCTCAAACTTCCTTTTTTTCTTTTTATACCTGAAACTGCTATTGTTGTCATTTTTGCCATTGTTACTGTCATTATTTCTATTGTTACTATTATCGGTGTTACTGATAGCAGCAGTACAAGTACTGCCTTCATTTAACGTTATGTCTATATTGTGGTAATCACTTATAAAGCACATAGGTGCATGGTGTAGGGAAATCACAGTCACCTTGGCTGTGGAATCGTTCTGATAAAACTCTAAACACCCATCACTGGATAGCCGAAATGGACAAATCACACTTGCCCCGTATACCGTCCACAGATAACGTGTGATTTCACTCGTTACAGTGACTGAAATTCATAAACATCTCTTTCCTTCCCATTTAATTTTCACGCTAATGGTAGCAGCCGAGGTCAATAAGCACTTCAAGACTCAAAAATATCGAAATTCGCTATTGACATACGTAGTATTCAACCATGAATCATCCGAAGTTAGAGCTAGTAATCCCGAGACGCGTGCAGATATCTTGCTACGGGCAATCGTTTGCTTTAACTTGTGTGAACTTCATTCGCTTTGCCCTTGTCGGCGGATGAGTCACTCAAAGTATCGTAGCTTCTAGAGTTTCTTCCTGGAGTCGTCTGTGATCCTTTCACTTCGCGGATAAACTGCAGCTTCCCAGTATCTTGTTAAATAATCGAAGCACTGTATTCAGTTTACTTATTGACCCTACTTAGTTTACATTCAAACAAATAGTCACTCCGGAGCATTTGTATGATACTAAAAACTGATACAGAGTGCCGTGAGACATAACATTTTACAAACTTTTGTGAAGTACACATCTAAACATTTTACACACTACAAGATCATTACCAGTCGGTACGTTTGGCATGTGTTTCCAACATGATATGGGCAAATGTATTAGCATTGCCTAGATTATCCAGACTTTATTCGACTAAAATACTAAGTGTCTGCACACTAAACTACCCGTAAGTGGCGGCATAAATCAAGTTACGAACTGAACGAGTCGATTTAGACTCTAAAAATATTATTCCAATTAATAACTCTGTGAAATACCGTGCGCATCGCTGTTAAATATAATTCAAATTCTTCAGCTACTTTGTAATCAGCAGTATACCTAACTGTCGCATTTTGTTTCTCAGTTAACGCAGGGATGGCATAAACACTGTATATAATGTGACAATGTGATCAGAGGTTCTGGCCAGTGTCTTGTTTCCTGAAGACAAGTAAACAAACTGTATTTCTTAAACACAACTGAAAATGTAGATCGGAGTGCAAACGAAATTTGTAAGAGAGGTTTACCATTTACGAATAATTACTTCAACAAAAATATTCATTACAGTGTTAAGTATTGCCCCACTGTTGTGTACATAGTTCCGCGTAGTCGGCGCGTACACAACATTCCCAATAGAGCGCGCCCCGCTAAGCACAACAGCGCAGGTGCAGTTCTCGTCTATCTCCGCACTACGAGATGGCGCTGTCTTAGAGACGTACCAATTTCTGCTTCCGCCGATCCGCGTATTAATATGTAACGCAGCCAATGATATTGCTGATAACGTAGAACCTTTTCTCCTCGCGGATCACACTCGCGCAGTGATACCTGAAAGCGCGATGTATTATAACGAGTGTACAGACCTCCGATTAGTCAGTCTGCATCAGTCTGCATTTGTCTGCATTAGTTTGTACCAGTCTATAGTTAAGTTTCAGTCTGCGCCTAATAAGATTATCATATTCCTTTACATAGCCATGAAGATAAATGTATTGACGCTTTGTCAAGTATCAGAGATGTATGAGAATAAGATTAACATACCAAGACCAAAGGAACTTCAGATTGTCAATTGTAAATAGCATCCAGAATCAAGTCAAGTAATTTTATGATTGTTATTATTTTAATAAATGTGTGAAAATTAATCAAGTTCTGCTTAAAATTGGTAACCATCAATCCGCTACTCTAAGCGTGATCGACTAAACGATCGTGTTGAAGAGTCCAGTGTTTCTCGCTACCTGTGATGCTACCCGGTTGATATTCCATTCCGTATTTTCTAAATTTAAATCATCAGTGCTCCTGGTCTAAGAAGGACAGCGGGAAGCTTCCAGGGGGTCCAGGGGGTCCGACCCACGGTCCATCCAGCCTTGACAGGAAACTTCTTGCAAACAGTGATAAGAATTATACAGCGTATATGCAGAGCCGTGCTTAAATCAGTAACTTGCGAATCCTTTGTGAAGTATATGAATAGCCATTTTCTCCTGACCCATCACTGTGTAATCGGAGAGAGTGTTCCGTTTTAACGACTTCGTTCTGAAAAGGACGCCGAATTCTGATGCTCTTTCCAGTCTATTAAATATCAGAACTATGCGCACCCGTAGGTTTGTTTCACAAACTGTCGTATACAGTAGGAGAGTGGGAGTAGAAAAGTTTTAAGTGCAACAGCTCACATTTCTCAGGAGAATCAAGAAAAAGTATCCCATTTTTTAAGTACCTTATTTGTATCCAGAAAATTGATAAGGTTTTCTGATACCATAGAGCTATGCTCTGTACCTCACCGCTGCAAAAAATAATGAAACAAATGAGAAAATAAACAATTTCTTAAGTACATTCCAAGTGCCATACCAGCAAACTGACTGGTTCTGACAACCTAGTTTCACTAATACAGGAGCCCTACTTTATACTTATGATTACACAATTACAGAAATACAGCGGTTGTATTTAAACTAGTAGAATTGTAGTCAAAGAAAACCATTTCACTTTTATCTTAATTTTTACAAGAAAGTAACGTGGTCACAGAACATAATGTCTCGGTATTGACTTCTGTTCATTGCACAGTTCCATTCTTGAGATCAAGTGTTTCCCAGTGTACTATAAAACTCCCTCGCTGTTGAGGAAGAAATGGCAACATGGTCAATAGGTCTTTCTATTTGGCAACTACTAAACGTGGTTGGCTTTTTAGATGAAATACGGCTTGCCATATATCTGCAGTTGTCTTTCCTCTTTTGAACACATTGGCCCTCTTCATTTGTCTGTTTCACAGT